>NC_083570.1:27019688-27372188 GCF_027579695.1 Neoarius graeffei
GAGGTGGTAAATCTGTAGCGCCCCACCCCTGTCCGTTCGCCTCACCTCGTAGTCGACGTCCCCGACTCGCCGTGTGACCTCAAAGGGTCCTTGCCACTTGGCGACCAATTTGGAGCTCGATGTGGGCAACAGTATGAGTACTTTATCTCCCGGTGCGAACTCTCTAAGGCGCGTACCCTTGTTGTACAGGCGGGCTTGCCGTTCTTGGGCCTGCAGCAAATTCTCCTGGGTTAGGTGGGTGAGGGTGTGGAGTTTTGCGCGCAGGTCCATAACGTACTGAATTTCATTTTTGCTTTGTGAAGGTCCCTCCTCCCAATTTTTCCGCAGCACATCTAGAATGCCGCGCGGCTTACACCCATATAATAATTCGAACGGGGAGAACCCCGTGGAGGCTTGGGGGACCTCTCGCACTGAAAACAGCAAGGGCTCGAGCCACTTATCCCAATTACGTGCGTCCTCACTTACGAATTTTTTAATTATATTCTTGAGGGTGCGGTTGAACCGTTCCACTAAACCGTCCGTTTGTGGGTGATACACGCCGGTGCGGATCGGCTTAATCCCCAATAACCCATACAGTTCGCGCAGTGTCCGTGGCATAAATGTGGTGCCTTGATCAGTCAGAATTTCTTTCGGGATTCCAACTCGGGAGATAACGCGGAAGAGCGCCTCCGCAATACTGCATGCCGAGATATTGCGCAGAGGCACTGCTTCCGGGTATCGCGTTGCATAGTCCACCAGAACTAATATAAAGCGGTACCCTCGTGTTGACTATGATCTAATGGTCTGACGAGATCCATCCCAATCCTTTCGAACGGGGTCTCGATTAATGGTAGAGGGCGCAAAGGCGCTTTTGGAATGGCCGCTGGATTTACTAACTGGCATTCGCGGCACGCCATACACCACCTACGGACATCACCGCGAATCCCTGGCCAATAGAATCGGGCCATTATTCGCGCTAGTGTCTTATCCTGCTCTAAGTGTCCAGCCATGGGATTAAAGTGAGCTGCCTGGAATACCAATTCCCGGCGGCTCTTTGGAATTAAAAGTTGCGTGACTCGCTCTTTAGTTTGAGTGTCCTGCGTCACTCGGTATAACCTATCCTTCATAATCGCGAAGTAGAGGAAGGACGGGGTGGCGCTCGGCGGGAGCGTTTGACCATTGATTACTCTCACTTGGTCAAATGCATGCCGCAGAGTCTCGTCTCGCGACTGCTCTAATGGGAAATCTGCAAGGGATTCCCCAACAGAGAGAGGAGGGGCCCGCGGCTCCTCACTCTGACGCGGAGATGACGTAGACGGCTCTGTGAAAGCTGCTCCCGCCAGAGCGACACCGGGACCTCCCCCTGTTAAATGGCAGGACCCACTCTTCACTAAGTGTGTCATTAAATCCCGAAATCCCGGCCAATCAGTCCCCAAAATCAAAAAGAGTGGGTAAGGCGAGGGTTAACCACCGCCTTCACTATAACTTTTTCCCCTTGGAAACAAATGTGGACCGACACCAAAGGGTAGCTGTGAACGTCCCCGTGCACACACAACACCTTCACCCCCTGTGCTCCCCCCAATGCCTCGTTTTGCACCAGGCTTTGGTGAATTGAGGTCCGATTACAACCAGAATCCACCAACGCCTGATATGTATCCCCTTGAATACTCACCGGTATGCGATACGCTCCAGCCCGATCGAGGGCGGCTTCTGGCGCGTCGGGGATCCGAACCACCGCGCCCACCTCCATTGCCGTGCACTGCTGTTAGAGGTGGCCCGGTTCCCCGCAGCGCCAGCAAACCGGCCCAGGCTTCCTCTCTGCACTGGTGTTCGGGGGCTCACTCACCTGGGGGGGGGGGGGGGGGGGACAGACACAAGAGAAAAATGGGAGGGCATCGTGGGTGCGGCGGGCCGGCTGGACGGGACACAGGAGGAGGGGGAGAGAGAGAGAGAGAGAGAGAGAGAGAGAGAGAGAGAGGAGAGAAGAGGCTGTCTGCTGTCCTGCTGCCGGAACAGCCGTCAAATGGTCCTCCGCCAGCTCGATGGCCTGATCCAGCGATGCCGGGCGGTGGCACTGGACCCACTCCACGGTTCCTGTGGGCAAGCGCGCGATGAACTGCTCCAGCACCACCTGATTGACGATCTCCTCGGCGTCGCAGTTGTTGGCCCTCAGCCACCGCCAGCAGGCGTCCCGGAGTTGCTGGCCAAACACGAAAGGCCGGCCGACTTCCTCCAAGCGTAGAGCGCGGAAGCGCTGGCGCTGCTGTTCGGGGGTGCGCCCCACACGCTGGAGGATGGCCCGGCGAAGGTCTGCGTAGGCCAGCTGGCGGTCAGCAGGGAGCTGTAGCGCGGCCAGCTGCGCCTCTCCCGTCAGCAGGGGGAGGAGGCGCGCTGCGCGCTGATCCATTGGCCAGCCCGAGGTCTCCGCGACTTGCTCAAAGAGCGTGATGAAAGCCCCAGGGTCATCCTGCGGGCCCATCTTTGTCAGGGTGAGGGGGGACGGGCCCACGGTGGAAGCGTCGGTTGTCCCCGCCGACGCGAGGAGGTGCCGGAACGCCTGTCGGTCCTCTTGCTGGGCCAACACCAGGGCCTTGAAGCACTGCTCCTTACGGAGCATGACTAGCACCTGGTGCTGGTTTTGCTGGGCCGTGGCAAGGGCGTGGACCAGGTCGGCGAACGGGGACGACTCCATGGGGCGGTTCGGCGTTGGTGCTCCAGCAACCGGGTTTCGGCACCACTGTGGCAGTTCTTGTGTATGGGCGGAGCACAGAAGACGGCAGGACAGAGCTCAGGTTGATAACCCGTTTTATTATCACACTTTTCAGTAGTAACTTGGCTCGAAAACACACACACACACACACACACACACACACACACACACACACACAACAGGCGTCTGGTTTGGGGACGCTCCTCTGCTCTCTCTCTTTAAATAGGGCACGGTCACTGGGAAGACACACACAAACAGGATAATTGACGTCAGGTGTAGTGATTCTGCCACTTACCTTCCCTGACTCCGCCCTCCTGTCACAGACCGGCGCTCGACCACGCCCCCGCTGCCACAACAGTGTTTCATTTTGTTAATAACCAACAATAATTTACCCACATTTGTAAATGTTGGCATAAAATATAACCCATCAACTAAAGTATTACTTTTATTAAAAATGAAACGGTTGCTAACAACTGGGTGGCACGATGGTGTAGTGGTTAGCACTGTCGCCTCACAGTAAGAAGGTTCTGGGTTCGAACCCACCGGCCGACGAGGGCCTTTCTGTGTGGAGTTTGCATGTTCTCCCCATGTCTGCGTGGGTTTCCTCCCACACTCCAAAGATATGCAGGTTAGGTTAAGTGGTAGCTCTAAATGGACCGTGAGTGTGAACGGTTGTTTGTGTCTGTGTGCCAGCCCTGCGATGACCTGGCGACTTGTCCAGGGTGTACCCTGCCTCTCGCCCATGGTCAACTGGGATAGGCTCCAGCTTGCCCCACGCGACCCCGCACAGAATAAGCGGTTACAGATAAAACAAACAACTGGGACTTTTCTTCAAATATTATGAACATTTGTACTACCTGCATTTGCTTCACTTTTCTTTAGCTTTCAGCAGTGTGTAAAAAGACAGCTCTGATTTCTTTTTAAATCTGACTATACAATGAATCACACAACAGCTCTTTCCAAATTGTGCATTTTTGCAGCATTAGAGCTCTGTTACAGCTAGGGTGAAGTGACGAGTATCCCTGTTATTGTGTGCTCTCTAGTATCTAAACAACAGAATTACAGCTAGGAAAAACTAAGATTACACCACCTGAAAATAATTTCATCGATTCGAATAGTCAAATTTGTATTGCGAAATTTGTATTGTATCACCACATCACTGACATGCCTAGTCACAGTAGAATACCATGTTTCCACTTTGCCTGCAGATCCATTTAGTAGGCGATAAAGATAAAACTTTATTAATCCTGAAGGAAATTCTTGTGCCAGAAATCACTCCCTAACAATAAAAGTATGTTAAAATAACAATACAAGCTGAAAATAAACTATATGTAAAATAAAACCGTACAAAAAAAATAAATGACAAAAAAGTGCCTAATAGAACAATAAAATAAATACTGTAGGTTACATAAAAAAAGACCTTTAAAGACCTTTTAAAAGCAACATTAACTGAGCATTGTAATTGTTTTTAATATCATTATTTGTTTGCCGTGTGCTTTTTTAGTAGTCTGTGTATACATAGGCTGTTAGCATTGATTTGTTTTTGTCTGTTTAGATGTGGTGTAGCTGTGGTTTGTTTTATGTGTTTTATTGTAATGTAACTTTTTAGCCGCCTATCTTGGCCAGGACTCCCTCGAAGAAGAGTTATTGTAACTCAATGGGACCATTTCCTGGTTAAAGAAAGGTTAAATAAAATAAAATAAGAGCTAGACTAAAAACTAAGATAAAAAAAGAAATAGAAAAGGCAAAAAACAGTGCCTAGATAATTAGCATTCTAACAACAGAAATAAGGTAAGCTATATAATGCTGCTTTTCCACTACCAACGCGGCTGAGTTGGGCTGAGCCGTGCTGAGTTGGGCTGAGTCGAGCTGAGTGGGGCTGTTGGAGTTGCATTTCGACTACAACCGTGCTGAACCGTGCTGGCTGGAAGTGGGTGGACGTCACGTGATGTCGTTAGGCGGCGCAAACAGTGACATCAGTGACCTTTTAAGCGGTAGTCTCACGACCTGGATAGTAAACAATAAACATGGAGTCGTTAGTGTTGCTGGTCTTGGTGCTGTGGCTTGTTGTCACCGACAACACCAACAGATACTGGCAAGAGCGTATAGATGAGGCGAGGCGCATAAGGCTTCAGAAATTCTCGTAATTCGCAATTCTTCTTCTTCCGGGTTTACGGTGTTTACAGATCCCAGCGTGCTCGCTGTGTGTGGGCATGTGAGGACACTTCTCACCAATCAGTGCACAGGGGAGTGTCTCCTCACGCCCCTAGCCCCACTCGGCTCGGTTTGGCTCGCTTCAGCCCCACTCCAAAACCGTGCGAGTTTTGGGGGCTAAGCAGGGCTGAAGCGAGCCGAGTCGTGCTGTTCTGAGGTAGTCGAAACGCGAGCCGTGTCCGGCTGAAGTGAGCTGAAGTGAGCTGAAAAAGGGTAGTGGAAAAGGGCCATAAGAGACTACCTTCACCCTGCTGCCCACCTTCATCAGCTGCCTTCACCCTGCTGCCCCAGCACACCACTGCGTAGAAAATGATGCTGGTCACCACAAAGTGATAAAATATCTGCAGCATGGTTCTGCAAACATTGAAAGACCCGAGTCTCCTGAGGAAATACAGGTGGCTCTGACCTTTCTCGTACAGGGCATCTGTTTTTTGTCCAGTCCAGTTTACTGTCTATATGGACACCCAGGTACACTGTTCACCTCCATTCCCTAGATGGCAACTGAGCTCAGACTGGTCCTTTGCTTCCTAAAGTCCACCACCAACTCCTTAGTCTTTGCAATGTTAACTTGCAGGTGGTTTAGTCTGCACCACTCCACAAACCAGTTCACCATATGCCTATACCACATGTTTTTCATCTGGTATGAACTTTATAGACAATTTTAACCTTTTCTGGAATCGCAGAGAATTTTTCAAGCCAAACAGCACTGAACTTAGCTGGATTGGGACCAAAGTTTTAGCAGATCATTATAGACTTGCAATTTTCTCTCAGTCAACACTGAAGAGAACAGTTGATAAGATGTCGCAGACTGACCTAGTTATAAACAAACAATTCCTCTGCAATGCCAAAACAATCATCTATGCAAGTCTTCACCAAGGACAAACCACCATCTGGAGCAGACTGCCAAGAACCATCTGGGGCAGACTGCCAAGGACAACAATCACACGGAGAATGTAAGCATGCGATTTTATCATGCGATTCCATCCAGATTAAGGACCTGACTAAAGATAACCATGTCAAGGTTGCTTCGTCCACTTCTCGACCCCATGCAACTATCACAGAGACAATCAGTGAGACAGTCACCACAGAGACAGTCATGGAGACACTTACAAAGGCCTCACCAAAGTCTCGCTCTTCTGATTTTATCGTACCATCTCTGTCTCCCCCTTGCATGGATTTCCCAAATAGTATGCAAAGACTGATGCAAATGGCTACACTCTCTTTTTCCAGCCCAAATCTGTCGCAACAAGCTGTGTACCCAGTTCATCAAAAATCAACCAACAGACTGAACTGTGTTCGCCCAGGACTTTCAGCTGGCTACCAATCTTTTTCACCATCTAAAAGATACATGACATCTCCAATCCTCTCAATCTCAAACAAAATGGAACATAAAGAAAGTCTAGTATGATGTGCTGGGGGTCCCTGCATTGGGTGTAGTTTTGAAAACAAGCTGGGACCCAGTATGCCTATGCCATTCTTTATTCCTGTGTTGATAAGAAATAGAAAACAGAGCATATTTAACCCAGGGGGTAAACCCTGGGTTAAATAGTCTCCTTCCTGTTTCAAAACAACATCAGAGTGCCCAAGCGGATATTACTTCTAGACTTTCTGTAAAGCTAGCTCTTCTGAACATTAGATCACTTTCAAACAAGTCATTTTTAATTAATGATCTTATCTGCAAACATAATCTTGATTTTTTGCTTCTAACTGAAACTTGGCTGGATCAAGCAAATAGTGCTACCACCCTTATTGAAGCAACTCCCCCAAATTTTAATTTTATGAATGTTACCCGACAGGGGAAAGGTGGAGGGATCGCAAATATATTCAAATTCTCTTTTCAATGTAAACAATCCTCACTTGGTGATTTTACATCCTTTGAACACTTATGTGCACTTGTTACATGCTCTCCTAACATATTATTATTAACTATTTACAGGCCTCCGAGACATTCAGCCAAAGTTTTTCTGGAAGAGTTTGGTGAACTGTTGTCAGTCATTTGCTTAGAGTTTGACTGTCTTATTATATCTGGGGATTTTAACTTGCATGTAGATAATCCTGAAAACACCTATGCCAATGAACTACTTGCACTTATTGACAACTTCAACCTTGTACAACATGTACAGGGGCCGACCCACTCTCGTGGTCATACCCTTGACCTCGTCATCACAAAGGGTCTTACTGTTTCTACTACTGTTGTTGACCTGGCCTTATCTGATCATTTTTGTGTTTTCTCTGATGTTTCTATGTCTCCTCACATTCAGAACAGCTCAATGACTATGGGTAGGAGAGTCATAAACGACAACACGTGTTCTCTTTGAGCAAGCTCTCTCTCAGATCTCAACCAAAATGTCAGACTCTGTAGATGATTTACTGGAAATTTTTAATTTAAATATGACCCAAATTATGGATGATATTGCTCCATTCAAAATCAAAAGAGTCAGTGATAAGCAGAAAGCACCATGGAAGCAATACCCAGCTGTTAAACTGTTAAAGAGAGAATGTAGAAAGACTGAAAGAAAATGGCGCAAAACTAAACTTCACATCCATTATTAAATCCATAAAGAGATGCTTTGTAAATATAATTATGAAATTCGTAAAGCAAGACAGTCTTTCTTCTCCAACATCATCAACAGGAATATGAACAATGCCCGTGTGCTATTTTCAACAGTAGAGAAGCTAACAAATCCCCCATCACAATTAGCACCTGAACTTCTCTCAGTTAATAAATGCAATGAGTTTGCATCCTTCTTTAAAGGTAAAATTGATAAAATACGACATAATATTGCTCATAATATATCTCAGTTGCAAATAATTGAAAAACTGCAATCACCAGTGACACAGACAGATAACTTCAACACAATGTCAGAATTTTGTTTAATTGATTATGAGACTCTTGAAAAAACTGTACAAAATCTCAGTTCCTCAACATCTGAATTGGACATTCTGCCCACCAACTTTTTTAAGTCTGTTCTACATCTTATAATTACAGATGTGCTTCAAATCATAAATACATCCCTAGAGACTGGCATTGTTCCTGTGTCCTTGAAAAAAGCCGTTGTAAAGCCCCTACTTAAAAAGAATAATCTGGATGCTTCAGTATTAAATAACTACAGGCCAATATCAAATCTACCATTCATCGGGAAAATCCTTGAAAAAATTGTCTTCAATCAATTAACTGCCTTCTTGATATCAAACAGCTGTTTTGATAACTTTCAATCAGGATTTCGTGCCAATCATAGCACTGAAACAGCGCTGATTAAAGTTATAAATGACATACGTCTTAATACTGATGCAGGCAAAACATCGGTCCTGGTATTACTGGACCTCAGTGCAGCTTTTGATACTGTTGATCACAACATACTGCTATATCGACTTGAACATTGGGTTGGGTTGACTGGTAAAGTTATCAATTGGTTAAAATCATACTTAAAAGATAGAAGCTTCTTTGTTACCATGGGAAATTGTACCTCAGCGTCAATGTCCTTGACCTGTGGTGTCCCCCAGGGGTCGATTCTTGGACCATTACTATTCAACCTTTATATGCTCCCACTTGGGCAAATTATCAAGAACAATTCAATTTTATAATCACTGCTATGCAGATGATACCCAAATTTATCTTGCTCTATCACCTAATGATTATGCCCCCCTTGAATGTCTCTACCAGTGTATCGATCGAATCAACAACTGGATGTCACAAAATTTTCTTCAGCTGAACACAGATAAAACCGAAGTAATTCTATTTGGAAAAAAAGATGAAAGACTTAGGATTACCACTATTCTTGACACAAAGGGGATTAAAACAAAAGAAATGGTTAAAAATCTTGGTGTTTTCATTGACAGCGAGCTAAACTTTGAGAGGCATATGAAAGCAATCACTAAAACGGCATTTTATCACCTAAAAACATTTCCAAACTAAGAGGACTTATGTCAAAAAATGATCTGGAAAAACTTATACATGCCTTCATCTCTAGTAGGGTTGATTACTGCAATGGCCTTTTCACAGGCCTGCCAAAAAAAACCCGTCAAATGACTTCAGCTGGTTCAAAATGCAGCAGCTAGGGTTCTCACACGAACAAAAAGAACAGAACACATTACTCCAATTTTAAGGTCCTTTCACTGGCTTCCAGTAAGCTACAGAATTGACTTTAAAACATTGCTGCTGGTGTACAAATCTCTAAATGGTACAGGGCCCAATTACCTCTCTGATATGTTGCAGCGGCCTAACCCAATCAGATCTACCAGATCGCAGCAGAAAAATTTACTGTTAAAACCTGTTGTTAAAACAAAGTGTGGTGAAGCAGCTTTTAGCTACTATGCAGTACAGCTATGGAACCAACTGCCAGAGGACATCAAAAATGCTCCTGCTGTTGGCAGCTTCAAATCTAGACTAAAGACCAAGCTGTTTTCAGATGCTTTCTGCTGAACTTTTATCTCATTTTATTATTTTATTTCTACTATTGTTTAAGTCTTATTAATTTTCTTCCCCATTTATTTTATGCAATTTTATTTTCTATTGTTTACTGTTTTGCTTTTACTTCTGTAAAGCACATTGAACTGCCACTGTGTATGAAATGTGCTATATAAATAAACTTGCCTTGCCTCCTGTCCCCTGCTGCTGTAGCACAACCCTGCCCGCAATGGCAGAGTTGTCTGAAAACTTCTGCAGGTGGCAGGACTGTGAGCAGTATCTGAAGTCAGAAGTATGAACAGAAAGTGAGACAGGACCTTTCCCTGAGGTACCCTCGTACTATTCACTGTAATGTCTGACATGTTTTCCAGACTCACTGTGGCCTTCCTGTGAGAAAGCTGATGATCCAGGCCACTAGAAGAGCATCCACCTGCATCTTCAGTAGCTTATCACCAAGCAGGCTTATTGTGTTAAAAGCAATGGAAAAGTAAAAAAACATGACCCTCACAATGCTGCCTGTCTTCTCTAGATGAGATGAGTGCAAGCCCTGTGCAGCAGAATGATGGCGTCTTCCACTCCAATATGGGGCTGCTAGGTGGACTGCAGGGTGTCCAGTGATGGTTCTACTACTTCAAGACCAGCCTCTCCAGGGACTTCATGACATGTGAAGTCACAGCCACCGGTCTGTAGTCACTGTTTGTGCTTGGATGTTTCTTCTTGGGCACAGGAACAAGGCATGAGGATTTCTACAGGGCCTGAACAATCATCCTGCTCAGGCTCAGGTTGAATTATGTGCTGAAAAACCCCCACACAGCTGAATAGCACATCCTTTCAGCACTCTGGGGCTGAGGCCGTCAGGGCCTGCAGCCTTGCCTGGTCAGAGACAACTGAACTGCCTTCTCACCTCCTCCACTGTGAGGTTGAATGGAGAGCCATTCTGGAGTCCTGATGGAGGAGGGGTGAAGGGGGGCTGAGGTGAATGGCCAGGAGAGTTGTTGAGGAGGGGTGGTAAAGTGGGGGTGTGAAATGTTAGGTGAAGGGAGTGGGGGTGGGTAGGCAGAGATGTTTGAGGTGAGGATGTCTGAGGGGATGAGTCACAGGAGGAGCTGGGTGGGGAGAAGCCACATCAAACCTGTTAACAAACAAGTTTAACTCATTGGCCTGATACAGGTCTCCTTCCATTCTCTGGTTAATCTTCCTTCCATGACCAGTAATGGTTCTCATACCACTCCACACCTCCTTCATGTTGTTTTGATGGAGTTTGCTCTCCAGCTTCCTCCTGTAAAGGCCTCTGCATGCTCTTGCGACAAGGCTGTCGCAGATAGCTTTTCGCAGACAGTTGTAATTTATTGTTGAGCGGGAAGTGAATAGGCGTGCGCGATGTTATTCACTGCCACAACGCAAGGGGGCACGAAGTCGCGAAATCACTAGGAGTAGTTGGTGGGTGTGGTTAGTGGAGTGTTTATCCTCCGGTTACTTATAATGACTAGAACTGGAGTCGTATAGATGTACGTACTTCCTCACTTCCTCGATCAACTGCTCTTCGTGCTGCTCCATCTTCGCTCATGTTTTTAAAAATGGCGGTCGTGAAAACAAACCAAACCGGGAAAGTAGGGAAGCGGAAGTGCGTGTACAGCGGATGTAGAGTGGACCAATCAGAGCCCTCTTGTCTGCGACGCTGTCTGCGAGGCTTCTGTGGTGGTCACAATTTTTGGGAGGTGCGCGCAGAGCGTCTGCGAAGGTGGGGGGGCTACGCAGACACTGTCTGTGACGCTATCTGCGAGGACTGGGTTGTCAGCATAAATTGGCCTTAAGACTCCTTGCCCTCTGCAATCTTTTCCCCTCCATTCAATCTGCACCTTCTTCATCTCCTCCTTGTCTCCACTCCTGAAGGCAGCCTTCTTCCTGTTCAGTGATGCCTTAAATCACCCAGGGTTTATTATTGAGCAAAACAGCATACCATCTTGGTGGGGATAATACTATCTGTGCAAAAATTAATATAGTCTGTTATGCAATCTGTAAGCCCTGTGATGACCTGGCGACTTGTCCAGGGTGTACCCCGCCTTTCGCCCGTAGTCAGCTGGGATAGGCTCCAGCTTGCCTGCGACCCTGTAGAAGGATAAAGCGGCTTGAGATAATGAGATGAGATGAGATGCAATTTGTAAGTCCATCTATGTCCTCCCCATGTGCATTACAGAGAAAATCCCAGTCAGTCGCCTCAAAACAGCCCTCTGCTTCCTGTGACCATGTTGGGACAATTCTAGTGATCACTGGTTGCCTTTGGACTGCAGGTATATAAAGGGGCTTCAGATAGACCAAGTTGTGATCTGATCTGCCCAGGAGAGGGAGAGCTTCAGAGCTGTACACTTCTTTAACATTAGCATACTGTGGCAGCAGGGGCGTGGTCAAGTGTTAGTCTGTGAATGGAGGGCGGAGTCAGGGAAGGTAAGTGGTAGTATCACTGCACCTGATGTGAATTAACCTGTTTGTGCGTCTCCCCCAGTGACCGCACCCTATGAAAGAGGAGAGGGAGAGAGAGCGCAGAGAAAGGGAGCTCTCTCCCGACCAGAATGCATGTGTGTGTGCACGTGTGAGAGAGTGAGTGAGCTGAAAAGCCACATATACATCATTAAAAATAAAAAGGTTTCTGAGAACTCAGTTCTGGCCTGCCGTGCTTCTGTGCTCCACCCACCTGCTCTGATTTTACAGTGGTACCGAAACCCAGTATCAGAGCGCAGAAGGAGACAGCGCCATAGAGTCCTCCCCCTTCAAGGACCTGGTCCATGCCCTCGCCACGGCCCAACAGAGCCAGCACCAGGCGCTGATCACCCTCTGGAAGGAGCAGGAACAACGCTTCGAAGCCCTGGTGCTGGCACAGCAGGAAGATCACCAGGCATTCCGGCACCTGCTCGCATTGGTGGAGTCCACCATGGACCCTCCCCACCTCACCCTAACGAAGATGGGTCCGCATGATGACCCCGAAGCCTTCCTCATGTTCTTTAAGCAGGCAGCAGAGGCATGGGGTTGGCCGGTGGAACAGCGCGCAGCGTGCCTCCTCCCCCTGCCAACGGGTAAAGCGCAGCTGGCCGCGCCGCAGCTCCCCGCCGACAGCTGGCTGGTCTACGCGGACCTCCGCAGGGCCGTCCTCCAACGTGTTGGTCGCACTCTGGAACAGCAACGGCAGCGCCTCCACATGCTGCACCTGGAGGAGGTCGGCCGGCCGTTCGCGTTTGGCCAGCAACTCCGGGACGCCTGCAGGCGGTGGCTGAGGGCTGACAACCGCGACGCCCAGGGAATCATCGACTTGGTGGCGCTGGAACAGCAAAGTGGGTCCAGTGCCATCGCCCGGCGTCACTAGATCAGGCGATTGAGCTGGCGGAGGACCATATGGCAGCCATCCTGATGGCAGGACAGCATGTCTCCTCTTCTCCCCTCTCTCTCTCTGCTCCCTGTCCTCGCCCCATTCCGCCACTGCAGAGGCGGGGGCCAGCTCCACCCCAGCCGGCCCGCTTCCTACTTCCTTGTCTATGTCTTCTCCCCCTCAGGTGAGTGATATCCAGAACACCGGTGCAGAGGGAGAGCCTGGGCTGGTATGCTGGCACTGCGGGGAACCAGGGCACCTCCAGCATCAGTGGGCGCAGTGGTCCGGATCCCCGATGCGCCAGGGACCACCCTCGATCGGGCCGGAGCATATCGCATACCGGTGAGTATCCAAGGGGATACGTATCAGGCTTTGGCGGACTCTAGCTGTAATCAGACCCCAATCCACCAAAGCCTGGTGCAAGACAAGGCAGTGGGGGGAGCACAATTGGTGAAGGTGTTGTGGGTGCATGGGGATGTTCACAACTACCCTTTAGTGTCGGTCCACATTCTATTTCGAGGGAAAAAATTTAGAGGAATGGTGGCGGTTAATCCTCGTCTTACCCACTCGATAATTCTGGGGACTGATTGGCCAGGATTTGGGGAATGGTGCATCTAGTGAAGAGTGGGGCCCACCATAGTTTAGCGAGGAGAGGTCCCGGAGTGGCATTGGTGGGAGCAGCTGTCACAGAGCCGTCTACATCATCACCGCGTCAGAATGAGGAGCAGCCTGCTCCTCCTCCCTCTCTCAGGGATTCCCTTGCGGATTTCCTGTTAGAGCAGTCACGAGACGAGACTCTGCGGCATGCGTTTGACCAAGTGAGAGTAATCGATGGTCAAACTCTCCAGCCAAACGCCACACCATCCTTCCCCTATTTCTCCATTAAGATTCAAGATTCAAGAATCTTATTAAAGATAGATTATACCAAGTAAAGCAGGACACTCAGACTAAGGAACCAATAACCCAGCTTTTGATCCCAAAGAAGTGCTCTTCCGCGTCATCTCCCGAGTCGGAATCCCCAAAGAGATTCTGACTGATCAAGGCACTATGTTTGTGTCATGCACATTGCGTGAACTGTATGCAGTGGTCGAAATACTTTTTTCCAGTGTTCTGCAATATTGCAGAATGTCAATTTTGTTTTGCAATTTGGAAATATTTTCTGCAAATAGACCAGTTCACAGATATCGCCGCGCATGCGCAGGGTCAAAGGTCGAGGCCTCATCGGAGATGAAAACATAGCAGCAAACAAGCCAAACCTTAGTAAATACGCCTTATGGATATGAGAGAATGGGGATTGCCAACTACCATGGGGGTAGAAGAGTTAAGGGCGCTTGCATATGCCACAGATATTTTGAAAATCCAGCCTGTACCGTCCAAGGAAGACGAAGAAAAATCGAGGTATGTACCCGGTGATACTGCCATGCCCACTGCAGTTTTTGACAGGTCAACATCTGACACGGAGAAATAATATAAATCGTGCTGCCTACCAGATTACAGTCGTCTGTTTTATTGTATCAGTAATAGTATCACTTACTATACTCAGTCATAGATTAGTCCAGTACAACATGACCAGCTTGCTTTTTTTCCATTTGACTGTCGCAAGTTTTTTCAGGCTGGTACAGTCAAAAATTGAAAAAAAAAGTTTTGGTCTCCTAAACTAATCATCGATTCTACTAGTGTATTAATTGGAGTCGACATGAAAACGTTAGGTAAAAACTTTAAACCAGTACAATCTCTTCTTCAAAGTTTCACCAAATAGTTTTATTTATGCAATTTAAAGCTCATAATACTGTATAACTTTGGTCGAGTAAAAACGGAACAAAAACATGGCTGAATCCTGAATGACTCCTATTTGTTTAAATAGGGGACTAGCTACATAGGCGCCAAAATGTAGTTTCTTTTTCTTGCCATGGAAGCGCACTTGTATACGGAGGAGGAAAGCAATTTGCATTACAGCCGTGAGGCGGCTCGGCTCGGTTTTCCCTTTCGGGCGCTCTCGTTTTCTGTTAGAATTTGGTAAAGAAAAAAAATAATTAAAGCCGCAAGCGGCCTCGACGGGCCCTCGCGCCAGCGGCCAAGGGGGGCGGGGGCATGCGTCCCCGCGAAATACCTTCCACAGCTTCTTCGGCAAGAGACATTACTCCCACAATGGCGACAAACCACAGAAATGGACACATGGCAACAATAGGGTCTCGCACTGAACGGTGCTCGGGGGGCGCTATAGAGGCCCTGAGGCCGGCCTGGATCTGGGCTTCTGGTTCTCAGTAGCGGTGGCAGTCTAAGAAAAAGGAGCCAAATTTCGTGCGTTGTCGACCATGGCAAGCGCCCCAATAAGGGTCTTGTAAAGAGTTTGCTTGCTAAGTTTGACAAATCAGAAGCTGCAATATCATTTTTGCCATAACCAGCACCCCCAGGGGCGAAAGTGCACAAAATTTGGCGTATATGTCAGGTGAGCTATGAAGAGTTTGCGTATGAAGTTTGATGACAATTGAGTAAATAGAAGATGAGATATAGATTTTTGAAGAATAAATTTTTTGGTTTTTCCCATGTCAGTAGGTGGCGCTATGCTGTACATGAGCGATGATGAATTGGAAAAATAAGTGTCTACAACAGCAACGTACTTTCACAAGGTAGTGGTGTGAAGGAAAAGCATTATGGAATTATTTACCAAAAACCCGTTTTGGAGCAATTGCGTCGGCCAAAAACAGCGCCCCCCATGGACGAAAATTTCCAAAACGTGGTATACATGACATGGGAGGTAGTAAGAGGGTGGCTGTGAAGTTTGACCAAATTTGAGGAAAGATTGGAATTTTTGCCCAAAAATAGTGCCCCCAGTGGCGAAATATCACAGAAATTGGGTAACATGTCAGAAGCCCAATGAGTGATTTGCGTGTGAAGTATGAGCAGTTTTGAGCAATCAGAAGATTTGTTATGAATTTTTAAGCATGTAAAATTTTGCATCGAAAATTGATTGACGTATAAGTTCTGGACGGTTTATCCTACGTGAAACGTATTTAGTAACTTTTGTCAGCCATGTCTGTAGATGATGTGTATCAATTTTGGTGACATTCCTATGAACGGTCTAGGAGGAGTTGCGCCGTCTTCGTGGCCATGCATTTCGCACAAAAGTGAAATTACCTCACTTCCTGTTGGGCCTGGCTAATGCATTGGCATTACATTTTTGTCCGGCTTAGTGAGATACATAAGCGTACCAAATGGCATGCCACTACTACAAACTACATGGCACCCAGGCACCTTAATGCGGGAGGCCAAAATCACAATGACTTAGGGGGCGCTATAGAGGCCCTGAGCCCCGGCCAAGTTTGGGCTTCTGGTTCTGAGTAGCGGTGGCAATTCTCGGAACTGGTGCCAAATTTCGTGCGTTTTCGCCCATGGCAAACGCCCCGAAAATGGCCCAACAGCAGAGAAAAATAAAGAAGAAGAAGAAGACGGAAGAAGAAGAAGAAGAAGAAGAAGAATTAAAGCCGCAAGCGGCCTCGACGGGCCCTCGCGCCAGCAGCCAAGGGGGGCGGGGGCATGCGTCCCCGCGAAAAACCTTCCACAGCCTCTTCGGCAAGAGACATTACTCCCACAATGGCGACAAACCACAGAAATGGACACATGGCAACAATAGGGTCTCGCACTGAACGGTGCTCGGGGGGCGCTATAGAGGCCCTGAGGCCGGCCTGGATCTGGGCTTCTGGTTCTCAGTAGCGGTGGCAGTCTAAGAAAAAGGAGCCAAATTTCGTGCGTTGTCGACCATGGCAAGCGCCCCAATAAGGGTCTTGTAAAGAGTTTGCTTGCCAAGTTTGACAAATCAGAAGCTGCAATATCATTTTTGCCATAACCAGCACCCCCAGGGGCGAAAGTGCACAAAATTTGGCGTATATGTCAGGTGAGCTATGAAGAGTTTGCGTATGAAGTTTGATGACAATTGAGTAAATAGAAGATGAGATATAGATTTTTGAAGAATAAATTTTTTGGTTTTTGCCATGTCAGTAGGTGGCGCTATGCTGTACATGAGCGATTATGAGTTTCAAAAATAAGTGGCTACAACAGCAACGTACTTTAACAAGGTAGTGGTGTGAAGGAAAAGCATTATGGAATTATTTACCAAAAACCCGTTTTGGAGCAATTGCGTCGGCCAAAAACAGCGCCCCCCATGGACGAAAATTCCCAAAATGTGGTATAAATGACATGGGAGGCAGGAAGAGGGTGGCCGTGAAGTTTGACCAAATTTGAGGAAAGATTGGATTTTTTGCCCAAAAATAGCGCCCCCAGTGGCGAAAGTGCACAAAATTTGGCGTATGTGTCAGGGGAGCTATGAAGAGTTTGCGTATGAAGTTTGATGACAATTGAGTAAATAGAAGATGAGATATAGATTTTTGAAGAATAAATTTTTTGGTTTTTCCCATGTCAGTAGGTGGCGCTATGCTGTACATGAGCGATGATGAGTTGGAAAAATAAGTGTCTACAACAGCAACGTACTATCACAAGGTAGTGGTGTGAAGGAAAAGCATTATGGAATTATTTACCAAAAACCCGTTTTGGAGCAATTGCGTCGGCCAAAAACAGCGCCCCCCATGGACGAAAATTTCCAAAACGTGGTATACATGACATGGGAGGTAGTAAGAGGGTGGCCGTGAAGTTTGACCAAATTTGAGAAAAGATTGGAATTTTTGCCCAAAAATAGCGCCCCCAGTGGCGAAATATCACAGAAATTGGGTAAAATGTCAGAAGCCCAATGAGTGATTTGCGTGTGAAGTATTAGCAGTTTTGAGCAATCAGAAGATTTGTTATGAATTTTTAAGCATGTAAAATTTTGCATCGAAAATTGATTGACGTATAACTTCTGAACAGTTCATCCTACGTGAAACGTATTTAGTAACTTTTGTCAGCCATGTCTGTAGATGATGTGTATCAATTTTGGTGACATTCCTATGAACGGTCTAGGAGGAGTTGCGCCGTCTTCGTGGCCATGCATTTCGCACAAAAGTGAAATTACCTCACTTCCTGTTGGGCGTGGCTGATGCATTGGGATTAGATTTTTGTCCGGCTTAGTGAGATACATATGCGTACCAAATGGCATGCCACTACTACAAACTATATGGCACCCAGGCACCTTAATGCGGGAGGCCAAAATCACAACGACTTAGGGGGCGCTATAGAGGCCCTGAGCCCCGGCCAAGTTTGGGCTTCTGGTTCTGAGTAGCGGTGGCAATTCTCGGAACTGGTGCCAAATTTCGTGCGTTTTCGCCCATGGCAAGCGCCCCGAAAATGGCCCAACAGCGGAGAAAAATAAAGAAGAAGAAGAAGACGGAAGAAGAAGAAGAAGAAGAAGAAGACGGAAGAATAATAATAGTGAACTCTTACAAGAACAATAGGGCCTTCGCCCATAGGGCTCGGGCCCTAATTAAAGCCGCAAGCGGCCTCGACGGGCCCTCGCGCCAGCGGCCAAGGGGGGCGGGGGCATGCGTCCCCGCGAAATACCTTCCACAGCTTCTTCGGCAAGAGACATTACTCCCACAATGGCGACAAACCACAGAAATGGACACATGGCAACAATAGGGTCTCGCACTGAACGGTGCTCGGGGGGCGCTATAGAGGCCCTGAGGCCCGCCTGGATCTGGGCTTCTGGTTCTCAGTAGCGGTGGCAGTCTAAGAAAAAGGAGCCAAATTTCGTGCGTTGTCGACCATGGCAAGCGCCCCAATAAGGGTCTTGTAAAGAGTTTGCTTGCCAAGTTTGACAAATCAGAAGCTGCAATATCATTTTTGCCATAACCAGCACCCCCAGGGGCGAAAGTGCACAAAATCTGGCGTATATGTCAGGTGAGCTATGAAGAGTTTGCGTATGAAGTTTGATGACAATTGAGTAAATAGAAGATGAGATATAGATTTTTGAAGAATAAATTTTTTGTTTTTTCCCATGTCAGTAGGTGGCGCTATGCTGTACATGAGCCATTATGAGTTGCAAAAATAAGTGTGTACAACAGCAACGTAATTTCACAAGGTAGTGGTGTGAAGGAGAAGCATTATGGAATTATTTACCAAAAACCCGTTTTGGAGCAATTGCGTTGGCCAAAAACAGCGCCCCCCATGGACGAAAATTCCCAAAATGTGGTGTACATGACATGGGAGGTAGTAAGAGGGTGGCCGTGAAGTTTGACCAAATTTGAGGAAAGATTCGATTTTCTGCCCAAAAATAGCGCCCCCAGTGGCGAAATATCACAGAAATTGGGTAACATGTCAGAAGCCCAATGAGTGATTTGCGTGTGAAGTATGAGCAGTTTTGAGCAATTTGAAGATTTGTTATGAATTTTTAAGCATGTAAAATTTTGCATTGAAAATTGATTGACGTATAACTTCTGAACGGTTTATGCTACGTGAAACCTATTTAGGAACTTTTGTCAGCCATGTCTGTAGATGATGTGTATCAATTTTGGAGACATTCCTATGAACGGTCTAGGAGGAGTTGCGCCGTCTTCGTGGCCATGCATTTCGCACAAAAGTGAAATTACCTCACTTCCTGTTGGGCGTGGCTAATGCATTGGCATTACATTTTTGTCCGGCTTAGTGAGATACATATGCGTACCAAATGGCATGCCACTACTACAAACTACATGGCAACCAGGCACCTTAATGCGGGAGGCCAAAATCACAACGAGTTAGGGGGCGCTATAGAGGCCCTGAGGCCCGCCTGGATCTGGGCTTCTGGTTCTCAGTAGCGGTGGCAGTCTAAGAAAAAGGAGCCAAATTTCGTGCGATGTCGACCATGGCAAGCGCCCCAATAAGGGTCTTGTAAAGAGTTTGCTTGCCAAGTTTGACAAATCAGAAGCTGCAATATCATTTCTGCCATAACCAGCACCCCCAGGGGCGAAAGTGCACAAAATTTGGCGTACATGTCAGGTGAGCTATGAAGAGTTTGCATATGAAGTTTGATGACAATTGAGTAAATAGAAGATGAGATATAGATTTTTGAAGAATAAATTTTTTGGTTTTTCCCATGTCAGTAGGTGGCGCTATGCTGTACATGAGCGATTATGAGTTGGAAAAATAAGGGTCTACAACAGCAACGCACTATCACAAGGTAGTGGTGTGAAGGAAAAGCATTATGGAATTATTTACCAAAAACTCGTTTTGGAGCAATTGCGTCGGCCAAAAACAGCGCCCCCCATGGACGAAAATTCCCAAAATGTGGTATACATGACATGGGAGGTAGTAAGAGGGTGGCCGTGAAGTTTGACCAAATTTGAGGAAAGATTGGATTTTTTGCCCAAAAATAGCGCCCCCAGTGGCGAAATATCACAGAAATTGCGTAACATGTCAGAAGCCCAATGAGTGATTTGCGTGTGAAGTATGAGCAGTTTTGAGCAATTAGAAGATTTGTTATGAATTTTTAAGCATGTAAAATTTTGCATTGAAAATTGATTGATGTATAACTTCTGAACGGTTAATGCTACGTGAAACGTATTTAGTAACTTTTGTCAGCCATGTCTGTAGATGATGTGTATCAATTTTGGAGACATTCCTATGAATGGTCTAGGAGGAGTTGCGCCGTCTTCGTGGCCATGCATTTCGCACAAAAGTGAAATTACCTCACTTCCTGTTGGGCGTGGCTAATGCATTGGCATTACATTTTTGTCCGGCTTAGTGAGATACATATGCGTATCAAATGGCATGCCACTACCACAAACTATATGGCAACCAGGCACCTTAATGCGGGAGACCAAAATCACAACGACTTAGGGGGCGCTATAGAGGCCCTGAGCCCCGGCCAAGTTTGGGCTTTTGGTTCTGAGTAGCGGTGGCAATTCTCGGAACTGGTGCCAAATTTCGTGCGTTTTCGCCCATGGCAAGCGCCCCGAAAATGGCCCAACAGCGGAGAAAAATAAAGAAGAAGACGGAAGAATAATAATAGTGAACTCTTACAAGAACAATAGGGCCTTCGCCCATAGGGCTCGGGCCCTAATAAGAAGAATAGTGAACTCTTACAAGAACAATAGGGCCTTCGCCCATAGGGCTCGGGCCCTAAATATTATTTACCTGCTTACCGGGTCCATTAACATAAATCTGACAGCTGACAAGGTCGGGATATAAACGAACTTTTGCGTTAAACTGTGTGCTTGGATTCACATATTTTTTTCTGTATACACTCACTTAAATGTACACTACAGTCTTCTCGCATCCACTGTTCAAGCAGTCGACGTCCTTTGTAGCAATCGACAACACAAGTGTCCCCACAGCGAGCCTGTAGCCTCTGCCATTGTTGACATGCTCTACTTCCGCTCGTTTATGAGGCCTTAACCTTTGACCTTTCCCACAACTTCTTGCGGTTTGCCGTATCTGTGAACTGGTCTATACACAAGCCTCCATACTACACCTGTCTCAACCTAATAATGCCTATATTTACATCATATCTAGCTTGACAACTCATAGCATTACTGTAATTCTTTATTCTCTCACTATTTTTAATTTCAGTCTTCACAGATCCTTCTCTGCAGCAAAGTTATCATTCCATGATACCTCCACAGGTCTTTCATCCCCCTCGCTCTGACACTACGGGCTACTACAACTTGAAGTATACCAACTAATTCATAAATGTACTAGTTATCACACCCACACATTATCCTTCCACACAACATACTAATAAAGGTATCACCACAATAAAAAATAGAACACAACTGTTCAAGAAACAAAACATAACATTCATTTTCATGTTACACATCATGTTACATTTTGTCAAGATTAAGTTTCTAGCTTGAACAATAGATTGTTACCCAAAATGTACTTCATTCACAGTGTTTGCATCTGCAACCTGTAGTTTTAAATTGAAAGCAAGGTTTCAATTCTACACTCTGTTACACCTTACGATGATGCAAAGAATTGATGCCATTGATGCCATTAAGGAATAAAACCCAACTGGCAAATGGAAAGACGTTTAGGTTCATTGTGTTTGCCTGGCTTCTAAAGTGCGAGGTCATGAACTGAACTGAGAACTACTGCAGGGGCTTCACTGCTCTAAACTAACAGAGAACTGGGTACAAACTAATCATGGCAGAACAGAGCTACAGAACTACTGAGAGCTACAGAACTGAACCTATGAGCTTTGTCTTACAGGGAAACTTTTACTTTGTGCTAGTCTGCACCACAGGCAAGACAGCACTAGTCTTTAAAAAAAACAAAAAAAAACGTACACAAAACATGTATTAGTGTAGCTTGGTATGAGAAAACAAAATATTCAAAAGTATCTATGAATAAAGGTAAAATACTGTTGCTGTCTTCAAAAGGGATATAATATCAGTATAATTTTGCATGATTCAACAATACAATACATACAAACCTATACAATTTACCAATATATATGTATGCAAGATCAGAACTAGTCAGCAGCGACCGTCTTCATTTTTGTCAACCTCACGGACGCGAGATCTGTCGCTGTTGTTGGAGTCACGCTGGCTGCCGGTTTTGCCGAGATACGACAAAATCATCCTTGTTTTCTTGGCGTTTTTATCGGACTCTTGCCCCGAAGAAACAATCCTCTTCTTGGGAGCCATGTTTGTTGTGCCGCATTGAATTCTGGGAGATGCATGGCGGACACTGCCTAACACTGCCGAGGTTAGTTGTCGGGTCCTCCCGGTGGCTATTAAAAGTGATGAAATCTTACATTGAAAAATGGCAACTGCCCTTATTTGGTTGTCGTCGCCTTTCGTCGGCATTACGTAAATATTGCTCAACTTTGACCTGGAAAACACCGTCAGGTTCGCACGACGCAGGTTTCAGTTTATTTACAGCGCTGCTAGTTTGCTAAATTGAGAACCATTGTATCCCGAGCCTGATTTGTTTCATTCTGCAAAATTGCAGGCTGTTTAATTTTTCTTCTGCAATCTTGAAAATCATTCTGCAAAATGCAGACGGGTATTTCGAACACTGGTATAGGTTACTGGGAATTAAGCCTATCCACACCAGTGTTTATCACCCACAAACGGATGGCTTAGTCAAACGGTTTAATCGCACCCTCAAAAATATAATTAGAAAATTTGTAAGCGAAGACACACATACCTGGGATAAATGGCTCGACCCCCTGTTATTTGCAGTGCGAGAGCTCCCGCAAGCCTCCATGGGGTTCTCCCCATTCGAATTATTATACGGGCATAAGCCGTGTGGCATTTTGGATGTACTACTGTACGTGAAAATTGGGAGGAGGGAACTTCAACTAGTAAAAACGAAATTCAATATGTTCTCGACCTGCGTGCCAAACTCCACACACTCATGCACCTAACCCAGGAGAATTTGTGGCAGGCCCAAGAACGTCAAGTCCATCTGTACGACAGGGGCACGCGCCTTAGGGAGTTCACACTGGGAGATAAAGTACTCATGTTGTTGCCCACATTGAGCTCCAAATTGATCGCCAGGTGGCAAGGACCCTTTGAGGTCACACGGCGAGTCGGGGACGTCGACTATGAGATAAGGCGAATGGACCGGGGGGGGGTTACAGATTTACCACCTCAATCTGCTAAAACGTTGGAACGAGGAGGTCCCCGTAGTGCTGGTGGTGGTGGTTCCGGAGAAGGTGGAGCTGGGGCCAGAGGTCCAAAAAGGAAAATTGACATCGCCCACCGCTCCGGTCCGCTCTGGAAACCACCTCTCCCCGACCCAGCTCACGGAGGTCGCCCAGTTGCAGACAGAATTTTCTGATGTGTTCTCGCCCCTGCCCAGCTGCACCCACCTCAGAGAGCACCACATTGAGACGCCCCCAGGGTAGTAGTGCGCAGCCACCCTTACCGACTGCCCGAACACAAAAACAAACAAACAAAAAAAAAACCATCCAATCTGGCTGAGCTTGAGCTATTTTGCAAAGAAGAATGGGCAAAAATGTCAGTGTCTAGATGTGCAAAGCTGGTAGAGACATACCTCAAAAGACTTGCAGCTGTAATTGCAGCAAAAGGTGGCTCTACAAAGTATTGACGCAGGGGGGGCTGAATATTAATGCACACCACATTTTTCAGATTTTTATTTGTTTAAAATTTTGAAGGACCATTTATCACTTTCGTTTCACTTCACAATTATGTGCTACTCTGGGTTGGTCTATCACATAAAATCTCAATAAAAAAATTTAAGTTTGTGGTTGTAAGGTGGAAAAATTTGAAAAAGTTCAAGGGGTATGAATACTTTTGCAAAGCACTGTATGTATAGACAAGGATATATTTTATTTTTTCTTTTGGTGCAAAATGGTGCATAGTGCAATGATGACTTAGTAAATATAAATATACAGTGTGCACAGAATGACGGTATGAGTGTGCAAATATTTCACAGTTGATGTTACTGATATTTGAGTCCGGTTTTAGCTGTTCATCACAGAGACAGCCTGGGGGGGGGGGGGGGGGGGGGGGGGGGACTGTTCTTGTGTCTGGTCGTTTTTGCGTACAGTGACCTGTAGCGTTTCCAGAGGGGAGAAGTTTAAACAATTTGTGACCAGGGTGTGATAGGTCTGCAGAGATGTTACCTGCCCATTTCCTGACTCTGGACAGGTACAGGTCTTGGATGGAGGGCAGACTGACACCAATCATTTTCTCTGCAGACCTTACTGTCCGTTGCAGTCTGTTCTTGTCCTGCTTGGTGACTGATCCAAACCAAACAGTGATGGAAAAGCAGAGAATAGACTGAATGATGGCAGAGTAGAATTGTGTCAGCAGCTCCTTAGACAGGTTGAGCTTCCTGAGCTGGTGCAGAAAGTACAACGTCTGCTGGGCCTTTTTGATGATGGTGACTGTGTTGGTCTCCCACTTCAGGTCCCGGGAGATTGTGGAGCCCAGAAACCTGAAGGTTTCAACAGCAGTCACAGCAGGGCTCGAAATTCGCGGTGGTCCGGTCGCCCGAGGCGACTTAGTCATTTGGCGAGTGATTCCTGTCACTAGCCAGCCCGGCTGGCTAGTTGGGAAAAAAAAAAAAAAAAAAGATATATGAAGCGAAGATTCAGACACACCGTCAACTAAAGCCGCCACATATTAAGCATTTGCCACGTCTGTGTTCATCGATGTGTTTATCAGCAGGACAGTCAGGCTGTCGGTTTTTTCACTACTGCGCATGCATATAACAGACATCCCAAGTCTCCCGGAAGTCCCGGGAACCTCCCACATATTGATAGTGGCTCCCTGACAGTGTTGCCAGATTGGGCTGTTTTAAGAGCGTTTTGGCAGGTTTTGAACATATTTTAGGCTGGAAAACGTCAGCAGCATCTGGCAACACTGCTCCCTGATGCCCGCAAATTGGATAATATCTCCCGGAATCTACAGCAAGCAAGCAAGAGCATGCACGCAAAACATTAATGTCTGCATCACGCATATGACAGAGTGTGCAAGGGAGACTGCGTGTGTGCCTGTTCATGAAGCGCATGTTAGACAAAGAGCATCCTGATTGGTTTACAGACATCCCAACCTGCAGACCGGGGAAAAAAGTCCAATATATTTATTATTTGTTGATATTATATTATGGTGCTCTGTGTTGTTCTTATTTATGTATTTAAAAACAGTATCAAAATACTCCAGGTCTTGAAATAAATGCACATTAGTCATGAACAATGGTAACTACTCTCTTTTGTGTTATTTTTGACAGAAGTAAAATCAGGGGTGAAAGTAAGCTGGTCCTGGCTGGTCCGGCGTACCACTAAAAGATTTGGCCATACCGGAAAGAAAAATATACTGTCTCTGGGGGGGGCAAAAAAAAAAAACACTTTCAGCATAACACCACACCTGCTAACGTCAATTTACCAAAAGTAACACGTTTTCCTCAATATACCGGGTACATTGCATATAACTCGTTCTGACCTGTCTCTGAATTATGTCTGAAGTGAATTCCTTCTGTGTTTCACTCGACAGACAACGTGCGAGATAGTGCGCGGAGCCCACTGCTTAACCATCTTGTGCCAGTGTGCGCAGCTGGTATCCAAAGTGTTTTAGTAGACAGAATGTCCAAAATTAAAAGTTAGTTTTCAACTGTTCAACTAAAAAAAAAAATGTTAAAACAATTGTGTTGTTGAAATGATGTGTTTGCAATTTATTTATAATCAAAAACTGATAGGTGGATGAAAGAGTGATAGTGAGATAAAAAAACAAGTACTATACTAGTACTACTGAGTGATAAGAAGTCCTACTGAATGCTTGATAAGTAGACAATAATAAATAATTAGATGTATTTTTCGGCACTCGCTGCGCACGCGCACTAGGACTCAAAATAATAGTACTGGCAAGAAATAAAAGTTACTTTCACCCCTGAGTAAAATTCATACATGACCAAATTTTGGCGAGTTGATTTTCTGTTTGGCTAGTTACTTTGGAAGGTAACTAGTCCGGCTGGCGGGTGAAAAAAATATACGAATTTCGAGCCCTGCGCAGTGTTGTTGGTGATGGGCAGCGGGTGTGTGTGTGTGTGTGTGTGTGTGTGTGTGTGTGTGTGTGGCTCCTCCTAAAATCCACCGTCATCTCCACAGTTTTGAGCATGTTCAGCTCCAGATTGTTCTGACCGCACCAACAGACCAGCCGTTCAACCTCCCGTCTGTATGCAGACTCGTCACCGTCTCGGATGAGGCCGATGACCGTTGTGTCGTCTGCAAATTTCAGGAGTTTAACAGACAGATCTCTTGAGGTGCAGTCGTTGGTGTAAAGGGAGAATAGCAGTGGGGAGAGCACACACCCCTGGGGGGGCGCCAGTGCGGATAGTCCGGGTGCTGGATGTGATGCTCCCCAGCCTCACCTGCTGCTTCCTGTCAGTCAGGAAGTTTATAATCCACTGACAGGTGGAGGAGGGCACAGTGAGCTGGGTGAGCTTGGTGTGGAGGATGTCTGGAATGATTGTGTTGAACACCGAACTGAAGTCCATGAACACTATCCTGGTGTACGTCCCTGCAGAGTCAAGGTGTTGCAGGATGTAGTGCAGTCCCATATTGATTGCATCATCCGCTGACCTGTTTGCCCGGTAGGCAAACTGCAGGGGGTCCAGCAGGGGGTCTGTGATGTTTTTCAGGTGTGACAACACCAGTCTCTCGAAGGACTTCATGACTACAGATGTGAGGGCTACAGGCCTGTAGTCATTCAGTCCTGTGATGGTGTTTTTCTTGGGAACCGGGATTATTGTGGAGCGTTTGAAGCATGAAGGGACTTCACACAGCTTCAGGGATCTATGGAGCACTTGCACGTGACGTCACAGCCGATCCAGATTGTGACGGACGCCATTTTGTCGGTCAAATGCCATATTTCTGCCTACTACTTCTACTTCTGGTTCTACTTCTACCTTTTCTTCTGGAAAACCCTACTATATACAATTCTACTACAACGGCTGCGGCTACAAGCTCTCCCTACCTGTGCACGTTTTTATATTTTTTGTGGGTATTTTTGCGTGTTGTTCATCTGTACCGGACTTCAATATCCACTACAACCGTATGGACTTACTGGACATTGGTTTCCAGCAGAAAATGACAGTTTGTAGCGATTTACATCGCATGCACAACATTCCGGACGAGATAGCGAGACCAGCGGGGTCTCCGTGGATTGTTATCGGAAGCAAAGCGAAGGAGGCAGCGCCGGGAGCGGAAGCAAAAGCGAGGCTGCAGGCAGAGCCGGCCTGTTGACTAAGCTCAGAAAACAGCCACTCAAATCTCCACTGCCAAGCCTCTATCTCTCCAACGCCAGATCCATTTCCTCGTCTGAGGACGCATGTATGGCTCTCCATTGCTGGCTGCTTCTTGCACGATGAGTCGGTGTTCCACAGACAGCACTGCAATCAACTTCCGGATCGTGGATGGCACGTTATATTAAAAAAACAAAAACAAACAAAATAAAACTGGGCCAAGACCGTTTTTAAAATATTTCATTTTTAGATAAACAAGACGGACGATTTGGAATTACAGCTGGAATTACCCTATTCTATAATCGGCTGGTCAGTGCATCTAGTATCAGTACTAGTAAAACTTAAGTGACTTACCCGTCCAATGAGGATTATTTTCTTGTTTACAAGATGCCACATCTGAGTCGCTGACAAATCCTGAATTTCTGTAAAGATAACTGTCCAGAGATTTATAAGCACGCAGTGCTTCACCACTGAACAGCGAGGGAAAGTTAATGAGGTAATTATACACATCTGGGTATTCCACCTCTGGCAGTTCAATATCCACTGACACGGTCGTGAAAACTCCGTCTGGTAAGCCATAAGGGTCACTAATCTGTAGATCGTTTATTTTAGACATATATCTAGTTATCTGTTCATTAGAAAAATATGAGCCGTGTAGTCCGTCGGTTGAAATTGATCCATTCTGTACACGAGTGCAGCAGTATTCAGCTGTGTTTTTTACCGACAAGATGGCGGCTGTTGACTTTCCGGTCACGTGACTGCAAGATCTCTATAGAAGATCTGGGTGAAGATGGGGGCCAGCTGATCAGCACAGACCTTCAGACAGGAGGGTGACACACCGTCTGGGCCGGGTGCCTTCCTGATCTTCTGTCTGCGATAAAACTGACAAACATCCTCTTCACAGATCTTGAGTGCTAGTGTGGGGTCAGGCCAAGTTTACATTAGACTGTATCTGTCTCGTTTTCTTCGTGGATGCACTGTCCGTTTACATTAAAACGCCTGGAAATGCCGGGAAACGGGAATCCGCCAGGGTCCACGTATTCAATCCAGATCGTGTCTGGTCCAGTGCTGTGTAAACATTGAGAATACGCGGATACGCTGTGCTGAGCTCTAGCTGGCGTCGTCATTGGACAACGTCATTGGGCCGGAGTGCGCACCCTCCAGAGGGCACTCGCTGTTCAGGGCAGAGTGATTTGGAGCGCAGGATGCCTGCGGAGCCGAGCGTATCCGTGTATTGGCGTTGCTGTGTGTACGTGAATCGTGTATTGGCGTTGCTGTGTGCACGCTAATCGTTTTAAAAACGTTAATCTGATGATCCGCTGATACAGTCTAATGTAAACCCCACCTCAGAGGCGAGAGGAGGCAGAATAGCAGGGGGTGTAAATGGGTCTTGAATGTCGGGGGGGGGGGGGGGGGGTGTGAATGTGTCAAATCTGCAGTAGAACACATTCAATTCATCAGCCAGTTGATGGTTCATTGTAGTGTTGGGGGATGGTCTCTACACTGACACTGGACTGTTGGCTGAAAGGCTGTTTTTGATCTTTTCAGCGTAGCTCCTCTTAGCTGCTTTCACCTCTTTCGTCAGTGTGTTTCTGGCCTGTTTGTACAGGACTCTGTCCCCACTTCTGTAGGCCTCCTCCTTGGCCTGGTGAAGCTGCCTGAGTTTTGCGGTGAACCAGGGTTTGTTTGTTGTTGTACAACCCCGATTCCAAAAAAGTTGGGACAAAGTACAAATTGTAAATAAAAACGGAATGCAATCATTTACAAATCTCAAAAACTGATATTGTATTCACAATAGAACATAGACAACATATAAAATGTCGAAAGTGAGACATTTTGAAATTTCATGCCAAATATTGGCTCATTTGAAATTTCATGACAGCAACACATCTCAAAAAAGTTGGGACGGGGCAATAAGAGACTGGAAAAGTTAAAAGGTACAAAAAAGGAACAGCTGGAGGACCAAATTGCAACTCATTAGGTCAATTGGCAATAGGTCATTAACATGACTGGGTATAAAAAGAGCATCTTGGAGTAGCAGAGGCTCTCAGAAGTAAAGATGGGAAGAGGATCACCAATCCCCCTAATTCTGCGGCAACAAATAGCGGAGCAATATCAGAAAGGAGTTCGACAGTGTAAAATTGCAAAGAGTTTGAACATATCATCATCTACAGTGCATAATATCATCAAAAGATTCAGAGAATCTGGAAGAATCTCTGTGTGTAAGGGTCAAGGCCGGAAAACCATACTGGGTGCCCGTGATTTTCGGGCCTTTATATGGCACTGCATCACATACAGGCATGCTTCTGTATTGGAAATAACAAAATGGGCTCAGGAATATTTCCAGAGAACATTATCTGTGAACACAATTCACCATGCCATCCGCCGTTGCCAGCTAAAACTCTATAGTTCAAAGAAGAAGCCGTATCTAAACATGATCCAGAAGCGCAGACGTCTTCTCTCGGCCAAGGGTCATTTAAAATGGACTGTGGCAAAGTGGAAAACTGTTCTGTGGTCAGATGAATCAAAATTTGAAGTTCTTTATGGAAATCAGGGACGCCATGTCATTCGGACCAAAGAGGAGAAGGACGACCCAAGTTGTTATCAGCGCTCAGTTCAGAAGCCTGCATCTCTGATGGTATGGGGTTGCATTAGTGTGTGTGGCATGGGCAGCTCACACATCTGGAAAGACACCATCAATGCTGAAAGGTATATCCAGGTTCTAGAGCAGCATATGCTCCCATCCAGACAACGTCTCTTTCAGAGAAGACCTTGCATTTTCCAACATGACAATGCCAAACCACATACTGCATCAATTACAGCATCATGGCTGCGTAGAAGAAGGGTCCGGGTACTGAACTGGCCAGCCTGCAGTCCAGATCTTTCACCCATAGAAAACATTTGGCACATCATAAAACGGAAGATACGACAAAAAAGACCTAAGACAGCTGAGCAACTAGAATCCTACATTAGACAAGAATGGGTTAACATTCCTATCCCTAAACTTGAGCAACTTGTCTCCTCAGTCCCCAGACATTTACAGACTGTTGTAAAGAGAAAAGGGGATGTCTCACAGTGGGAAACATGGCCTTGTCGCAACTTTGAGATGTGGTGTTGTCATGAAATTTAAAAATCACCTAATTTTTCTCTTTAAATGATACATTTTCTCAGTTTAAACATTTGATATGTCATCTATGTTCTATTCTGAATAAAATATGGAATTTTGAAACTTCCACATCATTGCATTCCGTTTTTATTTACAATTTGTACTTTGTCCCAACTTTTTTGGAATCGGGGTTGTATGTGCGGAAGGTCTTGGTGGGCACACACATCCTCACAAAAACTGATGTAAGATGTCACAGTATCAGTCAGTTCATGCAGGTCTGAAGCTGCAGCCTCAAAAACACTCCAATCAGTGCAGTCAAAGCAGGCTTGTACAACCCCAATTCCAAAAAAGTTGGGACATGGTGTAAAATCTAAATAAAAACAGAATGAGAAGATTTGCAAATCATGGAAACCCTACATTTCATTGAAAATAGTACAAAGACAACATATCACATGTTGGAACTGAGAAATTTTGTTTTTCGAAAAATTTCTGCTCATTTTGAATTTGATGTCAGCAACATGTTTCAGAAAAGTTGGGACGGGGCAACAAAAGACTGAAAAAGTTGTGTAATGCTAAAAAACAAATTTGGTTAGTTGTCAACAGGTCAGTAAGATGATTGTGTATAAAAAGAGCATCCCAGAGAGGTGGAGTCTCTCAGAAGTAAAGATGGGGCAGGGTTCACCGCTCTGTGAAAGACTGTGTGGGCAAAGAGTGCAACAATTTAAGAATAACGCTCCTCAATGTAAAACTGCAAATAATTTGGGGATCACATCATCTATGGCCCATAATATCATTAAAAGATTCAGAGAATCTGGAGAAATCTCTGTATGCAAGAGACAAGGCTGAAAACTGACATTGGATGCCTGTGATCTTCAGGCCCTCAGGAGACACTGCATTAAAAGCAGACATGTGTCTGTAGCGGAAATCAGTGTATGGGCTCAGGAACACTTCAGAAAACCATCATCTGTGAAAACACTTCATTACTGCATCCACAAATGCTAGTTAAAACCAGATATAAACAATATCCAGAAACCCCACCCCCTTCTCTGGGCCTGAGGTCTTTTACGATGGACTGAGGTGAAGTGGAAAACTGTCTAATGAATCAAAAGTAGAAATTCTTTTTAGAAATCATGGACCCCATGTCCTCCAGGCTAAAGAGGAGAGGGACCATCCAGCATGTTATCAGTGCACAGCTCAAAAGCCAGCATCTGTGATGGTATGAGGGGGCATTAATGCACGACATGGGTAGCATGTACATCTGGGAAGGCATCATTAATGCTGAATGATATAAACACGTTTCAGAGCAATATGCTGCCATCCAGACTAAATCTTTTTCAGGGAAGGCCTTCCTTCTTTCAGCAAGACAACGCCAAACCGCTTTCTGCACATATTAAAACTACATGGCTACATAGTAAAAGAGTCCGGGTGCTAAACTGGCCTGCTGCAGTCCAGACCTGTCTCCCTTTTAAAACATTTGGCGCATTATAAAGCGCAAAATACGACAAAGGAGACCCCGAACTGTTGAGCATCTGAAATTGTATATCAGGCAAGAATAGGACAACATTTCTCTTTCAAAACTACAGCAGCTGATCTCCTCAGTTCCCAAACATTTACAGAGTGTTGTTAACAGTAGAGATGATGCAACACAGTGGTAAAACACGCCCCTGTCCCAACTTTTCTGAAACGTGTTGCTGACATCAAATTCAAAATAAGCATATATTTCTCAAAAAACAATAAAATTTCTCAGTTTCAATATATGATATGTTGTCTTTGTACTATTTTCAATTAAATATAGCATTTCCATGATTTGTAAATTATCGCATTCTGTCTTTATTTACAGTTTACACAGCGTCCCAACTTTTTTGGAATTGGGGTTGTAGTTCCACTTTGGCCTCACTGGACCATCTCCTCACCGTCTTGACTACAGACTTAGCAGATTTCAGCTTCTACCTGTAGGTCGGGATAAGATGAACAATGCAGTGATCAGATAGTCCCAAGGCTGCACGGGGGACAGGGTGGTATGAGTCCTTTAAAACAGTGTAACAATTATCCGGAGTGTTAGTGTCCCTGGTGGAACACTTAATGTGCTGTTTATATTTTGGCAGTTCGTGGTTGAGGTTTGCTCTGTTAAAGTCCCCGAAAACAATGAGCAAAAAGAGTCCGGGTGTTTTTTCTCCATGTTGTTTATCTGGTCAGCCAGGTGTTGTAACGCCTCAGTAACACAAGCCTGAGGAGGGATGTAGACTCCAACCAGAATAAACGAGGAAAACTCTTATGGAGCATAAAATGGTTTGCAGTTTATGAATAATGTCTCCAGATGAGGACTGCATGATTTGTTTAGAACCGTGACATCAGTACACCAACCTTCGTTAATGTAAAAGCAGACTCCACCTCCCCTCGTTTTCCCCGTGAGCTCCGTTTCGTGGTCTGTTCGGTGCAGGTGAAATCCAGGCAGGTGGAGACAAGTGTCCGGGATGTGCTCACCGAGCCAGGTTTCGGTGAAGCACAAGGCAGCAGATCTGTTAAAATCCATGTTGATTGTGTTGAGGAGCAGCAGCAGTTCGTCCATCTTGTTGGCCAGAGAGCAGACATTAGCCAGGTGAATAGACAGGAGCGCAGTGCGAAACCCCTGCTGCCTCAGCCTGACGAGTGCACCGGCTCGCTTCCCCCGGTGTCCTCAGCGGAGACCATAGAGAGCTGCTGCTCCTCCAACAAGTAGCTCTGGAAAACTTTCCAAATTGATGAAAACCGATGAAAAAAAAAAAAAAAAAACTTTACTGGTATTCATTCCAATGTTTATGAGCTCTTCTCTGCAGTATGTGACCAGAGAAGAAGCGCAAGAAACACAACAAATACACAAACGTAGAAAGTACGAGAGCGAGAAGTACCGAGGCAACCGTCCACGGTGCCATCTTGGACACAGAGAGAGAGAGAGAGATCTGAACACTGTTCCCCAGATTGAGAGAGATCTGAACACTGTTCCCCAGATTGAGAGAGAGAGATCTGAACACTGTTCTCCAGATAGACAGAGCAAGATCTGAATACTGTTCTCCAGTCAACGCGGTGTCTAAATTTGACGCATACCCAAATGCCTCCTATTGATGAGTTGCTCGATCAACTAGGCACGGCTTGTTTTTATTCGACACTGGATTTGACAAAGGGATACTGGCAGATCCCCTTGACTCCTCTATCCCGAGAGAAAACGGCCTTTTCCACACCGTTTGGCTTACACCAGTTCGTCACACTGCCTTTTGGGCTGTTTGGGGTGCCCGCTACGTTCCAGCAGCTTATGGACAGGGTCCAAAAAAAAAAAAATCAGAGACAGTTGAAGGTAGAGATGCTCCGATTGATCGGACGCCGATCATGATCTGCCGATTTTGCCTAAAAATTGTTTGATCGGAGGACCCTAAAAGCGCCGATCAAAAAAGTCTATTAAACCGCGCAACGTTTTGGTTTGGGTTTTTTTGTTTGTTTGTTTTTTCTCGACTGCGCATCGAATGGACTCAGCAGAGTGGAGCGCTTACAAGCAGTGTTGCCAGATTGGGCGGTTTTGAATTCTACTTTGAGGGCAAAAAATGGCTTGGGCTGGTTGACAAAAATTGGGCAAGTTTGACGTTAGTTCGGTGGGTTATCATCATTGGCCTAAATTAATCATTAATCTTATTATTATTTAAACAAAAAAAATGTCGATGTAACTGTAAGACTAATATGAAATGTGTGTAATGTTGTGCAGAAACCGAACTCATCAACTAGTAAATAAGAATGACGGAATCCATTCTCCATTTTTCTCATGTTACAGTCAGTCATGCATCGTAGCCTAACTTCTTTTTAATTGAAGTATATAAAACAGGTACAATCCAACAAATCCACAAAATCAGGATAACAGATGAAGAATACATGGATGTAGACAAAAATAAATTAAGCAGAATAACTAGGCCTAAAAAATTAATACAACAGGATAAATAAAAAGATAAATAAATAAAAGACAAATAAAAAATAAATAATTAGCAATGCAGATGTTAGATATGCATCGTAGCCTAACATAGCCTACATAATATGCGTGTGCATCACCTACTGGTCAACCACTATCTAGCAGAACCCATAATGCTACGCAGTGGACAGCCATTTGCCTATTGGCAAGTGAATAAAGGCCGCTTCCCAGCACTTGCCCAGGCAGCAAGAGCATATCTTTGTTCAACGTGCACAAGTGTGGATAGTGAGAGACTATTTAGCACAGCTGCAAATGTTATTGATGACAAAAGAAACCGGGTCACCTCAAAAAAATGCAGGAGATGCTCATAGTAATCAAGAGAAACTTGCCATTTATGATTGGAATCTAAAGGATTTTGTCCTCTGTGGTAGTAGGCCTAGCACATTTTGGTTTTAATCAATATATTAAAAAGGCTAAGTTTCCAAGTAGCCTGGGCCTATAGTGCCTTGCAAAAGTATTCATACCCCTTGAACTTTTTCACATTTTTCCACCTTACAACCAGGCCCGCCGACAGGGGGGGACAAATGGGTATGTTGTCCCGGGCCCAGAACTGGGCTCTCATGAAGTTGCGATTAAATTATTTTATTTCACTTCAAAATGTGTTGATTTGGGGGAGAAATGTGCTATATTTGCATTCAATAATTTATTTCTAGATCTTTTGCCTTTATTGTCTTTGAAAAAGGCGTCAAGAACCCCCTACCACCCTAATGCAAAAATGGTTTGGTCTGACTCTTTGATTAAGGGGAAAAAAAACTACATCGTTCGATCATAGCGCTTCGACAATCAGCGTGCGTGCCATTTGCCAACATGCACAAGTCAGGAGCACAGAAAAGAAAAAAGAAAAAGAGAGGAAGAAACCAAGAGACTCAGGGGCTCACTGCATAAATATTTTAAAAAAAGATTCAGATGATGCAGCAGGTACTAGCAAAGGCAGTGGGGCAGCTGAGCCAGGTAAGACACAGTAGAGGTCTGCGCGGGACAGAATTTTCAGTCCCGCTCCCGCATTGTGCAGTCCTGCTCCCGCAAAGAATAATGATTTTCAGTCCCACTCCCGCATTGTGCAGTCCCGCTCCTGCCCACTCCCGCAAAGAATAATGATTTTCAGTCCCACTCCCACATTGTGCGGTCCCGCTCCTGCCCGCGCCTGCAAAGAATAATGATTTTCAGTCCCACTCCCGCCCGCAAATCCCGCATGATGGAAACGTTCGCGTTATTTCTCACGAAAGTTCTTGTCATTGGCTTGGGGAATTAAACATGCTGAGCTTAGCTGAGCTCTCCACTGACCGATCCTTCATTTATTGTAAGTTTATAGTTTAGACTCTGACATTCTGCTGACACATTCCAAGTTGAGCGCTGCATGCGCTCATGATTGACAGCTCTCGCTTTGATTGACAGCTCTCACTTTGCGCACTCGCACTCCCACTTCCGAGTCTGTGGCGTTATGATTCCAACCACGATTTCATTCTCCTCTCATATGAAGTGTTGCGCAACCACAATCAGCTCCTCAGATTATACACTGTCTGTTTCTAGCTTTAAATTGAACAATCTGTGCGATACACAGTCCTTTTTAATACTAGTTAATACTTAGGACTAATACTTGACTTTTTAACGATAAATGTACCTCTTTTTAAAGCAGCACTTACTTCTGAAGCACTGTGAGCTTCACTAGAGGAGCTCTGCTCTTCTGCCATGATCAGAGATCTCAAACACGGAAGAGCGGAAAGGAATCGGAAACGTACGCGAGATTAGACCACATCCGCAAATTTAGGCATCTTAAAATGTTTTTATTAATGCCAAATAAAATATTCAGCACAAATTATATATGATAGACATAAATTAATAATTTATAAATTTTATTTTAAAACACATTTTTAGTTAGCAGGACTGCAGCTTATCACCTCTCCCGCCCGCTCCCGCATTGTGCACTCCCCCTCCCGCCCGCGCCCGCAATGAGCTTTCAAAATTTGTCCCGCGCCGCACTGCTTTGCGTCGGGTCCCGCGGGAGTGCAGGGCTCTAAGACACAACCAACTTTTTCCAGCCCCGTAAAGTAGCCCCAACCAAGGCACGCACGGCACACAATTCATGTTACAAACGAGGGGAGAGAGCAAGTCACACTGAACACCATATCAAACGCACAGGGCATTGAATCATTTCATAACCACAACTGCTTAATAACATTGTGTTTCATATCTGATTTCATATCTGATTGAAGCTAAGAATATTCACATTAGCCCGCAATCATATCCCGCCGTTTCTCGAGCGGTGTGTTGTTCTCTGCTTTTCACACTGGACAGTACGCACGCACAGTATACTATGTTCGCCCCCAGCCCTGCCCGAAATCCCCCATCCCACGCTGCTCCTTCAAGAGCATCATTCAGAGCATTTTGTCCCGGGCCCAGCCAAAGCTGTCAGCGGCCCTGCTTACAACCACAAACTTAAAAGTTTTTTATTGAAATTTTATGTGATAGACCAACACAGAGTAGCACATAATTGTGAAGTGAAACAAAAATGATAAATGGTCTTCAAAATTTTAAACAAATAAAAATCTGAAAAATGTGGCATGCATTAGTACAACCCCGATTCCAAAAAAGTTGGGACAAAGTACAAATTGTAAATAAAAACGGAATGCAATGATGTGGAAGTTTCAAAATTCCATATTTAATTCAGAATAGAACATAGATGACATATCAAATGTTTAAACTGAGAAAATGTATCATTTAAAGAGAAAAATTAGGTGATTTTAAATTTCATGACAACAACACATCTCAAAAAAGTTGGGACAAGGCCATGTTTACCACTGAGAGACATCCCCTTTTCTCTTTACAACAGTCTGTAAACGTCTGGGGACTGAAGAGACAAGTTGCTCAAGTTAAGGGATAGGAATGTTAACCCATTCTTGTCTAATGTAGGATTCTAGTTGCTCAACTGTCTTAGGTCTTTTTTGTCGTATCTTCCGTTTTATGATGCGCCGAATGTTTTCTATGGGTGAAAGATCTGGACTGCAGGCTGGCCAGTTCAGTACCCGGACCCTTCTTCTACGCAGCCATGATGCTGTAATTGATGCAGTATGTGGTTTGGCATTGTCATGTTGGAAAATGCAAGGTCTTCCCTGAAAGAGACGTCATCTGGATGGGAGCATATGTTGCTCTAGAACCTGGATATACCCTTCAGCATTGATGGTGTCTTTCCAGATGTGTAAGCTGCCCATGCCACACGCACTAATGCAACCCCATACCATCAGAGATGCAGGCTTCTGAACTGAGCGCTGATAACAACTTGGGTCGTCCTTCTCCTCTTTAGTCCGAATGACACAACGTCCCTGATTTCCATAAAGAACTTCAAATTTTGATTCGTCTGACCACAGAACAGTTTTCCACTTTGCCACAGTCCATTTTAAATGAGCCTTGGCCCAGAGAAGACATCTGCGCTTCTGGATCATGTTTAGATACGGCTTCTTCTTTGAACTATCGAGTTTTCGCTGGCAACGGCAGATAGCACAGTGAATTGTGTTCACAGATAATGTTCTCTGGAAATATTCCTGAGCCCATTTTGTGATTTCCAATACAGAAGCATGCCTGTATGTGATGCAGTGCCATCTAAAGGCCCGAAGATCACGGGCACCCAGTATGGTTTTCTGGCCTTGACCCTTACGCACAGAGATTCTTCCAGATTCTCTGAATCTTTTGATGATATTATGCACTGTAGATGATATGTTCAAACTCTTTGCAATTTTACACTGTCGAACTCCTTTCTGATATTGCTCCACTATCTGTCGGCGCAGAATTAGGGGGATTGGTGATCCTCTTCCCATCTTTACTTCTGAGAGCCGCTGCCACTCCAAGATGCTCTTTTTATACCCAGTCATGTTAATGACCTATTGCCAATTGACCTAATGAGTTGCAGTTTGGTCCTCCAGCTGCTCCTTTTTTGTACCTTTAACTTTTCCAGCCTCTTATTGCCCCTGTCCCAACTTTGAGATGTGTTGCTGTCATGAAATTTCAAATGAGCCAATATTTGGCATGAAATTTCAAAATGTCTCACTTTCGACATTTTATATGTTGTCTATGTTCTATTGTGAATACAATATCAGTTTTTGAGATTTGTAAATGATTGCATTCCGTTTTTATTTACAATTTGTACTTTGTCCCAACTTTTTTGGAATCGGGGTTGTATTCAGCCCCCCTGTGTCAATACTTTGTAGAGCCACCTTTTGCTGCAATTACAGCTGCAAGTCTTTTGTGGTATGTCTCTACCAGCTTTGCACATCTAGACACTGACATTTTTGCCCATTCTTCTTTGCAAAATAGCTCAAGCTCAGCCAGATCGGATGGAGAGCATCTGTGAACAGCAATTTTCAAGTCTTGCCACAGATGCTCAACGGGATTTAGGTCTGGACTTTGACTGGGCCATTCTAACGCATGAATATTCTTTGATCTAAACCATTCCATTGTAGCTCTGGCTGTATGTTTAGGGTCATTGTCTTGCTGGAAGGTGAATCTCCTTCCCAGTCTCAAGTCTTTTGCAGCCTCCAACAGGTTTTCTTCCAGGATTGCCCTGTATTAACTCCATCCATCTTCCCATCAACTCTGACCAGCTTCCCTGTCCCTGCTGAAGAAAAGCATCCCCATAGCATGATGCTGCCACCACCATGTTTCACAGTGGGGATGGTGTGTGCAGGGTGATGAGCAGTGTTGGTTTTCCACCACACATAGCGCTTTGCATTTAGGCCAAAAAGTTCAACTTTGGTCTCATCTGACCAAAGCACCTTCTTCCACATGTTTGCTGTGTCCCCTAAATGGCTTCTTATGCCTGTCTTTCAACAATGGCTTTCTTCTTGCCACTGTTCCAAAAAGGCCAGATTTGTGGAGTGTACGACTTATAGTTGTCCTGTGCACAGATTCTCCCACCTGAGCTGTGGATTTCTGCAGCTCCTCCAGAGTGATCATGGGCCTCTTGGCTGCTTGTCTGACCAGTGCTCTCCTTGCTCACTCTGTCAGTTTACAGTAGGTGGACGGCCATGTCTTGGTAGGTTTGCAGTTGTGCCATACTTTTTCCATTTTTGAATGATGGATTGAACAGTGCTTCTTGAGATGTTCAGAGCTTGGGATATTTTTTTTATAACCTAACCCTGCTTTAAACTTCTCCAGAACTTTATCCCTTACCTGTCTGGTGAGTTCTTTGGTCTTCATGATGCTGTTTGCTCTTCAGTGTTCTTTAACAAATCACTGAGGCCTTCACAGAACAACTGTATTTATGCTGAGAGTAAATTACACACAGTAGGACTCTATTAACTAATCAGATGACTTCTGAAGGCAACTGATTGCACTGGACTGCATTAAGAGTACAGGGGGCTGAATACTAACGCACACCACATTTTTCAGATTTTTATTTGTTTAAAATTTTGAAGGCCATTTATCATTTTTGTTTCACTTCACAATTATGTGCTACTCTGTGTTGGTCTATCACATAAAAATCTCAATAAAAAACTTTTAAGTTCGTGGTAAGGTGGAAAAATGTGAAAAAGTTCAAGGGGTATGAATACTTTTGCAAGGCACTGTAAATGTGACTAATTGATTAGATCAACTTGGGATGGGATTAATGTGTGTTGGTAACTATCTGCTTGGCCTTCTTATGTTCTTTATTAATATTATGAAGGATGGCATTGGCGTTACTTATTTTTTTGGATAAAACAGTTGGTTGTTCCTCAACATCAGACATTCATAATGATAGCAGAAAAGTTTGCCATAATTTTCAGTGGCCAGTTTTGGTGTTTACATTTTGCTGCCAATTATTTAATTGTATTCAGTGAGAGGCTACAGTTTCCAAGTATGCCTTAGTGCAGGGTGAGCAATTATTTTTTCCATGGGGCCACATGAGAAACAGAAAATTTTGTGGCGGGCCAGACCAAAAGGCTGAACTAAATTCTGCATAATATTAATTGTATTTCTTTATATAAAGCAGTAAATAACATTGTTTTTACAAGCTGCTAAGACCCCATCCACACGTAGCCGGGTATCTGCTAAATCGAAGATATTTTTCTACGTTTTGGCCTGTCATCCACATGAAAACACATCAAAAACGAATATTTAAAAAAACTCCGGGCAAAGTGAAGATTTTTGAAAACTCCGTGTATGCCTTTTCGTGTAGACAGAGATAACCGGAGTTTTGCGTTTTAGAACGTCACAATCTGCGCCAAAAAAATGACAACAAATCTGCCCTGACGTCAAACGTGCGACCTTTGTTTACTGCAGAAGCCAGATTAAGCATGGACAAAGAGTAATGGATCGGAGTAATGCCTTGAAAGCGTTAATTATTGTGCAGGTGCTATTCTGATGTGATTAGGGGGTAGGATTTGGGGAAATAATGCCATCTACAGGTTTGGGGAAATAATGCCATCTACAGGTTTGGAATGCTTATGAATGTGATTGAAAACGCAGATGTTCGGTTATGTGTGGAAGGGATTTTTTTTCGAAGACGAGGTGGCGTGGATAAAACATTTTTATAAACGGGGGGGAATGTTCGGTTTTAAAAATACCCGGCAACGTGTGTACATGGCCTAAGACTGGTAAGAGTATGGAAAAAACGAGGTTGCCTTACAAAAAATGTCATTTATTCAATCAAATTTCCCAAAACAATGGTTAACAAAATATGAACGTTTGTACCATTTTTTTTTCAGTCACATTCACCCCAAAACACAATAAAGACATCACAATATTGTCTTTCTACTCCAAATATCAAGCAAGATACATCATATTATAATAATGATGCCCACATTTGTAGTCTAATCACTTCATTTGGTGTTTTTCAGTTTTTCAGATCTGCTCTCCGCAAACTAAAACACACGGCTTTATCTCTGACTTCAGTAAATAAATACTTAGCAGTCCATGTTTTGTTGAAAGCCCTGCATTTGGCACCTACCTTTCTTCTTTTTGTGGACATTTTGGGGGCTAAAGTCTTCTTATGACCTGCTCGCAACAACGTCAATTCGGTGTAGGTATCAGATCTACAGATCGGCTCAGGCTCCGGCGCCTGCTGGTGACATCACACTGTGTGATTGGCTGGACCGTTTGAAGGATGACATACAAGTTTGTGGTTGGTCTGGACAAATTACGGAAGTAGTTATCGCGGGATTAGGTTTCATGGGATTTCATGTCATCTTTATGTCGCGCGCATTGCGTTTTTGTTGAACACAACTTCAAAATAAAAGCAATGCACATTCAGTCCATGCATGAGGTAAAATTAGAAAATACGTTTATTTTGTAATTTCTAACTAACCTTACGTGGGCCAGTCAGAATGAACCAAAGGGCCGGATGCGGCCCGCGGGCCGTAAAATGCCCAGGTCTGCCTTAGTGTAACTTCATCCCATCCCATTAAGCTGATCTAATGCGTGTTGGTCTTCCTGACCCCTCTTGTTTTATGTTTCTCTGCCTTATTTGGGAAAGATGGCCTAGAGTAGCCTTAAGTTGTCTAATTTTATATAAGAAAATAAAAGCAGTTGGTAGTTCAAGATCTTGACTATTTCTACTGGGGGTTTTTTCAATACAGTTAATTCATAGTTTCATTTCTACACATTGTGCACACACTGCTAGATTATATATAAAAGATATGGAAGATTCAGATTCGCCTGCCATTCTATGATCTGCTGATTGCCGATCATGGCCGATCATGATTTTGGTGATCGGTGATTGGGCCCAAAAATGGTGATCGGAGCATCACTAGTTGAAGGTAAATTCAGCAAAATCCCAAAATAGTACTGTTAAAAAGTAAAAGGTCTGTTAGAGTTTCTAAAGCTTTCAGGCTTCAATGTTGGGGACATTGATAAACAAGGCTTAATCTTTTAGCAGAGTTGTGCGTTTGCATAAGCTAAAGTGAACTAAAAATTTCCAATTCATATTTATGCGAGGTTAAGACAATTGTTTACATTAGTTCGTATTGTCTGTAAATTTAAACACACCAATGAATACCAAATTTCTCATGTAAATCAGGGGCGTAGCTAGGATTTTTCGGGGGGGGGGGGGTTGTCACACACTGACTGGCAGCCTGAGTACATTATGTAACAAAAAAATAAATTACCATTGCTAATTTTAGGTAGCTTAGAAACCGGCTCTTCCATTATTGCTGTTTCTTCCACGTTTTCTTGATGTTGTGTTCTAGAAACAGCACTAAAACTTAGCTTCAAAACCACAAAATGCAACTTTGATGGAAAAAAAATATTTTATATAATAAACTGCTTACCTCTCTTCACATCAAAAGAAGGAGGAAAGTTTTGCTTGTTTTGATATGGCGAATTATTAACACAAGAGGAAATATTTGTAATTTGCAACTAAAAAGACTGCAGCTACACTGGCAGCTTGAACATGCTTTCTAGTGCGATTGTGTTGCGCTTGTGCAGAACGATGTCAGTCCTGCGCGCCTTAGCACATGCACCTGAAGGCGCGCCTTGGGCACGCGCGCGCCTAATGAGCTCCAGCACGTGCGCCGTTAACAAAGAACACCTGTCTTTAATCAATGAACTACGTTTTGGCTATTTAAGGACCGCGCCCATGCAAGGATGATGCGAAATATTACGCCGTGTCTAGGAATGTGAAAAATCCGAAAAATTAATTTCTCCATTCGGGAAACCGGAGCTTTTCAAGAGTTGTGTCAAATATCCGGATTTCCGGGTAAATCCGGAAGACTTTCATCCCTGAATTATGATAAATCCACAAAACCATACCACCAATATATGCAGACACAGTCAGAAAGAAAGAAAGTTCTAGTAGCACAGGAATGAACAATTTAGGGTGCATTAAGCTGTAGAGAGTTTTGAATGAGTATAATAATAATAATAATAATAATAATAATAAAAGCTACAGCTTTGTTTCGGTTATCAAAGGAACACAGTCCTGTGCAAAATGTCACCATGGAACCACTCTGTTCCCAAAAGCTGATGTCGGGGGGGTCTTTACACAAAGAAAGTTTTCTTGCTTCTGTAGTTTTTAAAACTGTTCTTCTGTGTTGGGACTTTTCAGGAAAAAGAATGGATATTCCAACATGTAGCTAATGCTAAGCCACAAATCTGCACCGTCACTCCCGTCGTTTCGAGGAATTTTGTATGGATCATAACCGCTAATAAACTCATTTCTGTGTACATCTATCCCTTGCTTCTTTCTGACAAAGATTATCCAAGTAATCTGGTAGTGGGAGCTTTTTTTTTTTAGCTGTAGTTTTCTTCAGACAACAGCAACAGATGCCGGACATCTCCGCTTGGCTTCAGTATGTGAACAGCCAATCAGCAGGTCCCGTATGTGTTTACGATTTTTATGTCATGATTTACAACCAATGGAAGACATCCTTTGTCGGCTGTCCACCGATCACAGGCTCCCGTACCACAATGGCAGTATGTTGATAGATATTTAGAAAATAAAAATATCATTAGGAAATATCTCATCTCAGCTCATTATCTCTAGCCGCTTTATCCTTCTACAGGGTCGCAGGCAAGCTGGAGCCTATCCCAGCTGACTACGGGCGAAAGGCAGGGTACACCCTGGACAAGTCGCCAGGTCATCACAGGGCTGACACATAGACACAGACAACCATTCACACTCACATTCACACCTACGGTCAATTTAGAGTCACCAGTTAACCTAACCTGCATGTCTTTGGACTGTGGGGGAAACCGGAGCACCGGGAAGAAACCCACGCGGACACGGGGAGAACATGCAAACTCCACACAGAAAGGCCCTCGCCGGCCCTGGGGCTCGAACCCAGGACCTTCTTGCTGTGAGGCGACAGCGCTAACCACTACACCACCGTGCCGCCCCATTAGGAAATATATTAAACAAAAACAATATTTTTTAAAAAAGTCGTATATATACACACACACACACACACACACACACACACACGGTAGAGGTAAGGAACATTATTCAGTGATATCGTTTATTATTAACTCCAGTTGTAATATAAAAGTTCCAAGTTTGACACCTGGCGCTTCAACCGCGCTGCTGGCACACGATGTCCTGGACCCTCGTCACCCTTAGCCAAATCTGTATAATTACGTCATTACATGGACCCCTCGGAGCCGAGCTTTTCCAGTACACTCAAACACATGCATACTTTGATGAATTACAACCAAAAACAAGGAAATTTGAATGATTTCCTCAAAATATTTTTTGTACTTTTATATATATTTGTGTTGATGAATAGAAGTTAATGCATTTCCCATGAAACAAGATTAGCTACTTTAAACTGGTTCCCTGCTCTCTTAGCACCTGTGTTGCTTAGGTTGCCAGTACTAACTTTTGTCATCCGATCAGACGATTACCATTCAAGTTTTACTCGTCCTTGCCCAGACTTTAGTCGTTTCAGATGATTGGACATGAGGTTTTTCGAGCATTGCATCCTTGCATGCCATATTAGTGCAGTGTGTTTTCGTCAGATCAGGGTTCTTGACCCTGCTACTGGTAGCAGTGTAACCCAGTACAATCTGCTGTGCAGACAGGTGGTCAGCTTCTAAACCGGCTCGCCCACCAGTGAGAAGAGGGTGACATGTCACCCAGCAGGACTAAAAACCTGTCAAAGGGCGGACGAGCTCTCTATGAGCCAACAGCCAACATGCAACACCTACCCCCTAAACAGCATACTTGGGACCAATCATCCAAGTATTGCCACAGACATGAGGCAAAACAAAATAGTCTGCAGCTTTAGAATTCCAAAAACTTGGCCAAGGGTTGGCCAGATCACGGTCATTCCTCTGATTACACGAAACAGAAAACCAAGAGGTCTGTTGCAGCCGATAGAGACCGAATCTCCCTTAGCATACCAATTATCATATCAACTTACGTCAGGACCTTATACCAGTCAGGCAAGTTCCACCAGTTGTGTTGTGGTAGTCTGGATGCAGACGCCAACATCACTGGAGTACAAGAACACCACCACTTCCATATTTCAGTCTGATAACAAGAACTGACTGTTCATTCGCAATTCTGCGGCCAAATCTCAACAAGGAGGCGTGGGCCGCCTTGTCACAAAGCACTTGGTCAAAAGCATCCTCAGTACAAGTTACAACTCAAACCGCATCATCTCTTTTTAAAAAAAGGGGGAAAAAAACAAACCAGTAACCGAGCAATTCCAGCGTTATGGACTTGCTAAACATAACACTTGAACTCAAAATGGCAACAAATGACCCAGTGCGTGTTTTCTTGTCTCCCAGTATTTAAACAGGTGTTGCATATTTTAAGGCTGTACCATACTGGAGAAGTGATAGAACAAGAACAATTCTAGAACAAGTACATCTAGGGCATGCCAGAAAATGCCAATAAAAGATGCGTTATAGATGTGACAGAAAAAGTACCACTTTTCTTGGGTGACTGTACATTTTTATCAAACTCTGTGAAATTGTAAACCTAATGTCGAAATGGAGATATCCATTTGATAGAGGGGACCAAGGTGAATATTAAAAAATCTTTGTTTAAAATATTTTGTATTTCATGCAGAGTTTCGGAAGGAAAAGTCAGCGTTATGGATGTGACGAAATTCCGTTATGGATGTGACGCGTCTGAAATAGACATGGCATATGTTTAGAAAATCAGCAATTTAACCACCATAACCCTTTGAAAAACTCTCTAAATATCAGCTAAAACTATCAAAGTTCTTAAATAATATTTAGGATGGCTATTGTTTTGCTGTTTTGTGGATTTTAGCATACATTTCTGTGGCTTGTGGCAATAATACAGAATTGTACATGATCAAAGTTGATTTTAGCTTGGGTTTTACATTATAAGAAAGAAAGACTGACAGTAACATATTAGGTGATCAAAATATTTATTTATGTATGTATTTATTTGTTTATTGCCTAGGTGATATCTCTGGGAGTGGTTTTGATGTATTACGTTGCTTTATTTTTGCATGGTGAGGTTGACATTTACATGGAATTGCCCAACCCAAGACTTTTCACTGTTGTTTAATGCTCCAACTAAGATGGCCGACTCTGACAAGAAAGATGAATTCTACAACATATTTAGTACCCACACATCAGACATCAAGTGTCATAACGTATATCTGGTTATTGGAGACTTCAATGCTAAACTAGGCCAAGACAGCCATGATGAAGCTTCAAGAGTAGTTGGTCCCCACCTTCTACATGATACCACTAACAATGATGAGGGACATCTTCACTTCTGCCTTGCAACATGTTCAATACAGATTTCCTTACCCTTGGTCTAGGTAGTGGACCTGGACCCACCCTTTGAGCTCCCTTGCCCAACTTGACTATCTTCTGGTCAGCAGTAAATGGACCAACTCCCTTAGAAACTGCAGAGCCTCCAGCAGTGTAGAGCTCAACTCAGATCACCATATCCTGAGTGCTAATATTTAAGTGAGCCATAGAACTTCCAAAGGCAAACCTTGGAACCTCAAAAAGTACAATTGGGAGAAACCTGCAGACCTGCATGTTGAAAAGGGAATTTTGGTTAAAACTCTCAAACCGTTTTGCCTCTTTCCCAGTCAGCCAATGAGCTAATAATCAACACCAGGTATAATCATTTTGAAAGCATTTTGAAGGCAGCTTGCCTTGATTGTGGCATCACACCTGAAGGCCTAAAAGATGGCAATGAAGCCATGGCCTCTATTGGCCTCCATTATCCATGGCTTCTGCTGCAATCGAGAAGATACCCCCAGCACAGTGGATCAGTAACCTCACTGTCCCCACACCAAAGAAAGGTGACCTTTCCCTGATGAACAACTATCAGGGGACAACCCTAATGTCCATCTCCGCAAAAGTCTACAATAAGATCTTGCTAGACAGAATCCAATTCACCATAAACCCAATCCTGAGGTGCAATCAAGCTGGCTTCAGATGTGGGCGCAGCTGCACCCAGCAGATCTATATTCTGAGGTGAATTATCAAAGGCTTCCAGGCAAAATGGTTACCTTTAGTGACCACCTTCATAGATTTCCAAGAGGCCTTTGATTCCATCAATTGAGAGCCCATGTTTGCCATACTTCATCATTGTGGCATTCCCTCTGAAATGGTCAGTGCAATAAGAGTGCTGTGTTATTTAACAGCCAGATGTCTGATGGCGGCGGCACGGTGGTGTAGTGGTTAGCACTGTCGCCTCACAGCAAGAAGGTCCTGGGTTCGAGCCCCGGGGTCGGCGAGGGCCTTTCTGTGCGGAGTTTGCATGTTCTCCCCGTGTCCGCGTGGGTTTCCTCCGGGTGCTCCGGTTTCCCCCACAGTCCAAAGACATGCAGGTTAGGTTAACTGGTGACTCTAAATTGACTGTAGGTGTGAATGGTTGTCTGTGGCTATGTGTCAGCCCTGTGATGACCTGGCGACTTGTCCAGGGTGTACCCTGCCTTTCGCCCGTAGTCAGCTGGGATAGGCTCCAGCTTGCCTGCGACCCTGTAGAAGGATAAAGCAGCTAGAGATAATGAGATGAGAATGAGATGTCTGATGGCTTCGATGTAATTACAGGAGTCCTTCAAGGTGATGATCTCGTCCCATTTCTTTTCATCTTAGACTATGTTATGTGCTAGGCCACAAATAATAATGCTAACAGTGGCCTACTGACCCATCCTAGAAGGTCAACCAGATAATCAGTAAAGTATCTAAATGACACTGAATTTGCCAAGGACATCTGCCTCCTAGAATCCTCCCTCAAAAGAGCTTACATGCAACTGTCCCTCAAAGTGGAAGCAGCTAATGTAGGACTCCTTATTAACACCAGCAAAACAGAGTACAAGGCCCTAAATTGTCCTGGGAACCAAAAATCTCACTGTAAGGCAGGGCTTAATTTGAGCCGGAACAAGATCCGGAACCTCCGTCGTCGGATCCGGCAGCTATTTTCATTTCATTCGGTGTTCCGGCAGCTATTTAAATGGATCAGATCACCTCCGTGACCATCACAAAGGGAAAAAAAAATCAAACAATAAATTAAATAAATAAGTAAATAAAAATTTGTTTAGTGTTCGGTTTTGATATCTGTTGTTGATTTCTCTCCTATGACATCCACAAAATCTATGCGAAAGGGGAAGAGGGAGGGACATGGGGTGTATACTTCCGCTCAATAGAACAGGGTTTTTTGTAGCCGTTAGCTTGCGCTGTGGAAAAAATGGCAAAAAAAAACAAGAAAGCTGACTAAAATTTTTTAAATGAATTCTCCAACTTGTTTTGTAAACCCTTTATTTCTTAACTATTACTTGAATTGATTGCACTTATGTTTGCTGGGACTGCTTTTAAATTATTCTCTTTTGGGCTTTTTCCACCTTTATTGGATAGGACAGTGTAGAGACAGGAAACGAGCAGGAGAAAAACAGGGAGCGCTCGGAAAATGACCGCAGGTCGGAATCGAACCCAGGTCCCCGGATTTATGGTATGGCGCCTTATCCACCTGGGCCACGAAGTCCCGCTAGCACTGCTTTTAAATACCCTACTTAAATCCTTAAAATGAGTCATTTAACTCATGTCCTGTGTGATCTGATCTCCAATGGTGAAATAAACCAGTTGTGATATGAGTAGTCTGTTATTTTAGAAGATAAATTTAATATATAGCCTAATAAAAAATAATATTTTATAACATAATATCACGACATATTACTGTCTGTAACTGTTTGTCACTAAAGCGTTTTCTAAGATCATAATGTCATATATATATATATATATATATATTTTTTTTTTACACACACAATAGGCGTGTGTGCGTAAAGTTATAGTAAACCACCCCCCGCCTTTTTTTTTTTTTTTGAGTCGCTGGACCCACCTGCGTCCTGCGTTCCGGGACCTCCCACTTCACAAATTAAGCACTGCTGTAAGGTCAGAAATACTAAAACAAGTCAACAACTTCTGTTATCTAGGCTCCATGGTTACTAGTGGTCTCAATGACTTCAAGAGTAGAAAGAAAGCCCTTGCATGGTCCGCATTTTGGAGCCTGTGATCTGGCACTCACAGTCAATACCTTTGGACTTGAAGTGCCACCTCTTCAGAACAACATGTCTATTTGTTCTACTGTATGGCTGTGAAACATGAATAATCAGCAAGGTCATGAGTGCTAAACTAAAAGTTTGCGCCACCTCATGCTATAGGATCATGTTGAACATCAGACGCTTGGATAAAGTCTCAAATGACAGAATTTATGATCCATGGGAGAAGACCCCTGGGAGACCACAGAGATCCTTCTCTTACTAAGTTCAAGAATGGATTGACCCCAACAATTGTTTTGTAGCGGATGACATCTTGTGCACCGCCCAAGGCCGTACCATTTGGAGGCATCTTGCAGTAGACTGTTTTAATACAGCCAATGATACAACGATGAGGACAATGAATAATGTGCAGTAAAACTTGGTGATTCTGGAGTTAAGCTTTTGATAGCTAATCAGGTGGCTGCACTTGTGCGCATTATTATAATTAGGGCTTGTACTATTGATATCAATCATGTTTAAATGCTGCACCAGGACCCTTTAACAAGAGAGACAAGTGAGATTCAGTACACTAGTGTGTGGAGACAGTAGACAGACAGTCAGATGAACAAATCAGGGGTGGGTTTCCCACAAGCCTCTTAAACCGCATGTAATGCCTTATTGTAATGCTTTAAAATATCATTAGTAATTACCAAAATGAATTAATAAAGCAAGGAGGAAATAATTATTTTATTATCAAGCACAAAACTATGGAAAAAATCGCGACTTCCAGATCCCGGAAAAAGGCAGCCTTGCCCCAGGGCTAATCTCGCATGACGTCACGTGTGGAACCCCGGTTATCTGGGTCATTTCCGTTCATCTGACTCCATGCCTGTTTACTCACTGAAATTGGAGATCATTGTTGGAATCTTACAAAAAAATAATGATGGGAAAGCACTGCGTTGTGTTTGGATGTTCAAATCCGTATACAGCAATTCACAAATTTCCAAGAAGTGACACTAATCTAATACTTGGTCGATGCACCTTTGGCAGCAATTACAGCTTCAAGGCGTCTTGGGAAAGAAGCTATGAGCTTGGCACACTTGTTCTGGACATTTTTGCCCATTCCTCCTGGCATATCCTTGCAAGCTCCATCAGGTTGGATGGGGAGCATCGGTACACAGCCGTTTTCAGCTCCTTCCACAGATGTTCAATTGGATTCAGGTCTGGGCTCTGGCTGGGCCACTTAAGGACATTCACAGACTTTCTCCAAAGCCACTCCTTTGTTCTCTTGGCTGTGTGCTTTGGGTCGTTATCATGTTGGAAGGTAAACCTTCACCCCAGTCTGAGGTCCAGAGTGCTCTGAAGCAGGTTTTCTTCAAGGATCTCTATGTATTTAGCTACATTCATCTTTCCCTCTATCAGGACTAGTCGCCCCGTTCCAGCTGCTGAAAAACATCCCCACATCATGATGCTGCCACTGCCATGCTTCACTGTAGGGATGGCATTAGCCAGGTGATGCCCGGTGCCTGGTTTCCTCCAGACATGATGCTTGGTATTCAGGCCAAAAAGTTCAATTTTGGTTACATCAGACCAGAGAATCTTGTTTCTCATGGTTTGAGAGTCCTCTAGGTGCCTTTTGGGCAAACTCCAAGCGGGCTGTCATATGCTTTTTACTAAGGAGTGGCTTCCATCTGGCCACTCTACCATAAAGGCCTGATTTGTGGAGTGCTGCCTGGATGGTTGATGATCTGAAAGATTCTCCAATCTCCACAAGGATACACTGGCGCTCTGTCAGAGTGACCCTCGGGTTCCTGCTCACCTCCCTGGCCAAGGCCCATCTTCCCTGATCGCTCAGTTTGGCCGGGCAGCCAGGTCTAGGAAGATTCTTGGTGGTTCCAAACTTCTTCCGTTTACGAATGACGGTGGCCACTGTGCTCTTTAGGACCTGTAAAGCTGCAGCAATTTTTCTGTACCCTGCTCCAGATCTATGCCTTGACACAATCTTGTTTCTGAAGTGTGCAAATAATTCCTTTGACCCCATGGCTTAGAGTTTGCTCTGACATGCACTGTCAACTGTGGAACCATATATAGGCAGGTGTTGGCAATCCCCAATCATGTCCAATCGACTGAATTTACCACAGGTGGACTCCAATTAAGTTGTAGAAACATCTCAAGCAGTATCAGTGAAAACAAAATGCACCTCAGCTCACTTTTGGGTGTCATATCAAAGGGTGTGGACATGATATTTTACATTTTGATTTTTAATCATCATCATCATCATCATCATATCTTGTCACGATAGTGCTTTATCAAGGAGATGGAGGTATTGGTGACTTCTCTTAGGTCCACATCAGAGCAGTGAGGACCTAGTGCACAGTCCCGTAAGATGTGGTCCATCGTCTGTTCTTCGCCGCAGGGACATCTTGCATCTGTCGCAATACCCCAACGTGCCAGGTTCCTCTTCGTTTTACCCACTTCACTCCTTGCCCAGTTCAATGTCACCCAGTCCTTGCGACTGAGAGAGCTTCCTGTTGGCAACTGCTCTTGATGTTCGGGAAGTGCTGCGTTGATATCGGCGGCGTCTAGGTCTTTCCATCTTTCAAGACGGAAATTTGATGTCTGAGCAGGGTCAGTTGATTTTTAATAAATTAGCACAAATGTCAAAAAACTGCTTTCACTTTGTCATTATGGGCTAGTTTCTGTAGAATTTTGTGACAAAAAATGAACTCAATCTATTGGAGAATAAGTCTGTAATGTAATAAAACGTGGAGAAGGTGAAAGGAGTGTGCAGACTTTCCGGCTTGACTGCATCTCTCCAGCTCACACGCACTACAGAGGAAGACTGTCATGGACTGAGTGAACTGGCAGTTTCTCGTCTTAGGGGCTCAAAAAGATAATCATCTGCCCCTTCATCCGACATATAAGAATCCCAACCAGAACTCTATCCAAAACGTGATTCCATAATGAGACTGGTCTAACCAATGCTGCGCCCATGAACAAAATTGATACCTGAATTGTTACATGTGTGACATCACACATCCCATCGGGATCTTCCGGTTCAGTTGTGGCAGATTCCGTGAAAATCGGCTGATCTTATTGATTTTCCATTAATTTTTGGCCTTTTGGATCAGCTATGGTTCGAAAACAAATGGTCAAATCAACATAATGATTGTTGCTTTGTACAAGGAAAAAAGTGTGATTTAGGGGCATTACATTTCACTTTAACGCGAAGAGCATCTTAACTAAGAGAGAGAGTGTTCATTGTGCTGCTCGCGCTACCAACGATGATCTTTGTGTGGGAAACTCGACAAAGTTCCGTTTCAGTTCGTTCATTCGGATGATTCATTCAAAAAGATTCATTCGTTTGCCATCTCTACAGGAAGCACATCCAAACACGAACAAGCATTCCGCACCGGAAGTCAGTTTTCCAAAACATTTACTATAATTTGTACTGAGATCAAGGTTTAAGCCAATATTTTTAATCATGTAGTCAACATCTTCCAAGTTGTTTGTGCAAGTAAAATATTTTTAAAAATCGACTACTGCACCTTTAAACATGCATTAAGGGGGGGAAAAACTTCGAAAGAAGACTCTTAAGGAAAGTCAGCCGATTGTCACTGGATATTGTAGTATCTGCTAATCCTATAAACAATGCGTAAGAAGGCTGAAGAAAGCCGTGATTAATGTGTGCAATTTTTCTTTATAATGCTATCGAACTGCAAGTTAGCAAATAAATAAATAAACCCGTGATAAAGTAGTTAATCTCATCATCTGTATTCAGCTCGCACAGTCACAGAACTACCCTGATCATGGACAGAGGAAACTTACCTTCAAAACAGCAGCTCCTTATGATTGACACAACATTAACAAAACATTGCTCTTATAAACTGTACACGTCTACATTTTATTTCAACAGTTGGTCAGCTGATAAACGTCGCTTCCAGAAGATTAACAACACATTACAGAAACATGAATACGGAAGTGGCGTTATTTCAAAATAAAAGTTCTCAAACAAAAAAGTTTATTACAATGGTGTCTTAATTCATCTCATCTCATCTCATCTCATCATCTCTAGCCGCTTTATCCTTCTACAGGGTCGTAGGCAAGCTGGAGCCTATCCCAGCTGACTACGGGCGAAAGGCGGGGTACACCCTGGACAAGTCGCCAGGTCATCACAGGGCTGACACATAGACACAGACAACCATTCACACTCACATTCACACCTACGGTCAATTTAGAGTCACCAGTTAACCTAACCTGCATGTCTTTGGACTGTGGGGGAAACCGGAGCACCCGGAGGAAACCCACGCGGACACGGGGAGAACATGCAAACTCCACACAGAAAGGCCCTCGCCGGCCACGGGGCTCGAACCCGGACCTTCTTGCTGTGAGGCGACAGCGCTAACCACTACACCACCGTGCCGCCCCCCAAAATTTGTTCATGTATGAATTTTACTCAGGGGTGAAAGTAACTTTTATTTCTTGCCGTTACGATTATTTTGAGTCATAGTGTGCGCGCGCAGAAACATACACCTAATTATTTATTATTGTCTATTCACTAGGACTTCTTATCACTCAGTACAGTACTAGTATAGTACTTTTTTTAATCACACTATCACTCTTTCATCCACCTGTATCAGTTTTTGATTATAAATAAATTGCAAACACATCATTTCAACAACACAATCGTTTTAATAACATTTTTTTAGCTGAACAGTTGAAAACTAACTTTTCATTTTGGACATTCTGTCTACTAAAACACTTTGGATACCAGCTGCGCACGCTGGCGCAAGATGGTTAAGCAGTGGGCTATGCGCACTATCCCGCACGCTGTCTGTCGAGTGAAACACGGAAGGAATTCACTTCAGACATAATTCAGAGACAGGTAAGAACGAGTTACATGCAATGTATATTGAGGAAAGCGTGTTGTTATGCTGAAAGTGCTTTTTTTTCAGAGACAGTATATTTTTCTTTCCGGTACGGCCAAATCTTTTAGTGGCACACCAGACCGGCCAGAACCGGCTTACTTTCACCCCTGATTTTACTTCTGTCAAAAATAACACAAAAGAGAGTAGTTACCATTGTTCATGACTAATGTGCATTTATTTCAAGAACCGGAGTATTTTGATACTGTTGTTAAATACATAAACGAGAACAACACAGGGGCGGCACGGTGGTGTAGTGGTTAGCGCTGTCGCCTCACAGCAAGAAGGTCCTGGGTTCGAGCCCCGGGGCCGGCGAGGGCCTTTCTGTGCGGAGTTTACATGTTGTCCACGTGGGTTTCCTCCGGGTGCTCCGGTTTCCCCCACAGTCCAAAGACATGCAGGTTAGGTTAACTGGTGACTCTAAATTGACCGTAGGTGTGAATGTGAGTGTGAATGTCTGTGTCTATGTGTCAGCCCTGTGATGACCTGGCGACTTGTCCAGGGTGTACCCCGCCTTTCGCCCATAGTCAGCTGGGATAGGCTCCAGCTTGCCTGCGACCCTGTAGAAGGATAAAGCGGCTAGAGATAATGAGATGAGATGAGAACAACACAGAGCACCACGGGGCGGGGCGGTTCTACAGGTTGGGATGTCTGTAGACCAATCAGGATGCTCTTTGTCGAGCATGCGCTTCATGAACAGGCACACGCGCAGTCTCTCCCTCGCGCCTTCCGTCATATGCGTGATGCAGACGTTAATGTTTCGCGTGCACGTGCTTGCTCGCGTGCTCTAGATTCCGGGAGATATTATCCAATTTGCGGGCATCAGGGAGCCACTATCAATATGCGGGAGACTCCCGGAACTTCCGGGAGACTTGGGATGTCTGTTATAAGCATGCGCAGTAGTGAAAAAACCGACAGCCTGACCGTCCTGCCGATCGATTAACCTGGGCTGCCGATCGATTAACCTGGGCTGCCAACTCTCACGCAATGAGCGTGAGACACACACATTTGACTGTCTTCACACGCTCACACGCCATACCTCGGATTTCTCACGCTAGAAAAAAATCTAGTTTATCTATCTGATCTCGGCTACCCATTGCGTCGCGCCAACCACTTGCGATCGAACAATTACGCCTTACGCACAGCTAAACAGGCAGAGAGGTGTTCCCTTCTGTACACACTCCCCTATGGTAGGTGGCACATCTAATGATGCTGCACTTGCCGGAAGTTGGATAATTGCCTACCGTCAATTTAGAGGAAGAGGAGGGAGAAGAAGGTATCCGAGTTGAAGACGGGTGTCTCAGACAGGTTTGTACATATGTGCGCCGATGTGTGGTGTTACTGGCGTAATTATGAACTTATATAAAGTTTCTTAATTGTTTTAGCCTATAAGTGTTGAGAATATTTAATGGCATATCGAGAGCTGTGTACTAGGCATGCTAAATCATTATAGGCCTCCTGCCGTGCCATAGCCTCTATCTTCCCCAACAAGCAGCACAGGAGAGCACCTCCTTAGCACACGGTTATTAAGGCGCATTTTTAGTTTGTTTACTGTATGTTATCATACTTTATGACTTTATTTGAAGCCATACTAGAAATGTTGTAAAATAAAGCAAGTAAGAGATAATATTACAAATGCAAGAAGAGCCATTAACCACCATACTAGGGCTGAACGATTTTAAGAAAAAATTGAATTGCGATTTTTCTGGCAGATATTGCGATTTCGATTTCAACCGCGATTTTTTTTTTCTTTAAACCGAGTTTCAGTGCAAATTAATTAATACAATGAATTCCATAAAGCTAATGCAAGAATGAAAACTGAGGTCAACAGATTTCAAATGTAGGCCTGTTTATTAACATTGAGTGCCCGAGGAACAAGTTATAATAACTTAAAATAAAAATAAAAAGAGAGCCATCTTTCTTAAGTAAACTTTTGCTTCTTTTACTTTTCCCATCTACAACATATCAGACATAAAAAAAAGGTTGATCAATGGCTCAGCAGCATCAAAATATTGCACTTTTGTAAAAGAATGTACATAAGCATTATAAATTATAACTAGACCGGACAATTCCCCGGGGGAAATTGTGAGAGGATGCAGTGCGCGAAGCAATTCGGTCACGCATGTTTGCTGGCTGTGAATGTGTGACCTGCAATGATGTTTCAATGCAATGATTATGTGTGTGCTTGAGACAGCAGCCGTCATGAAGAAGAGCTATTCAAGAGTATAAACAAATTGACTACAGGCGGAAATTAGCATGTACTGCTATAACCTGGGACAGACATCTGTCCTTACCACAAGGATAATGTTTAATTTGTGCACTGTCCCTTTTAAAAATAAAATAAACTCTAAGAAGAGTGTTTGTAGTTTGTATGTACGAACAGAAGTGTTCCTAATAAAGTGGGCGGCTAAGGTGAGGCCTGTCGGCTGCCCTCTTCTCAGTTTGAGGCTTCTCATTCAAAAACTGTAAATCATATCGTTTAGGTAGACACATTGTGTGAATCAGGACAAGTTTTACTTTGAGAAAATCATGTCTGTAGAGTGAAATTTGTGGCTGAAAACACAGTTTAAGCGAGAAAGTTTGACCTTTTTTTTCAAGCTCTCTCCACTCTGACTTAACGAGCTTCACTGGTGTGTAACGCAATAGACACCCATTCAAAAGCCGGATTTTCTCCCGGAACCCACATGGCGTTTGAGCCGGGACTGATCCGAAAGTGTAGAACCTAGCAGAAAAGTTGAATGCCAGATCCACAGAGGAGAAGTTTTCCTACATTTTAGAGTTTGAATCATGTCTCTAGGTGAAAGCATGCCAGAGCAGCGGACATTTGAAAAACGTTGAAAAAGAGCTTTTCAATTAATTCCATAGAAATGAATGGGGGTTTTTTTCGACGATTTTTTCGCGACTACGTCGTGAAAAAATCGTATTCTGTAGAGAAAAGTAATAGCATAGTGAGTCCGATCGAGCCGCACGTTTTGATATATTGTTTGTCTGTGTGCGACGTACGGTTGTGTGACCTGCTATGAAGTTACAATGCCATGATTTATGTGTGTGCTTGAGACAGCCGCCCCCTCCCCTCTCTGCTCCCTTACTGAAGCCAGTCGGCATGGTGACGGGCCTGAGCAGGTTAAGACACACACACAAGATTTTGTCAGGTGTCTGCTGTATTTTGCTAAGGACCAGGCCTCGAACAATGACAAATAACTCGACAACGGAAGCAACTATTCACAAAATTCTTTCACACTGAGCGCTAGAAGGGTCTCCTGAATAAAATGATGTATTTTTTTGTCTGTCGTGTTAAAAATAACGACACTAGAGCGATTTAAAAACGAGTGACTTTTCTCTCACGTTTATAATGGGTGTCAATGAGGCCTGTCAGCTGCCCTGTCCTCAGTTTGACGCTTGTCATTCAAAAACTGTCAATCCTATCGTTTAGGTAGACACATTGTGTGAATCAGGACAAGTTTTACTACTACTTTTGAGAAAATCATGTCTGTAGAGTGAAATTTGTGGCTGAAAACACAGTTTAAGCGAGAAAGTTTGAGCTTTATTTTCAACCTCTCTCCACTCTGACTTAACGAGCTTCACTGGTGTGTAACGCAATAGACACCCATTCAAAAGCCGGATTTTCTCCCAGAACCCACATGGCGTTTGAGCCGGGACTGATCCGAAAGTGTAGAACCTAGCAGAAAAGTTGAATGCCAGATCCACAGAGGAGACGTTTTCCTACATTTTAGAGTTTGAATCACATCTCTAGGTTAAAGCATGCCAGAGCAGCGGACGTTTGAAAAACGTTGAAAAAGTGCTTTTTTTTCAATTAATTCCATAGAAATGAATGGGGGTTTTTTCGACGATTTTTTCGCGACTATGTCGCAAAAAAATCGTATTCTATAGAGAAAAGTAATAGCATAGCGAGTCCGATCGAGCTGCACGTTTTGATATATTGTTTGTCTGTGTGCGGCGTATGGTTATTGAGTTATTCGAAATCAAAATTTGTGTAGGAGGAAGAAGAATACGGAAGAAGAAGAAGAAGAAGAAGAAGAAGAAACACGTAGAAGAACAATAGTTGCAGTGCTTTGCACTGCAACCTATGGGCTCCTCTAGGGGAGCCCATAGGTTGCTGTGCTGCAGCACTGCATCCTAACTAGAGCCAACAATTCCCCTGTGGGAAATAAGAGTGATGCAGTGGCTGTAGCAGTCGCTATTGCAGGGCCCCTCCCTCCTGTGTGTGAGAGAGTGAGCAGCCCCTCCCCCACCCGCGCGCTCAGACACAGAGACAGAGAAAGCGCAGTTTCTCCTCACAGTGCTCCCTCCAAACAACGGGGATTTACACGAAAACGGAAGGAGATATTCACAAAATTCTTTCACACTAAGCGCCACAAGGCTTTCCTGAACGTAATTTTTTTGTCTGTAGTGTAAAAAATGAGGACAATTTATTGACGAAACAAAACATGGGTCAGTTTAGGAGCACTGAGAAAAACCGCGGCTTTGACGATCCCAAAATCGTGTTGTCTGAGATCGCGATTTTCGGTCGAAAACGATAGATCGTTCAGCCCTACACCATACCTATTGTTTATTTACAGGGTATTTATTTTTAATTATTTATGATGTATGTAATTGCTCAGTTAAAGTAAATAAAGCATGGTCACCTGTAATATCAAAGAACTTGAACTTGTGAATAATAAAAAAAAAAGACAGAGAACAATATACTGAGGAGACAGGGTTTCAAAGAGGGCAAGACAGGCAGAGAATATTTGTCAGATAACAGGCCCTGATGAATGCTCTATTACTAATAAGGAACATAGATAAGAAATAAATTAATAAGAAATATATTAATATAGCTTATTTAAGTATGACAAATTTTTAAGCCCAACTTTGTGTGCACATTCCCACCTATGGCCAAGGTTCAGCTTTTTGTGTTTCACTACTGTTCAAACGTAATCATTTTAATGTTTCTTGTAGCACATGCACATTTTGCTTACTGTTTAAGCATTTTATTTGTTCTTTTGCTGTTGATATTTTTCCCCATGCCAATCTTCTGCTGAACCCAGTGGTGGGGAAAGCCCTTAAATGCATAATGAATAGTCAGTGAGGGACAATCTTATTTTTCCAACAGTTATTAAAAACTTAATAGCCCGGTCACACCGCCCGAACTTTGCTGGAGCGTTCCTGGAGCGGTGAAAAAAATTCATCACCGCTCGTAACCGTTCACCACCGTTTAACAAAAGTTGGCCCCCCGTTAAAGCAACGCCGTATACGCTCAGCCACCGCTGATGTTTCTCGAGGGGCCCTCCTACCGCTCCGAAAGTTTTGAGCTGCACAAAATATTGCGAGCGGTGAGGAGGGGGCAATTTTCCGCCCCGGCAAAGTTCACCCCCGCTCCACCAACGCCCAGTCAAAGTTTGGCACCGCTAGACGCAAGTTCGTGGACGCTTGGGTCCACTAGGCCAATGAAGAAATCTTGAACGCTTGACCACCGCTGCTTCGCCAGCGTTGCCCGGGCGGCGATTAAACGTTGCACAAACTTCGGTGGAGCGGTTGTAAGCGTTTTACGAGCGGACACGGGGTTGCTGGAACGGTGTCGGGCGTTGAAGCAGCTATCCATGGCGGCGATGAACTTTGGTTTGGCGTTGGTATAGAGGTGTCGGAGCGGGACCAGAATTTGGCTTTAAATACGGGGAGAAATGGACCAGGAGCTCATTTGGAATCGAGCTGCCGTTGAGTTCAGACCTCATCTATATCGAATTTGCTCAAAGTTACAGTAAAACTGTATCACCATGGATGCTGAGAGACTTGCTATGATTGGTGCACTAGTCCAGCAGCAGAATCAGAACCTCCTCAGATTGCAACAAGCTGTTGACAGAAGGAGAAGAGAGAGAAGAAGGAGAGACAGAGTTGTGTGGGTCAGACAGTGGATACTGAGAAGGCCTGAACATGGACTGTATGACAAGCTGATGGTGGAGCTTCTATCAAAAATCTATCAGAACTTGTATCAAAACGATCCGTTCAGCTCCGTAGTCACAAGCGGTATGCCGCTAAACCAACTTTAGACCCCCGCCGAGCCAAAGCCCGCATGCGCAGAACACCGCTATACCAACGCTCGCGTCACCGCTAAACCAACGCTCGCTACCGCTAAACCAACGCTAAAGCAACGCCGGCTTCAGCGGTGCACCGCTAAGCCAACGCCCCGTGTTTTCGATTTTTTTCCCATTTTGTGCGCGGTGACGAGCGTTGTCAAAATTCGCCCCACCCCCCCCCACCGTTCAAGGAACGCTCCAGCAAAGTTCGGGCGGTGTGACCGGGCTATTACATTTATTACATTTAGTTTCAATTCAGAAGGTGTATAGGCTTAGCTGATGAAATATTTTCAAACATGAACTTGCCTTTAAATCTGAAACACAGGTCTATAGGGCTACAGGAACATTGGCGGTCATCTGTAGTTTTCTAGTGTGGGGGCTTTTAAGCCAAAACTTGGTGCTTTTGTTGGCCACAAGCTGAAGGCCTGGCAAGTCAGGGTGTGTAAGAATGTAGGTAAGGCACAGCAGGCCACTCCAAAAATCCACAAGAATGCAGGAACATCTACTAAATCCAAAATCTCAAACCCCCCCCCCCCCCCCCCCCCCATTGTCCATCTTCAGCTGGACGACCCACAAACAAAACACCAGAATGCAGGGGGACAAGTGGATATCAAACTGAATACAAAATTTCCCACTTACTGCGTGGTGTGCGGAAAAATTTTGCCGTCAACCCCCCCCCAAAAAAAAAAATCTCACTCCAAGGAATTTTGAAAAGTTGGCAGCCCTGGATTAACACAGACACGGCACGCGCTTAATATGTGGCGGCTTTAGTTGACGGCAGAGATGGGACCAAGTCACACGTGCAAGTCTCAAGTAAGTCTCAAGTCTTTTTTGTCTTGGGCAAGTCAAGTCAAGTCACAGGCTATGTCAAGTCAAGTCCTATAATAAGTCAAGTCAAGTCCAAGTCAAGTCACCTTAGGCGTATTGGCGTAATTTTAGCAGCAGAATATGAATTTAATACATTGAAAAGGCAATACATAAGTAAATGTCAGTAAACATCCCTGGCACATGTGCCCAACCTGTTAAATATTTGCATTTTAAATACTCATGTTCTGTAAAATACATCATGGAATAAAACAAAACAGTAATAATGTCACAGTTATTTATTGATGGCAAAATTGATTGCAAGATTGAAAGCCAACTAAGTTTCTCACATTGTCATCAGCCAACAAGAAAAATAAACAGAGAATTGGCATTCTGTTATGTGCGTAGTTAAAAGAGGGTAGGACGACACCTTGGGTTAACAGGGGCATGAGCTCCTCCAATCTCTAATCACGTCAGATGAGATGATTATTATCAATAAGATACACATGGAGAAACCTGAAGTGACTTAGATGTATGTTTGCGCCAGTAAAAAAAAACCCCACAAAGGATAGAGAAATGTGTCAGACATAATTTAGGTCTCAAAAAGAAGACCTGTTCGCACCGTGCAAAAGTGACATCATCTTACCCCATATGACAAGCTACAGAGGCGTGTGCAAAAGCGCTCTCTCGCTCTCTCCCTCTCCGAGGCTGCCTCAGCCTGTGCGGAGCGTGAACATACGACTTTGGCGCGGGAGTCTTGGTTCCCGCTATAATAGATTGTTACGAAAAAAATGTTAAATGAAATATGCATCCCGCGCATTCCTTTCCACAGGAACTTTGCTCACAACGTTTCGGTCGTGGCTATCGCACTGTCCTCCTTACCACAAGTGCAACGTTTCGGGAACAATACGGAAAGGACAGTGCGCGGGATTCATCTTTCCTTGAACAATTACCCAAAGACTTTTTAAATTACCTCACTGGGAAATATCCAATGCACCTGTTCAGTTACAGAGTTGTGCTCTCTAAATTGTAGTCATTCAAACCATTGTTTTGGCGGCCTGGTAGCCTGATATACTAAATGTAAATTCATGGTTTGGATGACTGCACAATTTATTTTCGTAACACTGTGTTACAGCGGGAACCAAGACTCCCGCGCACAGTCAGCCTATTTTGCAGAGTTTAGTATTGCTGCTAGCCTGTATTCAAACAGCGAGTGGCATGCCGGTGAATCCAAATCGTGGCGCTTTTTTCAATAGTGCATGATAGGCAGTGGGACGGAGTGTTCTTTTCTTTTTTGATCGGGTAGTGTGACGAAAAAAATGTGCAGGTTGCTGCACTGCTATTTCAAACGGCTATGATAAACTCCCCTGCCTCTATGCCCTATGGACAGTCTGGCTAATGTACACGAACACACTTACACGAATTTGTACTGCTCATGAACGTGTACATGTTCACAAGCTGACCATTAGCTTAACCCTGAAACAGAACGGTAGGAAGCTGCTTATGTTATTCAGCATCACGACTGCAAAGTGCACAATCAACTTACTACTACTGATATACAATATCATTAAACTTGGCATAACTACATTGCTTACCAGCATTCACATAAGAATTTCACAATAATAAACTGAATCCCTAGCTACATCTGCAATGGCTAAAATCCTCCTACCGCTCACTCTCGTGGCTAACACTGGCTAACGAGGAGTTTTAGCTGCTATCACCAAATAACAACACATTAATAAACTTACTGGGACAGAATGGATCTTCAAATGCCGGACGAAATTGGAGGTCGTGGTCTGGCTGTCAGAAATCATCACGTTGCAAATCTTGCACTGCGCCGTTCGTCGTTTACCTTCTAGCAGTAGCCCTTGAAGCCGAAAGTGATGACTCTTGGGATGGCTGACATGATGATATGGTGTGAAATCTGTGAACACATCGTGGCATGGGGTGTGGTATATAGCCCACGCAGAGAGCGTGCCTGATGACAGGGCGGTAACAACGCCAACGGCAGTGCAATCAAAATTACTGAAGTATGTGCATATTACATTTTTATTTTCACAATAAAAACACGATGGAAATAACACTCGAAGTCACTCAAGTCATCGTGTGTCAAGTCAAGTCAAGTCCCGAGTCTTAAACTTCCAAGTCCGAGTCAAGTCTCAAGTATTTTCATGTTTTGTCAAGTCAAGTCACAAGTCATGAAAACAGTGACTCGAGTCGACTCGAGTCCAAGTCTCAAGTCCCCACCTCTGGTTGACGGTGTGTCTGAATCTTCGCTTCATACAGTGGGGCAAAAAAAAGTATTTAGTCAGTCACAATTGTGCAAGTTCTCCCACTTAAAAAGATGAGAGAGGCCTGTAATTTTCATCATAGGTATACCTCAACTATGAGAGACAAAATGAGAAAAAAAATCCAGAAAATCACATTGTCTGTGATTTTTAATAATTTATTTGCAAATTATGGTGGAAAATAAGTATTTGGTCAATAACAAAAGTTCATCTCAATACTTTGTTATATACCCTTTGTTGGCAATGACAGAGGTCAAACGTTTTCTGTAAGTCTTCACAAGGTTTTCACACGCTGTTGCTGGTATTTTGGCCCATTCCTCCATGCAGATCTCCTCTAGAGCAGTGATGTTTTGGGGCTGTCGCTGGGCAACACGGACTTTCAACTCCCTCCAAGATTTTCTATGGGGTGAGATCTGGAGACTGGCTAGGCCACTCCAGGACCTTGAAATGCTTCTACGAAGCCACTCCTTCATTGCCCGACGGTGTGTTTGGGATCATTGTCATGCTGAAAGACCCAGCAACGTTTCATCTTTCAATGCCCTTGCTGAATGGAAGGAGGTTTTCACTCAAAATCTCATGATACATGGCCCCATTCATTCTTTCCTTTACACGGATCAGTCGTCCTGGTCCCTTTTCAGAAAAACAGCCCCAAGCATGATGTTTCCACCCCCATGCTTCACAGTAGTATGGTGTTCTTTGGATGCAACTCAGCATTCTTTCTCCTCCAAACATGGCAAGTTGAGTTTTTACCAAAAAGTTCTATTTTGTTTCATCTGACCATATACATTCTCTCAATCCTCTTCTGGATCATCAAATGCTCTCTAGCAACTTCAGACGGGCCTGGACATGTACTGGCTTAAGTAGGGGGACACGTCTGGCACTGCAGGATTTGAGTCCCTGGCGGCGTAGTGTGTTACTGATGGTAGCCTTTGTTACTTTGGTCCCAGCTCTCTGCAGGTCATTGACTAGGTCCCCCCGTGTGGTTCTGGGATTTTTGCTCACCGTTTTTGTGATCATTTTGACCCCACGGGGTGAGATCTTGCATGGAGCCCCAGATCGAGGGAGATTATCAGTGGTCTTGTATGTCTTCCATTTTCTAATAATTGCTCCCACAGTTGATTTCTTCACACCAGCTGCTTACCTATTGCAGATTCAGTCTTCTCAGCCTGGTGCAGGTCTACAATTTTGTTTCTGGTGTCCTTTGACAGCTCTTTGGTCTTGGCCATAGTGGAGTTTGGAGTGTGACTGTTTGAGGTTGTGGACAGGTGTCTTTTATACTGATAACGAGTTCAAACAGGTGCCATTAATACAGGTAACGAGTGGAGGGACAGGAGGAGCCTCTTAAAGAAGAAGTTACAGGTCTGTGAGAGCCAGGAATCTTGCTTGTTTGTAGGTGACCAAATACTTATTTTACCAAGGAATTTACCAATTAATTCATTAAAAATCCTACAATGTGATTTCCTGGATTCTTTCCCCTCATTCTGTCTCTCATAGTTGAGATATACCTATGATGAAAATTACAGGCCTCTCTCATCTTTTTAAGTGGGAGAACTTGCACAATTGGTGGCTGACTAAATACTTTTTTGCCCCACTGTATATCTTTTTTATTTTCAACTAGCCAGCCGCCGGGCTGGCTAGTGACAGGAATTACTCGCCAAATGACAAATTAAGTCGCCTCAGGCGACCGGACCACCGCAAATTTCGAGCCCTGTATATATATATATATATATATATATATATATATATATATATATAATATATATATATATATTACCAGTCAAAAGTTTGGACTCATCAAAACTATGAAATAACATATGGAATTGTATGGTAAACAAAAAAGTGTTAATAAACAACATGTTTCATCTTTTAGATTCTTCAAAGTCGTCACTATTTACTTTGATAACAGCTTTGCACACTATTGGCATTATCTGAACCAGCTTCATGAGGTAGTCACCTGGAATGCTTCTCAATTAACAGGTGTGTCTTGTCAAAAATGGAATTTCTTGCCTTCTTAATGCATTTGACAACCATCAACCAGTAAAGAGTAAATAATAAAAATACAGTAAATAGCCCTGTTCGACAACTGTAGTAATCCATATTATGTCAAGAAACCACTTAACTAAGTAAAGAGAAATAACAGTCAGTCATTACTTTAAGACAAAAGTGTCTTTTAGTTAATTAAAATAAAGAAAAAACATCGAATTTGATGGTGTTTCCAAACTTTTGACTGGTACTGTATATATAAAATGGACACATGAAACATCCAACAACATGGTTAAATGATGTGCTGTTGGATTTTATGTGCATTAAATTGTGTTTTAATGATCAGAAGTAATTAAAGTTTAAAAAATAGATTGGAAAATACAGACCATTGCTCACTGACCTGCTACTGAATATGCAGAGATTTATACAGCTTGATGATGTTTTTGTTCTTTTTTCTTTTAAATCCTGCTTGCTAGTGCAAGAAATAAATGATAAAATTGCCTTACCTTGTCTTTTAGTGGTGTTTTTTCACAACTTGATCTTGAATGTTGAATCTTGAGATTGGATGTTTATACAGTATAAGAATATACTGATGAATATATTTTAATATCCTTTTATTGAAATTTGATTTACTGATACCATGCCTGAACATTATAAATAAACAATGTTTCAGAGATGTAATTGCCATGGAAGTAAAAGCCTAAACCAAAGAATTAAAATGTTTTGACAAAAAAATAATCCATGGGATATTTTTTATTATTATTAAAATATAATTTTTCCAAAACATGTAAACAGTCAACATCTTGAGGATTTCAGAAATGTATCATGCCATGTGTTGGGGATTATGTTACATTAATGTCAAGAAAGCTTAGACAAACCTTTGCTTGGGATAAAAACTGTCCCATTATATCTGAATACATTTATATCACATACAGTTTTTAAGCACTTATGATCTGATTTCAGTTTATTAGCTGTCTTTGTCGTTCAGCATGGTAATTATCTGATACAATTTAATTTATCATTTTTGAAGGCATTCTCTTCAGAGACTTTTGAAGTACCTCAGACATCTATACCATAGATGTATCTTAATATATACTGTACAAGCTGATAAAACGGAATTACACCTTTGAAATAGAATAAAGTTAGTTTTATGCAAATTATTATAATATTGATATTATCATATAAAAGGTGAAATATGCACAAAGACGCTCTGTAACATCTCACAGGTGATACTACTGTACATACTTTAGGCCTGTACTGATTGAGCTTTATGGATGCAGTTCAGGGTTTGTCCACTAGAGGGAGGTATAAGGCTGTGCATTCAGCTTTGGTTTAAAGGTAGACTGCCTTTCAGATTTTTAAGTGTAGGTCATAAAAAGAATTTTCCCTGACACCCGATTGTTTTTGTTTAGTGGACCGAAAGCTACTGAATTCAAATCACAGACTTCCAATTTTATTATTATTATTTTTAAATCGAACAATTAATGAATTTAGGGCCACATGGCCTAAATTCTCCACTATTTTTTCTTGCTTCACTGTGACCCAATTCAAGATACTACGTCATGTATCACGTGGTGGGCTTTCCTCATTGGTGCAAGGTATTGTGGGATACAAATTTGAAACAGGAGAGAAAAATGGAAGACGTGAGTGTGCAAATGAAATGTGAAAGACCAACTACAGTAACAGAAAGCGAGAAGAAAAGACATTATGTTGCGAAGGAAATGAAACGCAGGACCAAACTAATAAATATCGGCAGTCAGTGAGGACCTCGGTGTGATCAGCTGTTCGTTTAGTGACAGAATGATGTAACTGAGGGCGGCACGGTGGTGTAGTGGTTAGCGCTGTCGCCTCACAGCAAGAAGGTCCTGGGTTCGAGCCCCGGGGCCGGCGAGGGCCTTTCTGTGTGGAGTTTGCATGTTCTCCCCGTGTCCGCGTGGGTTTCCTCCGGGTGCTCCGGTTTCCCCCACAGTCCAAAGACATGCAGGTTAGGTTAACTGGTGACTCTAAATTGACCGTAGGTGTGAATGTGAGTGTGAATGGTTGTCTGTGTCTATGTGTCAGCCCTGTGATGACCTGGCGACTTGTCCAGGGTGTACCCCGCCTTTCGCCCATAGTCAGCTGGGATAGGCTCCAGCTTGCCTGCGACCCTGTAGAAGGATAAAGCGGCTAGAGATAATGAGATGAGATGAGATGATGTAACTGTCAGTGCACAGTCCAGGTAAACCTGTAGATGGCAGTAATGCAACACTGGATACCAGCTGCTGTAAAACCCAAAAGAAGAAGAAGAAAGTAACCCTGCGCATGAGTACACGGACTTCCTCTGTCTGCTTGACTGCACAAAGCGAGTGATTTCATGCACATTATTTGCTTTAATCCCCTCAAATGAAATAACTTCCCAGGCACAGAATGGCCTGGTGTTTTTTTTTTGTGTGTGTGTGTGTGTGTGTGTGTGTGTGTGTGTGTGTGTGTGAGAGAGAGATATTACAGAAATAAACATATATCACAATGACCAAATTTCAGAGGGACCTAAATTTCACTGATTTTATGAAATCGAAAGGCTATCTAGCTTTAACAGATCATTTATTTTATTAGTCTTCTCATTCTCAGTGTCAGTAATTTACTTCATTCTATATTTTGAGCAACACATCATCATCATGTACAATTTTTTTTTAAATAGTTGTTACAGTCCAGTGGCACTGGTGAGTGGCCTAGTGGTTAGCATGGCTGCCTCTCGATCGTGAGTTCGACTCACGGTCGGATCATACCAAAGACCATCATGAAAATGGTACCTACTGCCATCTGGCAAGGCATGCTGCAATACAGATGTGAGTGGGGAGTCAAACTCGCACGGTTACCAGAGGACTAGCCCCCCACTGTAACCCTAGCTATGTGAGAGGCTGAGGACTATGGAGATCAGTGCCACATGGCATGGGAAGGGCTTTGGCTTTGTTACAGTCCAAAGCCCAATTTATTAGAAACTTTAATTAATCTAAAATAAAACATATTGTTTATTTTCTAAGTTACATCTCAGTGATGCAAAACCATCCATAAATTAGCATGTCATATTGACTCTCACTACAAATTTAAACAAAACTATCAAATAAAAATTTTGAATACATTGAAAAGAGTCACTGGTTGCAAAACATTTAAGAATCGCTGTGTCTATTTTTGAGAATAAATGATTTCAGTCACAAACTGCATACAAACTGCATAAGGATGCATGTATGCAGGCTATTAGTTATATTTATATATTATATTGCATACACAAGACAGTTTTTAAAAGTGATAATTTCATTTATTTAAGGAACGAGGTTATGCAACACCTATATAACCCATGTGAAAAAGTAAGTGCCTCCTCAACACTTTAATAACCGCAGATCAGTCTTTCACAACTCTGTGGAGGAATTTTGAAGCAATCTTTTTTTTTCATAATTGCTTTAATTTAGCCATGTTCCATGTCTTCCAAAAATTTCCTCTTTCAACTCATCAGTCCACTGCACATTATCCTAAAAAGCTTGGGGGTTACTTTGGGCAAATGTGAGACAAGCCCTTGTTCCTCTTGGTTAGTAGTGGTTTTCACCTTGCAACTCTCCCATGGATACCATTTTTGTCCATGAACACTGATCTTATTTGAGGCGAGCAAGATCTGCAGTTCCACATATGTTCATCTGGGTTCTTTTTTTGAATTCCTGGATGACTTGCTGATGCGATCTTAGAGGAATTTTCATAGACCACACACTCCTGTGAAGAGTCATCACTGTTTCACGTTTTCTCCATTCAGAGATAATGGCTCTCACTGTGGTTCTATGCTGTCCCCAAGCCTTAGAAATGATTTTGTAACTCTTTCCTGATGGACATAACTTTCTTTCTCATCCCTACCTGAATTTCTTTTAATTATAGTTAAACTTTTAGCCTACTTCACATTGCTGGAAAGGTTCTATTAAAATGATATTTAGAATAATTGCTTGACTGCATAACTGAGGGAGTAATTACTTTTTCACACAGGGCCAGTTGGTGCTGGATTATAATTTTTCTTCAATAAGTATAATGATTGTTTAAAAACCTGCATCTTGACTTTTGAAAATGTTGTTTGAACAAGTGCGACAAATATACAAAAATCAAGAAGGGGAAAAATACTTTTTCATGGCACTATAAATGGAACCTAGCTGGCTGTGAAATGCTAAATTGTGATTGTGATGAATGAGCTTCTTGTTGCTCTCTGAAAAGTGTTATGAAGTGTGACTATTTTGAGAGTGTGATATTTTCTCCAAATCATGATGAATGTAGCCTACCACCTAATTTCTGCTGATTCAATATTACAGTTTTGGTTAATGACAAGCAAGAGTAACTGAAGCTGCATTTTTAATGCTGGTGATTCATTATGACCATTTAAATGTTTACATGTTGTCTAAAATGAAAGTTTTTGCCAAGTAGGGGAATTTGCATGTTTTTAGTGTACTATTTGATCTGGATCTTAAAAAGATGTTTTTGCCTCCTCCACTAGGTGGGAGAGTTATGCTTTTGGGTTGCTCATGCATCCATTTATCTATCCATACATTTGTTCGAGAGTCTCAGCACAATATCTCAAAAAAACATCTGGTTGTAGGATTTATATGAAATTCTTCTTTTGGCTGCTCCCGATTAGGGGTCACCACAGCGGATCTTTCGTCTCCATTGCTCCCTGTGTTCCGTATCCTTCTCTACCACACCTGCCACTTTCATGTCCTCTCTCACCACATCCATGTATCTCTTCTTTGACCTTCCTTGTTTTTGTGCGCCTGGCAGCTCCATCCTCAACATTCTCCTTCCCACATGCTCTGCATCTCTTCTCAGGATGTGCCCATACCATCTCAGTCTCATCTCTCTTAGCTTAATTCCCAAGCTCTCCACATGTGCTGTCCCTCTGATGTGCTCGTTCCTTATCCTGTCCAACCTTGTCACTCCCATCCCATAGGATTTATATTAAATTATTAAGGTCAAATAGGGTCAAGGTCACAGCAAGGTCAAATGTCTGAAATCGTTTTTCCTCAGGAGCTTCCTTCCTTTTTGAAGAATTTTTTAAGGGTATTTGAGGCACACATTTTAGTAACAAGAAGGACTAGACTAAAGATGGTGAAGGTATCCCCTTCAATGCCAGTGGCATCAAGTTCAGCTATCCATCCATCCATTACCTGTAGCCACTTAGCCTGTGCAGGGTTGTAGGCAAGCTGGAGCCTATCCCAGCTGACTATCGGCGAGAGGCGGGGTACACCCTGGACAAGTCGCCAGGTCATCGCAGGGCTGACACATAGAGACAAACAACCATTCACACTCACATTCACACCTACGGTCAATTTAGAGCCACCAATTAACCTAACCTGCATGTCTTTGGACTGTGGGGGAAATCGGAGCACCCGGAAGAAACCCACACAGACACGGGCAGAACATGCAAACTTCACACAGAAAGGCCCTCATCAGCCGCTGGGCCCAAACCCAGGACCTTCTTGCTGTGAGGCAACAGTGCTAACCACTACACCACAGTGCCACCCTCAAGTTCAGCTAATTTAATTATAATTTTTCCTACATTGCATTTGTGAATTGATTTAATTTATATTTTCCCCCATTTTTTTTTCTTTTTTTGCTGAGTCTTTGGTGAATCAGCTCACCAAAAGATACTAGATGTAGTTTGTTGGTCTGGATGCCAACAGCACCTGTCTAGTTCAGGCTTGAATGTTTGTCCTTGAACACTAGACTCACCTAGGCTATTATTATTATTATTATTATTATTATTATTATTATTATTATTATTCGTAGTAGTAGTAGTATTGTTATTATTATTAGGTTATAAAACATTTTTTAAAATGCTAGTCCTCAGAATCAATTGCTGTTCGTAACCATTTTCAGTCATCCAACATATCTGGTTTAACTCATTAGTTAAGTACAAAGTCCTTTTCTAACCCAAGTTAGGTCCATTGGAACAGCAAAATGTACAGAGAATGGATTTCCACACTGATAATGTTTATACAGTGCTTTAATGTCCACAAAATAACCATGGTTTATTTTAACTTTTTTTTTTTTTTTTTGCCTGGGGGTATCATTTAGCATAGCAGGTAATCATCAATCCTGTCATGATTCTAAAAAAGGTTAACTCGTTTATTAATCTTCAGTATCCACTTTATCCAGTAGGTCCAGAATATATCTTGGGAGAACTGTGTAAAAAGCAGGAATGCATCCATGAGAGTTCTGATGGTCAGTTGTAACTTTATTGAAAATTTAAAACAGACCACATTGCAAAGCATTAGGTACAAGTTGTCACAGCATCAATATTTTCAAATGTACAGGTCATGTGCCACTTCGGAACAGAAGCCACTTGAAGGTTAAGTGGTGTTTAATCTCAACTCCACATACAATGATGGCAGAAAAAGCAGAGAGTCAGCAAGGAGATTAAGGATCATGGTAGACATCAGCTAATCAATGTATAGTAACCATCAATAAACGGCACTGAAATCCTTCATAATGTTAATAAAACATGTTGAAATTCAGATTTACAGATAGCTGGTTCTGAGCCACTGATTAAGCCTGACTGGAAAAGGATTCGCAAAAAAGGATCTCCGTTTTGTGATTTAGCCTGACACTAGGCTTATATTTGTGCAAATTTATAACTATTTAAAGTGAGAAAGAAAGACAACAATTAACAGAATGAATTAAACTGGGGAAAGAAACTGGGGTTAAACTGGGGAAAGTGCTATTCAGGGTAGAATCATTAACAGAGTTTGTGTCTAGACTTAATCTGCATCTATAGGACCTCAGCCCTATCATAGGAACCCAATTCATCATGCTTTAGGGAGTCAGCGATTTCTGAAAATGGAAAAAATATATATATGTGTGTGTGTGTGTGTGTGTGTGTGTGTGTGTGTGTGTGTGTCACTGTATTTAGATGTAATTATATTGTATATATCAGAATTCGACTGTGGCCATAATTGATTTTTTTAACACAGATATCTTATCTGAGGTGTAGCCAGCACACCGTAAATTTTAACACAACCTTGCGCGTTTTTTGCTTTTTTTAGGAAACAGAAGAAAAAAAATACTATACATAACAGTTTTGGATTGATTTCATCACTATTAATACCACAATACACGAAACATGGTACAGCTGGATTGTTTTATTTTCCGTCTCTGGCTGATGAATATTCCTTTATGGCTCCTCAAGATCATTATTGGTATTGCCCTTTAAACCTATCAACACCTATCCAAGTCATAATCATTATTCCAGAGACTGCTAAATGTTCTGCATAAAAAGACATAACAGGAACTGGCCTGTTTTTGGCCACACCAGTAACAGAAACCACAAGAAAAACACCACATTACAGTTTTATATTATTACTGAATAGCAAGATTTACATTTTTTTTAACGAGAAGATGTCCATGTCTTTTTTCTGCTCCTATTGTTCAGCATAACTCATGTGCTTGGTCAAAAAGCCAGAGAGTATTCTTTGTTCTGGCTGAGAAGTGGTGAGTCGCCATTATCTTCCTCCTGGACTAGTCCTGGGTCCAAGAAACCAGCACATCATGCACTAAAAAAACAAACTGTATCAAAGCATACAACACATATTACTCAACAGTCAATCCATCAAAAAATAATAGTAATAAATAAAAAAAATTAAAATAATAATAATAATTAAAAAAAAAAACCTCTGTCTCTGGAACAGTCAGGATAAGTGAGGAGACCCAAAAACAACAGTGGGATAGGAGTCCTAAAGAGCTCAGAACAACACCACATAAATTAAGACTTAACACAATAATGAACAATATTCAAGTCAATATTCACACTTTTTATGTTACCATATATTTGTTTGGGAGTACAGTTCCCAATTTTTCAACGTTTGAATGTTTCACTACCATTACTAACAGGCATATCTCACAGATAGTGAATGATTTGTGATTTGTTTTTGAGCACTACTGAACAGATTATACATATAGTACAGTGTATTACCAGCTATTTACAATATCTACATACAGTACATCTTAAACATTTTCATACTAAAAAGGATCAATAGCCCCTTGTCCCAATGAGAGAAGATATAATTGTTCAAGAACCTGATTTTTCAAAGTATAAAAATATAGTATGCCTTCATGAGAACATTCACGACATCCATACATGATTGATATGATTCATAAGAATGGCACAACAAACACAGTAAGAATCCCAATACAAGAACTGATGCCATGATTGAGAACAATTTTGGCACTTTAATGCTAAGATGCCACAGTGGCACACATCATCCAACAATGGAAATTAATGAACTGCCCCTTTTGTGCTGCATTTGAACCCCTTATCTATTATTGTCTTCAGTTATATACTGGATTCCCTTGTTTGACAAGTTGAGCCACAGTTGAATTTGAAATGGAGACACTCTCATGCCAATATTTAGCACATGGCTTTTATAATTCCTTCCCCTTTTTCATGCCCCAGAACTGTCTAGGGCATTAGACGGCTTCAGCCGAGGTGTCAGTAGAGACGGACATGGTCACTTTGGCTATTTTCACAGTGGTCTTGACACAGCTCTCGGCCGCTCGTTTTGCATGGATCTGCAGGTTGCGGTTCTGGCAGTCTGACTCCAAGCTGTTGTCCAACTGCTGCGTGATGCTGCTGCTCCTGCAGCCTTGGCAGGTGGCCAAAAAGGCCCGGCGCAGGTCCTTACTCCTCAGTGCGTAAATGATGGGGTTCACGGTGGAGTTAAGCAAACAGAGCATGCTGCAGAAAGCAAACACTGTCTTGATGTCATCATTCATCTTCCAGAAAAGGTCATACACCATGATGGCCAGCAAGGGGCCCCAGCAGATCACCAGGACTACCAGAATGAGAACAAGCGTCTTGGCAAGGCGAATGTCCATCCGTGCTTGCTCAGGTCGGGTGGTCTGAACCTTGGTGCCATCTGTGGAGTAAACCACCAGGCTTTTCTGTGAGGTTCGGCTAAGCATTCGTACAGCATGGTGATGAGCCTTCCACAGGATATACATGTACGCATAGATGATGAAAATCAAAAGGATGCTGGTCACGCCAATCCAGAACATCAGGTAATTTTCATCAATGAGTGGGAAGATGTCAGAACACACAGAGTTCAAGCGTATGCAGTTCCATCCGAGAAGTGGAAGCACTGCAATGATGATGGAAATGGCCCACATCATGCAGAAAGCAATCACCGCCTTGGTTCGTGTCACAATGCGTCGGTACGCCAGCGGACGATGGATTGAGATATATCGATCAATGGCTGTGAGGAAGAGACTCCCAACAGAGGCAGTAAAGGATGCTGTGACACCTCCAAGCTTAAACAGAAATATGTTGGGACTATCTTTGCGGTGAAAGATATGGAAGTCCAAGAAACTGTAGACAAAAATGACACTCCCCAGCAAATCTGCCACAGCCAGGCTACCAATGAAGTGATAAGAAGGTCTGCAGCGCAGTGTGCGCGAGTGCAGGATCACACACAGAACCACTAGGTTCTCCAGAACCGTGAAGGTACCCAGTGTCAGAGACATGACCGCCACAGCCAACTGCTGGCTTGGAGTCAGGATCATAAAGCACTCCATGTCCATGAAGTTCTCCCCACACTGCACATTGGCCCCTTCCTCCCCCAGGCTCTGGTTCCCAAACAGATCTGTGCCATTGGTGGGATAAAAGGGAAGCCCTTTAACGATGAGTTCCTCATCTGGCCCGACTTTATCCGGGAAGGAGCTGCTGCGGAATGCGGACGGCGGCTTCTGAAAGGAGTAGCTGCCTTTGACAAAATCAGCATCAATAGTGGGGTCGTCATAGCTGGCATCATTGGACCCAAGGTACTGGAGCCCGGAGGTGATTGTTCTGAAGGTGGTGTCTGCCACGCCATCCAGAACAGACTTCATGTCTGCCGCTGAGGAGGGAACACTGTGGCCAAGGATGTGTCACGAAATCTATTATATGCGGTGGAGAAAATATTGTGGACAATGAATTAGAATTTAGGGTCTTATCTTCTACAGACACACACTGAGCATAACCACAAAACCTCTGAAGAAAGGACTGATGCATCACTGAATTCATAATGGAAACAACTGAAGCTTGAACACATTCAAGGAAAATAACATCCTAAACATTTTAGTACTTTCTCTATCACAGATTTATGAGCAAACCTTGAAGGACGTAGTGTCAGATACAATCAAGCTGATTAAATGTCAAGTTGTACTCAATTTTTTTTTTATTTCGAGGGAACAGTCCTCATCCGAGGGCACCTCTAGGGTCTGCACACTGGGGAATCACCATTAACCAGCTGCTACTCAAAGAAATGAGATACAGTCTGTGTGAATAATGAGTCTTTAACGCACAGCAGACAGGCAGCTCCTCAACTCCTAACTCAGCCGACTCTGATTTATCGGAACATACTAATTCAATCACCTTGATTGCTGTATTACATCAGAACAACGTGAGTCATTTTAGCTGATTATATCCCGTTAATTCATTAATTGATTGACTGCGTTGTTTATTGGGATTTACAGCTAATACGTCATGTTTAAGACAACCACTAGAGGTCGCGGTTCGACCAAATCAAAACGAGGTGTTTTTCTTACAATTTTTAAGAAAGAAAGGCGGGGAAAAAACACGAGTCATGCACTATTATTTCTTTATTGTCACTCTGTGTTTTGAAGGTTATCACTGGTTGCATTTTTATGCAAATTTATTTTCCAAAGATGATTTGAAATACAGTGGCGTTTCAGTAAATAGCTGTAATGTAAAAAAGAAAAGAAAAATAAACTACTACTCATCATCTCTAGCCGCTTTATCCTTCTACAGGGTCGCAGGCAAGCTGGAGCCTATCCCAGCTGACCACGGGCGAAAGGCGGGGTACACCCTGGACAAGTCGCCAGGTCATCACAGGGCTGACACATAGACACAACCATTCACACCTACGGTCAATTTAGAGTCACCAGTTAACCTAACCTGCATGTCTTTGGACTGTGGGGGAAACCGGAGCACCCGGAGGAAACCCACGCGGACAACATGCAAACTCCACACAGAAAGGCCCTCGCCGGCCCCGGGTCTCGAACCCGGACCTTCTTACTGTGAGGCGACAGCGTGAACATGTGCCGCCCCACTACTACTACTACTAATAATAATGATAATGAACTTATTTGGAAACAATACATAAAGTCAGTTTATCTCGAAAACGTGATGAAAGAAAGAAAGATTCAACATGTCAAACAAGAAAAAAGTGCATTAAAAAGTATGTTTTAATCCCAAAACACACAATACACAGAGAAAATGAAGTGTTATGTACCTTCACATAGTTCTCACAGATGTTGGGCGCTCTCCGGTTGTCTCCAAAGATTAATCCAAACACCTCAAACACCGGAGGGAAAAAAAAAAAACTCTTAACAAACACCGACAAAAGAAAAAAGTGCGCGTTTACATTGTACGGATCAGCTTTGGGTGTTAGCGCCTGGCTGTAATGAGACTGCACTCTTTAGCGCACTGACAGTGGAGTGGAGCGCGCGCTCTGCATGTGCGGCTCCGGGCTCTGGATTATCGCGCGCGCTCTCTGCATATTTATGACGCCTCTTCGGAACGCAGCGCGGTCACGTGCTCTCCGCGCGGCAACAAGTGCAGGAGTTAGATATGAGAGAGGAGCTGCAGCTGCGCACCAAAGGCTCACGTCGTCTTATTATTATTATTATTGGCCACGTATGGCGGAGCGAGCGCGCGCCTCCGTATGCACAGTCTTTCCATGCGCACGCGTGTTTGTCAGTCACATCAAACACATAACCGCGTTAATGCCATTGTCACTAATCCATCATCTTAATGCACTGGAAACACTGCTAACTCGGAAATACCTACTCAGATCATTCAGTTGGCTGAGAAAAAACAAACAAACCCACCCTTCTCCAGCATGCAAAAATGAGAAAATTTAACGCAGCACACGTTACAGTTCATAAGCTGTTTCTACAAACACCTGTATGTTCATAACAGACCCCAAACATGACAGTGCGCCTGTGCACAAAGCGACCTGACCTGCCTGCAGTGGAAGAACTTGACTGTCCTTCACCAAACTCTGACCTCAACCCCACCAAACACCTTTAGGATGAACACCAACTACACCACAGACCTCCTCACCCGACATCAGAACCTGACCTCATGAATGCTCTTGTAGCTGAACATTACAAATCCCCACAGCCACGCCCCAAAATTTAGTGGAAAGCCTTCACAGAAGACTGGAGGTTATTACTAAATCTGGACCGTGATGCTAGGGTGTCCACATACTGTTGGCTGTATGGTGATGACATATCATTCAAATTATGTCACAAGTGTACGTAAGTGAACAGGACAAGCGGCTACAGATAATGGATGGATGGATGGATGGTGTACATAAGTGTGTATGTGCTATTTCAGGGCATAACATGTTCAATGTAGTCACATGTGAAGTACTGTCTGAAATGGATGTGATTTTTCCAGGAAGGGGAGGTGACATGGTTAGCAAGGTAATGTCACAAAAATACATTTTAAAAACGTATCATTGAAGTTCTCATCTCATTCTCATCTCATTATCTCTAGCCGCTTTATCCTTCTACAGGGTCGCAGGCAAGCTGGAGCCTATCCCAGCTGACTACGGGCAAAAGGCGGGGTACACCCTGGACAAGTCGCCAGGTCATCACAGGGCTGACACATAGACACAGACAACCATTCACACTCACTTTAGAGTCACCAGTTAACCTAACCTGCATGTCTTTGGACTGTGGGGGAAACCGGAGCACCCGGAGGAAACCCACACGGACAACATGCAAACTCCACACAGAAAGGCCCTCGCCGGCCCCGGGGCTCGAACCCAGGACCTTCTTGCTGTGAGGCGACAGCGCTAACCACTACACCACCGTGCCACCCATCATTGAAGTTAATATTTTTAAATAATTATTTTAAATGTTATTCTTTTATTTGAATGACATTTATTGCATATTAAAATAACTAACATTGTTGTTATTGTTTCTGGATATTCAGAAGGTCAGGGTGGATCAGTTTAAGTGTGTGTGTGTGTGTGTGTGTGTGTGTGTGTGTGTGTGTGTGTGTGAGACAGAGAGAGAGATCATAGCTGTCTTTTCCTCTGCTTCCGACCCCCTATGGCTCCAGACACAAACACACAGGGGATCTATACTACTACTACTAATAATAATAATTTAGACTGGCTCATAGACAAATTCTTTCGAATAGACAGTACCAACAAGGCAGTTTAAAAACAATCACAAATCTCTCATTAGAAAATATGGTCATGCAATTCTGTCCTACTATAAGCACAAGTAAACTAAGCTGCCTTTTCATGTGCATCACTTATTTATTCTGTTAGCAGTGAACAGAAGTTGAGAAAGTGAAAACGAGATAAAAGAGGAATGGCAGCACTAAACCATCGTTCAGCCTGAACATACAGGTGAACATTTACGACTTCCAAGCTTTCAAGACATACTGAATCTGAATTCTGTGATCTGCCTGTGCTTTATCAGACACAGAAGATTAATTGGCTGTGTGTGTGTGTGTGTGTGTGTGTGTGTACCATTCCTGTTCCTCCTCTTGTGTAAATGACGTTTCAACAGTCAGTGGGCGGCTGCTCTTGGACCCACATTAAGCAGGGGTGTACAGATCTCTCTCTCTCTCTCTCTCTCTCTCTCTCGTTTTCTTCTCCTGCTGACGAGATATGAATGTCAGTGACTCACAGCATACAGATTTTTGATATCTCAAAGGCAAGATTAGAATAACACTGAAAGCTGCAATATGCTCCTCTGCCCCTGGGAATAATAGCTAGAAAGTGTGTTTAAATTCACAGGGAAAACAAAATAAATGCTCATCGACTATACTGGCAGTAAACTGAGCCATTGCTACCAAAAACAGTACAACTCATGTGTGAGATGTAAAACCCAGTTGCTTCAGGCCACCCATTTGATCCAGGCAAGTCTGATACAAGCAGATGAGATGCAATCATAGTCATGTGTGATTGTTTTGTGCGACCGCGTGGATGCATTGCCAATCAGATGGCATACCGTGACGCACACCCAGCCCCCTGCCATCTGGGCATCTCTGGTAGTACAGCTTGTTCTGCGGAGGATCCAAGTGCTCTGAGCATGATTCGTAGATTAGGAACATGAGACAAGGAGCTACTCACTACCACTCTGGTCTTGTTATGAATAGCCAGACTGAAAAACATGTCCAGGTTCTGGACATTAGTTTTAAACATTTGTTTCATTAAAGCACCCAAGAATTCGAGTGAACCATCCAGATTGTTAAGCTACACACTATTTTACACCATGTCACTGAATACTTCAGAAAGTCTGTGCTAGTCTGGTAAGTCCACACTCCATGTTTAATGTTACACATCAGGGTGTCAGTGTTTTTAGTCACTTTTTCGAATATTTGGTGAAATTTTCCTCAACTTCTGGTAACTGGCAATAAAGTCTTAGTGAATTTGGGTTGGGGGCAGCACAGTGGTATAGTGGTTAGCACTGTCACCTCACAGCAAGAAGATCCTGGGCTCAAGCCCAGCAGCCAGCAAGGGCCTTTCTGTGTGGAGTTTGCATGTTCTCCCCATGTCTGCGTGGATTTCCTCCCGGTGCTCTGGTTTCCCCCAAAGTCCAAAGACATGCAGGTTGGGTTAATTGGTAGCTCTAAATTGACCATGAGTGTGAATGGCTGTTTGTCTCTGTGTCGGCCGTGCGATGACCTGGCGACTTGTCCAGGGTGTACCCTGCCTCTTTCCCATAGACAGCTGGGATAGGCTCCAGCTTGCTTGCGACCCTCTAGAACAGGATAAGTGGCTACAGATAATGGATGGATGGATGGATGGATGACTTTGGGTTGTATTTGGCAAACAAGAAAAATTTCAAAATGATATAGACAAACATCATCCAACTGAGGTGGTCAAAAGAAGCCATCTCAAAAAGCTCTACCTCTTTCACTAGCATCCAATCATTTTAGCATTGTGTGTGTGTGTGTGTGTGTGTGTGTGTGTGTGTGTGTGTGTGTGTGTGTGTGTGTAAGAATGTTTGAATGTAGCTTCGGGTAATTTCTATCAAAATCACTGACTACACACTATTTTAAGGGGGTCCTTTCTGAAAGACAAATCCATTTAAAGGTTCCCCAGAAAGAAAAAAAAAAGAGTGCTACATACAGTGGTGCTTGAAAGTTTGTGAACCCTTTAGAATTTTCTATATTTCTGCATAAAGATGACCTAAAACAACAAAAGATTTTCACACAAGTCTTAAAAGTAGATAGAAAACCCAGTTAAACAAATGAGACAAAAAAATTATACTTGGTCATTTATTTATTGAGGAAAATGATCCAATATTACATATCTGTGAGTGGCAAAAGTATGTGAACCTCTAGGATTAGCAGTTAATTTGAAGGTGAAATTAGAGTCAGGCGTTTTCAATCAATGGGATGACAATCGCACTGCTCCTGTGAAGGACGGCCCCATGAGGACAGTTGAGGGTTATACCTGGAGGATGCTCTGGACTCTTACAGTAATGCTTTTATTGCTGAGGACTACAGCTGTCTTGCTAACTTTAGGACTGCAGTTATCATGAACAGTTTTGCACTCAAGTTTCCATCAATGAAGAGTTATAACATCAACGAAACTGTCCTCATGTTAAAACTGTTAATATTATAGTCAGGCTGTCTGTTGTTGCCCAAATGAGGATGGGTTCCCTTTTGAGTCGGGTTCCTCTCGAGGTTTCTTCCTCATGTCGTCTGAGGGAGTTTTTCCTTAGCACCATCGCCACAGGCTTGCTCATTGGGGATAGATTAGGGATAAAATTAGCTCATGTTTTAAGTCGTTCAAATTCTGTAAAGCTGCTTTGCGACAATGTTTATTGTTAAAAGCACTATACAAATAAACTTGACTTGACAATCAGGTGTGAGTGGGCACCCTGTTTTATTTAAAGAACAGGGATCTATCAAAGTCTGATCTTCACAACATGCTTGTGGAAGTGTATCATGGCATGAATAAAAGAGATTTCTGATGACCTCAGAAAAAGCATTGTTGATGCTCATCGGGCTGGAAAAGGTTATAAAACCATCTCTAAAGAATTTGGACTCCACCAATCCACAGTCAGACAAATTATTTATGAATGGAGGAAATTCAAGACCATTTTTGCCCTCCCCAGGAGTGTTCAACCAACAAAGATCACTCCAAGAGCAAGGTGTGTAATAGTTGGCGAGGTCACAAAGGACCCCAGGGTAAATTCTAAGCAACTGAAGGCCTCTCTCACATTGGCTAATGTTAATGTTCATGAGTCCACCATCAGGAGAACACTGAACAACAATGATGTGCATGGCAGGGTTGCAAGGAGAAAGCTACTGCTCTCCAAAAAGAACATTGCTGCTCATCTGCAGTTTGCTAAAGATCACATGGACAAGCCAGAAGGCTACTGGAAAAATGTTTTGTGGATGGATGAGACCAAAATAGAACTTTTTGGTTTAAATGAGAAGCATTATGTTTGAAGAAATGAAAACACAGCATTCCAGCATAAGAACCTTATCCCATCTGTGAAACATGGTGGTGGTAGTATCATGGTTTGGGCCTGTTTTGCTGCATCTGGGCCAGGATGGCTTGCCATCATTGATGGAACAATGAATTCTGAATTATACTCGTGAATTCTAAAGGAAAATGTCAGAACATCTGTCCATGAACTGAATCTCAAGAGAAGGTGGGCCATGCAGCAAGACAACAACCCTAAGTACACAAGTTGTTCTACCAAAGAATGGTTAAAGAAGAACAAAGTTAATGTTTTGGAATAGCCAAGTCAAAGCCCTGACCTTAATCCAATTGCAACGTTCTGGAAGGACCTGAAGCGAGCAGTTCATGTGAGGAAACCCACCAACATCCCAGAGTTGAAGCTGTTCTGTATGGAGGAATGGACTAAGATTCCTCCAAGCTGGTGTGCAGGACTGATCAACAGTTACCGGAAACATTTAGTTGCAGTTATTGCTGCACAAGGGGGTCACACCAGATACTGAAAGCAAAGGTTCACATACGTTTGCCACTCACAGATATGTAATATTGGATCATTTTCCTCAATAAATAAATGACCAAGTACAACCCCGATTCCAAAAAAGTTGGGACAAAGTACAAATTGTAAATAAAAACAGAATGCAATGATGTGGAAGTTTCAAAATTTCATATTTTATTCAGAATAGAACATAGATGACATATCAAATGGTTAAACTGAGAAAATGTATCATTTAAAGAGAAAAATTAGGTGATTTTAAATTTCATGACAACAACACATCTCAAAAAAGTTGGGACAAGGCCATGTTTACCACTGTGAGACATCCCCTTTTCTCTTTACAACATTCTGTAAACGTCTGGGGACTGAGGAGACAAGTTGCTCAAGCTTAGGGATAGGAATGTTAACCCATTCTTGTCTAATGTAGGATTCTAGTTGCTCAACTGTCTTAGGTCTTTTTTGTCGTATCTTCCGTTTTATGATGCGCTGAATGTTTTCTATGGGTGAAAGATCTGGACTGCAGGCTGGCCAGTTCAGTACCTGGACCCTTCTTCTACGCAGTCATGATGCTGTAATTGATGCAGTATGTGGTTTGGCATTGTCATGTTGGAAAATGCAAGGTCTTCCCTGAAAGAGACATCGTCTGGATGGGAGCATATGTTGCTCTAGAACCTGGATATACCTTTCAGCATTGATGGTGTCTTTCCAGATGTGTAAGCTGCCCATGCCACACGCACTAATGCAACCCCATACCATCAGAGATGCAGGCTTCTGACTGAGCGCTGATAACAACTTGGGTCGTCCTTCTCCTCTTTAGTCCGAATGATACGGCGTCCCTGATTTCCATAAAGAACTTCAAATTTTGATTCATCTGAGAACAGAACAGTTTTCCACTTTGCTACAGTCCATTTTAAATGAGTCTTGGCCCAGAGAAGACGTCTGCGCTTCTGGATCATGTTTAGATACGGCTTCTTCTTTGAACTATAGAGTTTTAGCTGGCAACGGCGGATGGCATGGTGAATTGTGTTCACAGATAATGTTCTCTAGAAATATTCCTGAGCCCATTTTGTGATTTCCAATACAGAAGCATGCCTGTATGTGATGCAGTGCCGTCTAAGGGCCCGAAGATCACGGGCACCCAGTATGGTTTTCCAGCCTTGACCCTTATGCACAGAGATTCTTCCAGATTCTCTGAATCTTTTGATGATATTATGCACTGTAGATGATGATGATATGTTCAAACTCTTTGCAATTTTACACTGTCAAACTCCTTTCTGATATTGCTCCACTATTTGTCGGCGCAGAATTAGGGGGATTGGTGATCCTCTTCCCATCTTTACTTCTGAGAGCCGCTGCCACTCCAAGATGCTCCTTTTATACCCAGTCATGTTAATGACCTATTGCCAATTGACCTAATGAGTTGCAATTTGGTCCTCCAGCTGTTCCTTTTTTGTACCTTTAACTTTTCCAGTCTCTTATTGCCCCTGTCCCAACTTTTTTGAGATGTGTTGCTGTCATGAAATTTCAAATGAGCCAATATTTGGCATGAAATTTCAAAATGTCTCACTTTCGACATTTGATATGTTGTCTATGTTCTGTTGTGAATACAATATCAGTTTTTGAGATTTGTAAATTATTGCATTCCGTTTTTATTTACAATTTGTACTTTGTCCCAACTTTTTTGGAATCAGGGTTGTATAATATTTTTGTCTCATTTGTTTAACTGGGTTCTCTTTATCTACTTTTAGGACTTGTGTGAAAATCTGATGTCATCTTTATGCAGAAATATAGAAAATTCTAAAGGGTTCACAAACTTTCAAGCACTACTGTATAACAATTTTCTAAGAATGTGTAGATCTCCAGAACTGGAGTTAATCTTTGGCTTTATGAGGCTGCACAGATTGTATATTCATCCATCTTCAATAATTACCCACCACAAGGCACCCTGCAAACATATTCACACATTCACTCACAATTATGGGCAATTTATCATAGCCATTTTAGTGCTTTTATGTGTTGGGTGGAAGCTGGAGAACACAGTGGAAATCAATACAGACACCCAAGTGCAGGATTGAACTGTAGACCCTGGTGCTATAACGTGTTGATGTGTAGAAAATAATAACGTGTTGATATGTAGAAAATAATAATATTTAAAATCCGTTTAAGAGGTTGAGAAAGCAGTCTTAGTTATTCACAATATTTAAGCAGTTATTTCCGGGCACTGTCAATGGGAAGCACAGTCACCAGTGGGCAAAGATGGGTCGCGACACACTACATTCATGTGACATGTAACTTTTCAGTTCAATGCATTTGTAAGATTAGATCTACTGGGTTATTTCCTCTTAGTAGGGCAAATCTTAGTAGGGCTCAGAGTGCAGAGTCAGCCCCTGGAGCAGATAGGGTTAAAGGCCTTGATTAATGGCCCAACAGTGGCAGCTTGGTGATGCTGGGGCTTCAATCCCCAACTTTCTGATCAGTAACCCTGATGGCTACTTGTGGGGTGTTTCCAATATGCAGTGGTTAGTGCCTACCAAAAGTGGTCCAAGGAAGGACAACCAGTGAACCAGCAACAGGGTCATGGGTGTTGATGGCTCACTGATTTGCATGGGGCCCGAAGGCTAGCCCATATGGTCCAATCCCACAGAAGAGCTACTGTAGCACAAACTGCAGAAAAAGTTAATGCTGACAAAAAAAAAACAACAACAGAAAGGTTCCAGCATTAACTTTTTCAGCAGTTGGTGCTACAGTAGCTCTTCTGTGGGATTGGACCATATGGGCTAGCCTTCATGTCCCATGTGAATCATTGAGCCTTCGACACCCATGACCCTGTAGCCGGTTCACCAGTTGTCCTTCCTTAGACCACTTTTGGTTGCTACTAACCACTGCATACCGGGAACACCCCACAAGATGTGCCATTTTGGAGATGCTCAGACCCAGTCATCTAGCCATCACAATTTGGCCCTTGTCAAAGCCGCTCAGATCCTTACACTTGCCCATTTTTCTTCTTCTAATACATCAACTTCCAGAACTGACTGTTCTCTTGCTGCTTAATATATCCCACCCCTTGACAGGTGCCATTGTAATGAGATAATCAATGTTCTTCACTTCACCTGTCAGTGGTCATAATGTTATGGCTAATCGGTGGATGCTGAAAAAGTATTTCCTTGACAGACTATTAAAAATAACAGCTGCCTAGATTGTGTCCTGAAAAAACAGATGAGAAAACATGTAGGACTAAGTTGTCAGTGTGTCAGCGATAATGCTGAATTCTGACATTCACCACATCCCAGTCACCTAGTTATCAGTATGTTATACTTAATCTTAACTTTCTTGCACCATATGTATTATGCCACACGAAAGGCTTATATAACTGAATAATGGAACAGTAAGTATCATCCAGGAAATGTTTGTACTGTATCAGTCTACATGTTGGAATAATGAAATAAAAACAGTTCTTTAGAGTGAACTTAGAGTACATCTTTGGATTCTGTCCTTGAAAAAGTGCTTTTATACTAGACCCTTCATTGTATAGTCCAGAATGCAGACACTTTAAACATGTTTGAAGGCACCAAGGAGAAGAAATATTATCGGACAACTAGTCAGTGCTTATTAATGGAGGCATGTCTCTATGATTTCCACTGTGCAGAGCCTGTAATGAGGCACTAAGCAGCCGATCAATTCCCCAGGCCTCCTGCCAGCATCTGATTTCAGATCTCAAGCACTGCTAATATCCAGACCACAGTTCTGTACTACAGATGTGTCTTACAAAACCTGGATAATTTAGAATCTGAAACAACATTAAAAATACGATTAGCACTACACTTGTGTAAATAAAAAAAAAAATGCAGCCATGCGTCATCATTAAGCTTTTAATTTTGTAACAATGCCTCATAAGAATCTTGATATTATGAACTATAAACCTACATTAAGTAAGGAATAAAACACTTATGTGCTGTTAAAATTGATGAAAATGTGATGTTATGCTATTACTACACCAAAATTGATCATTTTCCTATCCCAGCTTGTCCTGAAATGTTATATTCCCCTTAGACCAACACATTTTGCCAAATATTACAGGGGTTTTTTATAATTCAGAGAATGATGTCATAATTTTTCATCAGTTAATTGTTACATTTAGTGTTGTGGAATATTCGTAAAACTAGTCCTCTATCCTGAAAACTTTCCAGTGATGTAAAACATACCTACTGTTACAACGAGCTGACACTGAAGACTTCTTCCATGTGAAATAAATGTCTCCTTATCCATTTATTTAAGTTTCAATGTATCAACAATGAACTGTTGTTCTTTTTTAAATAACAATGTTTTATTAGGATTACATAATATGGATGGGGCGGTACGGTGGTGTAGTGGTTAGCGATGTCGCCTCACAGCAAGAAGGTCCGGGTTCAAGCCCCACGGCCGGCGAGGGCCTTTCTGTGCGGAGTTTGCATGTTCTCCCCATGTCTGCATGGGTTTCCTCCAGGTGCTCCAGTTTCCCCTACAGTCCAAAGACATGCAGGTTAGGTTAACTGGTGACTCTAAGGCCCTGTCCACACGGCAATGGATTCAGGTGAATCTGATAAAATTGTTTATCGTTTCGGCCTGGCGTCCACACGGCACCGGCGTTTTGGGTGCCCCAAAACGATATTTTTTGAGAACGGGTTCCAGAGTGGAAAAATCTGGCAACGGCGCCGTTGCAAAGTCATCTGGATGAGGAGAACGGATTTGTTTACGATGACGTCACAACCACATGACTAGAACAAGCAGCACTCTCGCTGTTTTGTATGAACCACTGCATTGCATTCACTTTTGTATACAGCTTTTCTTTTAAATAAACAAGTAACTGAACCATTTCTTGAATTTCTTTTTTTTATTGGATAAGACTGCTTTTCAAAATGTTCACACACAATATAAAAAGTTATATAAATTATATAAAAATGCTTTTCAAAATGTTCACACAATAAGAAAATTAAGTTATATAAAACTATGCACACTAATAAAACTAATTTGTACACACAGAAGGCATGATTTCCTCGCGTAGTCGCAGCCATCTTGTTGTTGTTGTGTGTTTGTTCCTGAGAGTGCTTCACGCTGGGTAGAAGAAGGGGTTTATGTGCATGCGTCCTACTTCTTCTATTGTTCTGGTGTCTCCGATGGGACCATCTTACAGCGCACGTAGAGGTGTGGCATGTGTATTGCATCGTTTTCAGCAAGCGTTGCGTTGCCATATGTACCTGATATTTTACTGATCCGTTGCCCATGTGGACGCAATATTTTTTTTAATAAAATCTCGTTGCCGTTGTCGTTTGGATGTAGCCTAAATTGACCGTAGGTGTGAATGTGAGTGTGAATGGTTGTCTGTGTCTATGTGTCAGCCCTGTGATGACCTGGCGACTTGTCCAGGGTGTACCCCGCCTTTTGCCCGTAGTCAGCTGGGATAGGCTCCAGCTTGCCTGCGACCCTGTAAAACAGGATAAAGCGGCTAGAGATAATGAGATGAGATGAGACATAATATGGACAAGTCCTTGTTGTGTAAGCTATAAGAATAACATATTAGGTCAATCATATTAATATAAACCTGTGATTTGTCTTGCACCAGCAATTTTGTGAGTCCTGCTGTTATAGAAAATGAATCAAAACATGCTGAGCAATTAGATGCAAGAATAACAGCACTGTGTTAGAATTACATCCTGTATCATAATTAGATCCTTTATGACTTATGAACCAGTCGTGACAATTTATCACTGTTCTTTTATTATGACTGAGAGAAAAACAATATAGTTCAGTTGTTTACAATATATTATTCACTGACATGAAAACTGAAAGTCAGTTTTCTGAAACCAAAAGTTGGTCAGTAGGGCTGTCGGGTAAAGCTGATTATTTTCCAATAATTGCACATCCACAAGTTCCTCTAATATGACATAACAAAATTAATTGTTGGTGAAATTAATTAAACAACAACACATCACCTTTTTTGCCAGTTGTTTGCATTAATGTTCTGGAATATCCACGAAACAAGGTAGTTCTTGTTATCAATTACATTATAGCAACTACAGTGTAAGCAGCTAGGCTTCAGCTTGCCTGTGACCCTGTAGAACAGGATAAAGTGGCTAGAGATAATGAGATGAGATGAAATGTTGATGAGAAATTAAAAAAAAAAAAGCACTTTGTCCTGAAGACTTTCACATGGTAGAAAATCTACTGACTGAGGTAAAGAGACTAAATAAACATCAACTTCTCCAGGACCTCCGATTGGATCCTGAGCTTGGGTTACTGTCTGTGTGGTGTGTTATATGTTCATTTGGACTTCCTCTGGTTTCCTTCCACTGTCCAAAAATATGCAGATAGGTGGACTGGCTCCATTAAATTGGCCCAAGTGTGAATGAGTATGTAAAGGTGTCTTTACATGGGACTGGTATCCCATTTGTAAATTTTCCTGCCTTGTGCCAAATGTTACTAGAATAGTTTCTAAATCCACCATGACCCTGACCAGGATAACTCAGTTGCTGAAGATAAACTGAAGAAGTCTCCTTACACCATGTCAATGATTATTATACAAATGGGCCACTTAGTGGGTTTACTGATGGCATACAATATTATCATATTGCTTATCCTCCATGTATTACGTCACTCTCCCCAATGGAGAATGAGTGTGCAATATTGTTATAATATTGCATGTTGTCAAGACAACACAACGTCACATGTTGGAGCTCATGCAAAGATCCAATGACAAAACTTTTCTGTTGCGCATGCACGCAATCATTTCTTTGTCGGCCAGGAGAGAGAGAAGACGAGGTTAATTCAGTCCTTGGTTTAAGCACTAAATAAATAAAGTGAAAACTGAAACTAAAGACGCGCTGAACACCTGAAAGGCTACCAAAACTTCATTATATGTTTTTCATGCATATTTATACAAGAAAAACATACCAACGGACATCGAAAAACTGGAAAAGAGACACATCGGAGATGTAAAGCTTCCACGCTAGTGAGTAACTGTAACAGTTTGTACACAAACATGGCCGCGAGGTTTGCATCATTAAAAGCAGAAGATTTAAAGTGAAAGACGTGCTGGACACCTGAAAGGCTACAAAAACTTCACTGGATATTCTTCATGCATATTTATAAGAGAAAAACATGCCAACGGACATTGAAAAACTGGAAAAGAGAGCAATAGTGGAAATATAAAGTTCTACTTGGACGTGAGGAAAAGTGACGGAGACTTTTACAAGAGGACTTCACTCAGCAAAGCCCTTTTGTTTGGAACAATTAAATCCTATCAAAAGTAACTGTGACCATGCTAACATGCTATTGCTAACATGCTAACAGTTAACATGCTTACATGCTAATGCTAACATGCAAACAGATAGCATACTAATATGCTAACAGCTAGCATACTAGCATGCTAACATGCTAATGTCTAACATGTTAACTGTTAGCATGCTAACACATTGAGGCTAACATGCTAATATGCTAACATGCTAACAGTTAGCATACTAACATGCTCAGGCGAACTCGCTAACATACCATTGCTAACATGCTAACTGTTAGCATGCTGACCTGCTAATGCTAACAGCTCTCATGCTAACATACTAACAGTTAGCATGCTAAAATGCTAAGGCTAACATGTTAAAACTCACTAACAGCGAGCATGATAATATGCTAATGGGTAACAAGCTAGTAGCTAGCATGCTAACAAGCTAATGCTTATATGCTAACTGATAGCATACGTGTGTGTGCATATTGGCAAGTATTCCTAATAAAGTGGCCATTGAGTTGAAGTTGATTTGTTGTCAAAGTCTCATACGAGCAGATTAACAATATGTGTATCAGATCAGCAATTAGAATGTTTTACTCCCCTTAGAGAAATCGAACTATTTTCATTAATCTCCGCATCAAAATCCTCAACTTGTGTAGTAGATCCCTTACTTACACATCTGTTCAAACAGATAATACCTGAAGTAATTGAACTGCTTCTAAAAATAATAAATTCTTCTCTTAGGATTGGCTATGTACCCAAATCCTTTAAACTAGCAGTTATCAAACCCCTGATTAAAAAACCTGACCTTGATCCCTGTCAGCTGCCCAATTATCGGCCAATATCAAACCTCCCCTTTATCTCCAAGATCCTTGAAAAAGCTGTGGCACAGCAGTTATGCTCATATTTACATAGGAATAACATCCATGAAATGTGTCAGTCAGGATTTGGACCTCATTATTGAGGTATTTCACTCACGTGACCAAGTCATGTGACACTGCCATTTTGGACGGCACGGCTCGAATCAGTTTGAATGCGAGGAAGGCAACAAACGAAAAACATAAAAGAAAAAGGAGCGAGATGCAGAAAACACCTTCACTATCCAGCGACGTAGGGCATTTACAGGGCGAGCAGAGGGAGAGGTATTTACAAAAATTGAGGTTAGCAGGCTTAGAGAACGACGTTTACCTGCTTCCACCAGGATTGTTCACTGACAGCTAAGGTTTGTTCACATTTTCATTTACTTTCGGTCCTCAGGATAAACAAAATGTTATTAAATGTCATTGAAATAACTTCTTAGTCTGTTGAGACATGGCCCGTTATAAGTTTTTCCTTTACTGTATTTACTAGTTTACTGAGCGCGCTCCGGGGCGGGCTGGCTGGCGCTAGCTAGCTAGCGCTCCGGGGTGGGCTGGCTGGCGCTAGCTAGCTAGCGCTCCGGGGCTGGCTGGCTGGCTAGCTAGCGCTCCGGGGCTGGCTGGCTGGCTGGCGCTCCGGGGCTGGCTGGCTGGCTGGCTAGCTAGCGCTCCGGGGCTAGCTAGCGCTCCGGGGCTGGCTGGCCGGTTGGCTAGCGCTCCGGGGCCGGCTAGCTAGCGCTCCGGGGCTGGCTGGCTGGCTGGCGCTCTGGGGCCGGCTGGCTGGCTGGCGCTCCGGGGCCGGCTGGCTGGCTGGCGCTCCGGGGCCGGCTGGCTGGCTGGCGCTCCGGGGCCGGCTGGCTCAGTAAACTAGTAAATCCAGTAAAGGAAAAACTTGAGACTGAAAGGTTTTAACAGTCATCCAAATGACTGAACGTAAACATTGCTACAGTAACATACCAGCTACTGTTGTTGACATTAGCTAGCTTGCTGTCCAAAATGGCGGACACCGGGGCGTCACGTGACCCTGTGACGTCAGGTGAAATACCTCAATAGCACAGAGACAGCACTGGTTAAAGTAGTAAATGAACTACTGTTGGCGTCTGATCAGGGCCCTGTACTACGAAGCGGGTTTTCTGGCTTACTAGGGTAACTTTGAGAGTAACTTGATCACGTGCAGCGTAACTTCCCGATTAACCCATACTACGAAAGTTGGCTATGTTCAAACCGAGGTATGCTGCCATGGCAACTTACGCTGCATCTCAAACCTGCTCATCTCAGGTTATGTTCTTGGTTAACCCGAGGTTTCCGATTAACCACACCCTTTTTAAACACCACCTCTCCACCGACATTTCCTCTAGAGACAATGCCAGCGTACCTGGATGACCCGTGCGATATCGGAGCGCAGATTAGAGATGGGATTTATGGCTCTTTGATGGGATCCGCATCTTTGTGATCCGTTCTTTGAAAAGAGCCGTTCAAAAGACTGGCTCATTTGGCTCTTTTTAAATATTTATTCAGTTTTAAGAAGACAGCGTCTAAAGAAGCCAGATCCCTCTGCTTAGACAGTGACATCAATATTTCTGGACATACCTTTTATATAAAGCAACCTAGACTTACATTATTGTAACCCCTAAACGCTCATAAATAACCATTAAAAAACAATGAGGGCTTCAATGAATGTCCATGCAGAACGGCTTTTCTGTAAAAAAAAAAAAAAAAAAGAACCCACTCAAGAACATAGTTATCAAGAACGCAAGAATATTTTATAGAAAAACACTTGTTTTACAAAAATATTTAAGTGTGAGATATAAAATAGATACAACTACAATAAATATAACACAAGAACATTTTAATAGAAAAAAACTTATATTAAAAATATTGAAATTGTAACAAAAATAGATACAACTAAACAGTCAGATAAATAGATAAAGTTATAACAAGAACATAAGATTATTTTAATAGGAAAAAACAATTAATGCAAAAAATATATTATTAGAAAAATAGATACAACTAGACAAACAGATAAATAAATAAAATACACAAAAATAGAACAAACAAAATGACGATAGAATAAATTAAATGAACGTCCGTGCAAAGTAGTTTTCCCACAATATTATCATTAATATCACACAACTACATTATAAACTATATACAAAACAATTTGAACTATTAGGCAAACAGATAAAACTTGAATAAATAAAAGGCAAATGCTGTTTAGCCTACTTCTTGTCCTTGGGCAAAAGCTTTTTCATCTGAAACAGTACAGAAAAAGAACGACACACACACACACTTACCATTATGAATGATGTTTTTATATTTCATTTTCACCTGTTGCCAGGTGCGTTTGGCACTGCTGTTGCCTCTGAAATGTTCACAGGACCGACACCAACTTAGTCAAAGGGACTGAACAGTCAGCCATCCTAATTCATGTGACTCTGTGCACATATCAGCTTAAGTAGGCTACTCCATGAATTTACCATACCAAATTTTATTCAGGATTTTTCGGACATTAAACAAGCTATATATGACTGGGGCCACGTCGAAGGACCATTTTCTGTGACTTGTGATTGATCATGAAGCTTTCTCTCATCCTATACTTCTGTTCTGGAACATGTAGAAGGGAGAATGTACTTATGCATTTACCCGATCGGCAATTCGTTGCCAACATGCTTGCCGCTCCTTATTGGCAGCCGCTGTGTTAGATTTTGCTCTTAATGTTGTTTTGAACTCCTCGTAGCTTTGCATTATGACAGTGCATTCTTCCTCCGTGAAGAACGGCGACCATGCCATTGTGAACAGTGGTGATTTGCGCTGATAACCTCCCCTTTAACGTGAATGCGCATTAACCCTGATTAGGTTAAACCAGGTTCAACAAATCAACTTCATAACTGGCGTCGTAGTACCGTTTAACCCCAAACAAGATAACCAGGTTTTGTCAACCCCGGTTTAGCGGGGGAACCCTGGGTTACTTCTGGGTAGGTTAACCTCCGTTCGTAGTACAGGGCCCAGGGCTGTGTCTCACTGATTGTGTTGCTTGACCTTCGAGCAGCATTTGATACCATTGATCATTCCATTCTCCTGGATAGACTAAAAAATGTTGTGGGAGTTAAGGGAGCGGCCCTCTCCTGGCTCAGCTCTTATTTAACTGATCGCTATCAGTATGTTGATGTAAATGGTGATTTTTCTAGACATACTGAAGTAAAGTTTGGTGTTCCACAAGGTTCTGTCTTAGGCCCACTGCTTTTTTTCTTTATATATGTTACCTCTTGGTGATATTATTTGTAAGCACGGTATTAGTTTCCACTGTTATGCTGATGACACACAATTGTATGTTTCTGCAAAACTAGATGAGGGACACCAGCTTAATAGAATTGAGGAATGTGTAAAGGACATTAGACACTGGATGCTTATTAACTTCCTTCTGCTGAACTCTGACAAGACAGAAGTACTTGTATTAGGACAACATGCAGCTAGAAGTAGGGTTTCTGATTACACAGTAACTCTGGATGGCCTTTCTGTTTCTTCACATGCAGCAGTAAAAGACCTCGGGGTGATTATGGACCCCAGTCTCTCATTTGAAACTCATATTGATAACATTACCCGGATAGCTTTCTTTCATCTCAGAAATATTGCTAAGATAAGAAATTTAATGTCACTACATGACGCAGAAAAACTAATTCATGCTTTTGTTACCTCCAGGTTGGATAATGCTTTACTGTCTGGATGTTCCAATAAATGCATAAACAAGCTCCAGTTGGGGCGGTACGGTGGTGTAGTGGTTAGTGCTGTCGCCTCACAGCAAGAAGGTCCAGGTTCGAGCCCCGTGGCCGGCGAGGGCCTTTCTGTGCGGAGTTTGTATGTTCCCCCTGTGTCCGCGTGGGTTTTCTCCAGGTGCTCCGGTTTCCCCCACAGTCCAAAGACATGCAGGTTAGGTTAACTGGTGACTTTAAATTGACTGTAGGTGTGAATGGTTGTCTGTGTCTATTGGCCCTTTTCCACTACCCTTTTTCAGCTCACTTCAGCTCACTTCAGCCCGACACGGCTCGCGTTTCGACTACCTTAGAGCAGCATGACTCAGCTCGCTTCAGCCCTACTCAGCTCCCAAAACTCGCACGGTTTTGGAGTAGGGCTGAAGCGAGCCAAACCGAGCCGAGTGGGGCTAGGGGCGTGAGCAGACACTCCCCTGTGTACTGATTGGTGAGGAGGAGTGTCCTCACATGCCCACACACGCCCCGCGAGCACGCTGGGATCTGTAAACACCGTAAACCCAGAAGCATAATAATTATGAATTACAAGAATTTCTGAAGCCTTATGCGCCTTGCCTCATCTATACGCTCTTGCCAGTATCTGTTGGCGTTGTCGGTGACAACAAGCCACAGCACCAAGACCAGCAACACTAACGACTCCATGTTTATTGTTTACTATCCGGGTCGTGAGACTACCGCTTAAAAGATCACTGATGTCACTGTTTGCGCCGCCTAACGACATCACGTGACGTCCACCCACTTTCGCTAACTCCACCCAATGTTTCCACCCACTTCCAGCCAGCACGGTTCAGCGCGGTTGTAGTCGAAATGCAACTCCAACAGCCCCACTCAGCTCGACTCAGCCCAACTCAGCACGGCACGGCTCAGCCCAACTCAGCCGCGTTGGTAGTGGAAAAGCGGCATATGTGTCAGCCCTGTGATGACCTGGCGACTTGTCCAGGGTGTACCCCACCTTTCGCTCATAGTCAGCTGGGATAGACTCCAGCTTGCCTGCGACCCTGTAGAACAGGATAAAGCGGCTAGAGATAATGAGATGAGAGACAAGCTCCAGTTAGTTCAAAATGCAGCAGCAAGAGTCCTTACTAGAACTAGAAAATATGGACCACATCACCCCTGTCATATCCACACTGCATTGGCTCCCAATCAAATTTCATATTGTTTATAAAATACTACTATTGACCTTTAAAGCACTGAATGGTCTCGCGCCACAATACCTGAGCGAACTTCTGGTCTTTTATGACCCGCAATGCCTATTTAGATCAAAAGGTGCAGGCTATCTGCTGGTACCTCATATAGTGAAGGCTATATCAGGGAGCAGAGCCTTTTCTTACAAAGCCCCACAGTTATGGAACAACCTTCCAAGTAATGTTCGGGAATCAGATACAGTCTCAGCATTTAAACATATCTGTTTAGTCAAGCTTTTTGTTAATATTGTTTATGAGGTAAAGGAGTAGATCTGGAGGATTCTCAGACATAGTCTTTGGTAAACTGGGATGCATGGATGCTGTCAGCCCTCACTCACTTGCTCACTCGAGTTTGTTGATGGTGTAGTGGCTGGCTGCTTTATGTCCTGGGGTGCCCTCATGCCTGTGTTACCTTCTAGCTCTCCCCTTTTAGTCATGCTGTCATAGTTAGTTTTGCCAGAGTCCCTGCTTGTGCTCAGCGCAAAATGTATACTGTTCCTTCTCATCAGGTGACATTGGGCATACCTAATATATATTTATATATTTATATATGGGCGGCATGGTGGTGTAGTGGTTAGCGCTGTCGCCTCACAGTAAGAAGGTCCTGGGTTCGAGCCCCGGGGCCGGCGAGGGCCTTTCTGTGTGGAGTTTGCATGTTCTCCCCGTGTCCGCGTGGGTTTCCTCCGGGTGCTCCGGTTTCCCCCACAGTCCAAAGACATGCAGGTTAGGTTAACTGGTGACTCTAAATTGACCGTAGGTGTGAATGTGAGTGTGGATGGTTGTCTGTGTCTATGTGTCAGCCCTGTGATGACCTGGCGACTTGTCCGGGGTGTACCCCGCCTTTCGCCCGTAGTCGGCTGGGATAGGCTCCAGCTTGCCTGCGACCCTGTAGAAGGATAAAGCGGCTAGAGATAATGAGATGAGATATTTATATATGTTACTTCTGGGTGATATTATTTGTAAACATTGTATTAGTTTCCACTGTTATGCTGATGACACACAGTTGTATGTTTCTGCAAAACCAGATGAGAGACACCAGCTTAATAGAATTGAGGAATGTGTAAGGGACATTAGACACTGGATGCTTATTAACTTCCTTCTGCTTAACTCTGACAAGACTGAAGTACTTGTACTAGGACCACATGCAGCTAGAAGTAAGTTTTTTGATTACATAGTAACTCTGGATGGCCTTTCTGTTTCTTCACGTGCAGCAATAAAAGAGCTCGGGGTGATTATTGACCCCAGTCTTTCATTTGAAACTCACATTGATAACATCACCCAAGTTTCTGGGTGTGCACATCTCTGAAGACCTGTCCTGGAGCAACAACACCGCATCACTGGCCAAAAAAGCCCAACAGCATCTGTACTTCCTCCACAAACTAAGGAGAGCAAGAGCCCCGGCCCCCATCATGCACACTTTCTACAGAGGCACCATCGAGAACATTCTGACTGGCTGCATCACTGTGTGGTACGGCGCCTGCACCGTGTCCTGCTGCAAGTCTCTGCAGCGCATCGTGAGAGCAGCTGAGAGGATCATTGGTGTCTCTCTCCCTTCTCTAATGGATATTTATAACTCCCACCTCACCCGCAAAGCCATCAGGATTGCAGGTGACCCCACCCACCCATCTCACAGCCTCTTCAGTCTGCTGCTGTCGGGGAGGAGACTGTGGAGTCTCCGGGCCAAAACCAGCAGGCTCAAGAACAGTTTCTTTCACCAGGCGGTCAGGAGGCTCAACTCCCTCCCTGTTCTGCCCCTCCTCTCCCCTCTGCCCCAGATTCTGCTCGCACACCCCCCTGCCCCCCGTTCAGCATCTGACATGTCATCCTCACAGTTTCCCCCCCAACACACACACACACACACACACACATACATACATCTCATCGTTCATTAACACACTGAACTCAGGGACCGCACATCTCACTTTACCTCGCTCATTTGCACTATTCCGCACTACCTCATCTTAACAGCTGCTAGTTTGTTTATACTGCTTATTTCATGTTTACCTGCTATACCTCAAGTGCCCTTGACTGTTTATTTGCACCAATTTACGTGTGTGTGTGTGTGTGTGTGTGTGTGTGTATGTATATATGAGCAGGGCTTAATTTGAGCCGGAACATGACGGAACAAGATCCGGAACCTCCGTCGTTGGATCCGGCAGCTATTTTCATTTCATTCGGTGTTCCGGCAGATATTTAAATGGATCAGATCACCTCCGTGACCATCACAAAGGGAAAAAAAAAATCAAACAATAAATTAAATAAATAAGTAAATAAAAATTTGTTTAGTGTTCGGTTTTGATTTTGATATCTGTTGTTGATTTCTCTCCTATGACATCCACAAAATCTATGCGAAAGGGGAAGGGGGGGCATGAAGTGTATACTTCCACTCAATAGAACACCAGGTTTTTTGTAGCCATTAGCTTGCGCTGTGGAAAAAATGGCAAAAAAACAAGAAAGCTTACTAAAATTTTTCAAAGTCCCAGGACAGCCGGATCCTAAACAACCTAAAATGGACGACGTTGGACACAGTGACACTGCACCAGCATCTGTTGCAAGTGTACCAGACACACACACGCGCACACCAACGACAGCGCCGGTGCATCTTGAACCTGCTTACCACCTGCGAAGAATCCCAGTTACATAACAAATCCTTGACTATGTGAAGGGTGTAGGCAGATCACTGCCCTGAAAAAAAAACAAACGCTACATGTCAACTCGTTATTACTTAAGAAAAAATTTAACCGTGTAACTTGAAAAAGAAAAAGAAAAAATGGTTCACGTCACTTTTTAAAAACCCGTTATTACTTACCCATTACTTGAATCGATTGCACTTATGGCTGCTACTTGAATCCTTGTAATATAGTAAAACTTGAATCCTTAAAATGAATTCTCCAACTTGTTTTGTAAACCCTTTATTTCTTAACTATTACTTGAATTGATTGCACTTATGTTTGCTGGCACTGCTTTTAAACTTGAAATATGCTTGAAATCCTAGGCTATGCTTTTAAATACCCTACTTAAATCCTTAAAATGAGTCATTTACGGTAACTCATGTCTTGTGTGATCTGATCTCCAATGGTGAAATAAACCAGTTGTGATATGAGTACAGTCTGTTATTTTAGAAGATACATTTAATATATAATTTAATATATAGCCTAATAAAAAAAATAATATTTTATAACAAATCACGACATACTACTGTCTGTAACTGTTCGTCACTAAAGCGTTTTCTAAGATCATAATGTCTGATATTATTATTTTTTTTTTTGCCAAGCGGGGCCACTGCGGGGTCGGTCGACACGTGGTAGGTCTATTGTTCAAATGTGTTCTATGGTCTATGTGGCTGCATTGTGGGTGCAAGTGCCAGGACCGTTTTATTTATTTACTTTCTTTATAATCTCAGTCAGATACACAAGCAAGATTAAGTCTTTACTCTGCTGTGTTTTATTATGGCCATCAATATACTGTAACCTGTGTTTGATTTGTTAATTGTTGATCCAGTTGTTGCCTTAACGCAGGGGTCTGCAATGGCTCGGGAGCCAGATGTGACTCTTTTGGTGACTGCATCTGGCTCGCAGATTAATCAGCTCACATTGAGATCAAGAAGTACACCTCCATTTAATGAAAAAGTCAGTTAGCTGTCCGCAAAGCAAAGCCTTTTGACAAAGAACATGGCGAAAAGGGAAAAAAGGTGACTGGTAGGCTACCATACATTTCAACAGGAATGGACAGAGAAATTCGCATTTGTGGGGTGAGAGGGTTCTGCTTTGTGTCCAATAGGCCTATACAATGACAAGATTGCATCGATGAAACATTGAAATAAAGCGGCACTTCGAAACACGCCAAGCTATGTTTGCGTCAAAATATTCAGCGGGGGACAGGAGGAAGACGGCATGTCAAGAGCCTCTTCATTATGAAAAATAATATATTACACTCAAATTGTTGGTCATACATAAAAATGCATTTTAATTGTATTCAGCGTCACTTTTTATATATGGCTCTCACAAAAATGTATTTGAAAATATGTGGCTTTCATGGCTCTCTCAGCCAAAAAGGTTCCCGACCCCTGCCTTAACATATGTGTGGAGAGCGAGAGTGAACTTGAGTGCCTGTTTGTAGAACATTCTGAGCGTTGTCCATTGTTGTCCAGGATTTGATAACTGGTGCTGTTGCAATACGTCATGCAATAGGCGTGTGTGCGTAAAGTTATAGTAAACCGCCCCCCGCCTTTTTTTTTTTTGAGTCGCCGGACCCACCCACCTCCTGCGTTCCGGGACCTCCCACTTCACAAATTAAGCACTGTATATGAGTGTTTAGTCTACGTCTAGTTCTTGTCTAGAGTGTTTTATACTGTTTATATTGTCTGTTTGAGTGTTTAGTCTTTGTCTAGTTCTTATCTAGTGTTTACACTGTTTATATTGTCTGAGTGTTTAGTCTATGTCTAGTTCTTGTCTAGTGTTTATACTGTTTATATTGTCTGAGTGTTTAGTCTATGTCTAGTTCTTATCTAGTGTTTATACTGTTTATTTATACTGTTTATATTGTTTGTCTGAGTGTTTAGTCTATGTCTAGTTCTTATCTAGACTGCTTATACTGTTTATATTGTTTGTTTTTTCAATTATTCTATTTTTATTTTTATTTATTGCATTGCCTGTTTGCACCGTGGGTCAAAGAGGACTGAAATTTCATCTGTGCTGTATGTCGAGCATGTATAGCATATTTGACAATAAAGTTGACTTGACTTGATCACCCGGATAGCTTTCTTTCATCTCTAATGTCACTACACGACACAGAAAAACTAGTTCATGCTTTCGTTACCTCCAGGTTGGATTATCGTAATGCCTTACTGTCTGGATGTTCCAATAAATGCATAAACAAGCTCCAGTTAGTTCAAAATGCAGCAGCAAGAGTCCTTACTAGAACTAGAAAATATGACCACATCACCCCTGTCTTATCCACACTGCATTGGCTCCTCAGACAGTGTGTTTTGGTAAGCTGGGCTGTATGGATGCTGTCTGTCCCCCACTTGCTTGCTCACTCGAGTTTGTTGACGGTGTAGTGGCTGGCTGCTTTATGTCCCGGAGCTCCCTCATGCCTGTGTTACCTTCTGGCTCTCTCCTTTTAATTATGATGTCATAGTTAGTTTTGCCGGAGTCCCTAATTGTACTCAGTGCAAAATGTATACTGTTCCTACTTATTCAGGTGACATTGGGCATACCTAACAACTTGTGTTTTCTCTCTCTTCTCCCCCCCCAATCTGTCCCTCTGAGTTACATGTCAATCCTGGGATCGAGGTGCTGACCTCTTCTGCTCCTCTGACCTGCCTGATCCATCCTGATGCCCCATGTTTGGTTGGAGTCTCATCATATCGCTCCTGTGGAGGACAGCCCCATATGGACAGTTGAAAGTCACACTTGGAAGACACTCTGGACACTTACAGTAATGCTTTTGTGGCTGAGGACTACAGTTGGCTTGCTAACTTTGGGACTGCGGTTGTCATGAACAGTTTTGCACTCAAGTTTCCATTAATGAAGAGTTATCAACAAAACTGACTTCATGTTAAAACTGTTAATGTTATAGTCATGTTGTCTGTTGTTGTCCAGGTGAGGATGGGTTCCCTTTTGGGTCTCGTTCCTCTCGAGGTTTCTTCCTCGTGCCGTCTGGGGGAGTTTTTCCTTGCCACCGTCACCACGGGCTTGCTCATTGGGGATAGTTTAGGGATAAAATTGGCTCATGTCTTGGGTCATTCAGATTCTGTAAAGCTGCTTTGGGACAATGTCTATTGTTAAAAGTGCTATACAAACAAACTTGACTTGACTAACAACCTGTTTTTTCTCTCTCTTTCTCTTTTTCTCCCCTCTCTCTCTGTCTGTCCCTCTGAGTTACGTGTCAATCCTGAGATCAAGATGCTGACCTCTTCTGCTCTTTGGACCTGCCTGATCCATCCTGATGCCCTACATCTGGCTGGAGTCTCATCACATGGCTCCTGTGGAGGACGGCCCCATATGGACAGTTGAAAGTCACACTTGGAAGATGCTCTGGACACTTATAGTAATGCTTTTATGGCTGAGAACTACAGTTGACTTGCTAACTTTAGGACTGCAGTTGTCATGAAGTTTTGCAGTCAAATTTCTATCAATGAAGTGTTATAACATCAACGAAACAGACATGTTAAAACTGTTAAAATTATAATCATGTTGTCTGTTATCACCCAAATGAGGATGGGTTCCCTTTTGAGTCTGGTTCCTCTTGAGGTTTCTTCCTCATGTCATGTTAAAACTGTTAAAAATGTTATAATCACGTTGTCTGTTATCACCCAAATGAGGATGGGTTCCCTTTTGTGTCTGGTTCCTCTTGAGGTTTCTTCTTCATGTCATCTGAGGGAGTTTTTCCTTGCCACTGTCACTGCAGGCTTGCTCATTGGGGATAGATTAGCGATAAAATTAGCTCATGTTTAAAGTCATCAAAATTCTGTAAAGCTGCTTTGCGACAAAGTCTATTGTTAAAAGCACTATAAAAAATAAACTTGACTTGACTTTAAGCTTCAAATAATTAGCCCAATTAGGAGGAAAAAGGAATGGATGAAAGGCGAGATAAAGACAAGTGCAGGTCAGACCTGATATCATGTGTGTGATGGGTGAGGTGGCCTGAGGTGCCATATGAGGTTTGGTGGATGTGTGGTGGCGTGTTACTGAGCAAAACTCCATTAATTTGAATGGGGCCAACATTGTTTGGGGACAAACAAACACTTGTCACGTTAGTGGTACTTCCATGGTAAGCCTGTTAAACTATTTTTTAGAGCAGTGGTTCCAAAAATAGAGGACTCAGCCTCATGTGGTTGTGAGATTTGCAAATGGGGTTATTAGAGAACCTCACAAAACTTCATTTTGGTTTTATTACTATAATTTATTTTACAACATAAAACATTCATACATGTATAAGTTTATGAAGGTGAATTTTGGGCAGTATTTTGAAATGCTACTGTGAGTCACCATTTAAAGGACTCATATTTAAATTAACCTGAGTTAAAATAGCTACGTGCTATTTTAGTCGCTATCCTGACACTATGCACAAGTGTCGGAGTTCAACAATAAAATCAAAATGTCTCCATTCATCTGTCTCCGTTAATTCTTTGAAAACCTTCCGGTGACTCTGACTCAAACAGAAGTCAAGACCAAAATATTAGCTATTTAATATAGATTTGCAAGTTTTGTAAAAGAAATCTGGAATAAAAATAAAAGTAGAATGGTCAAGACGTGAAGGATATTCAACATTTCCATCTTGGCTTGTTTGCTAAAAAATTTGGGAACCTCTGGGTGAGAGGAACTGAATCAAAAAAGTTTGTTCAACGGTACAGTACCTGTTTCTGACAGTCAACAATCTCATCTCATTATCTCTAGCCGCTTTATCCTTCTACAGGGTCGCAGGCAAGCTGGAGCCTATCCCAGCTGACTACGGGCGAAAGGCGGGGTACACCCTGGACAAGTCGCCAGGTCATCACAGGGCTGACACATAGACACAGACAACCATTCACACTCACATTCACACCTACGGTCAATTTAGAGTCACCAGTTAACCTAACCTGCATGTCTTTGGACTGTGGGGGAAACCGGAGCACCCGGAGGAAACCCACGCGGACACGGGGAGAACATGCAAACTCCACACAGAAAGGCCCTCGCCGGCCATGGGGCTCGAACCCAGGACCTTCTTGCTGTGAGGCGACAGCGCTAACCACTACACCACCGTGCCGCCCACAGTCAACAATATTATATATAATAAAATTATCGAGTGAAAATGAGTAGCTGATGCATGTCAGTAAACCTGCCAAAGACACACAAACTATGGACACTCAGAACTGCAAGCCCCAAGATCCACAGCGCCCTCTGTCACCAAAGTATTAATCACAGCTGACACTCATCTCCCTAATTAGCTCTTCCCCTACTTAAGCCACTCTCAAACACCACTCCAATGTGAAGTATCGTTCTGTTTCATCCAGTCCATACCAAGCCTTGCTATTCTCGATCTGTCTCTCGATTTTCTGACCTTTGCTAGCCTTATTTCGTTTATGCTCTTTGTCTCATCTATTCTACATTGTTTGCCGATCACCTGACCCTCGCTTGCTTCCTGACCTCGCTTCTAGTCTATTGTTTTGGCATTGTCAACAGTCCAGTCTGCTTCCCTGCTTTCCTCTGCATTTACATCCATAAGTACCTGCATTCTGACAGGATAATTCGCCACCATGGATGTAGCGGAAGAGGCAAAGCAGACTACTTTGAATGCTCAGGGACGCTTATTGGGAGAACATCAACAGATGCTAGCAGATCTCAACATCCGTATGATGCAACTAGCAACCGTGATGTCACAAGCCCTCCTACCGCGCCCTGAGTCTCTTCCCAGCCCCGTGCGACAACTTCCTGGACCCAATAAGTTTGCCGGAGATGCTCTTGACTGTAAGCGTTTCTTGCTTCAATGCTCCATGTATTTTGCTACCATGCCGAACCTCTCCAATAAACATAAGATTGCCAAATTCCTTTCTTTCCTTACTGGCAAAGCGCTACGCTGGGCAAGTGCTATGTGGAACAAGAACCAAGAGCAAACCACTTCTTATGAACAATTCCTCTCTGTTTAAGAGAGTTTTTGACCATGAACCAGAGGGTATCGAAATCGATGAAAGTCTGCTCTCCATTTCACAAGGTCCCCGAAGCATATATGCTCTTGACTTCAGAACACTAGCAGCAGCCAGTGAATGGAACAAACCTGCTTTGAAAGCTGTCTTTCACCAAGGCCTACATCCTGCAATTCTTAGTGAACTAGTTTGCCAGAACAAACAACTCCTGCTGAACTCTTATCGATTTAGCCATTCGACTCGATCACCTGTTGGCACACCGCCCCTCCATTCAGGAAAGCATTAAGCCTATCACAACTTCTGAGGACAGTTCGCCCATGGAGGTCTCACTCACCCAGCTGTCCCGTTCTGAGCACGAAAGGAGAGGGGAGGGTTTGTGCTTCTACTGCGAGAACTCCAAGCATCAGCTCAACCACTGTCCCATTTATCTGTCTCGTACAGCTCCAGCAGAAGGTTCTATACACATTGTGAGTCTGGTGAGAAAATTAAATTCTAGGTCTTTTAAAGTGCCAGTATTACTGAAGCTGATCGACTCCACACACGTTCTGTGTCCATTTATCAATTTGGGGCAGAAGGGAACTTCATCATCAGAAATTCAGAAATGCAGAAATTCAACCTGCCCACGGTTCCCTTGCAGAGCCCACTCGGCATTAGGACCATCACCAGAGGACCAATAGGAGATGGTTTCGTCACTTCACGGACCACGCCACCCCACATCTAAGTGGGCATTCTGCATTCTGAACACCTCTCGCTCTGTCACTGATACTGTAAGTCACGATCTTATACTCGGCTATCAACTACCCATGTTCCCCTGGGACGATGCACCAAGCCAAGTACAGGCTGTAGAGGATTGGTTCACACGTAGCTAAATGTTGGTGAACCTCCTCCCATATTGTCTTGAAACAATCAGTGCTAAGTATAAAGAATATGCGGACAAACACAGAGGAGAAAATCCAGACTTTTCCCCAGGCAACAGAGGATGGGTCACCACTAGAAATCTTAGAAAGCCCAACACCTGCAGAAAGTTTCAGCCATGCTACATTAGGCTATTAAAGGTATTACAGCGCATTAACAAAGTTTCCTACTGCTTAGAACACTATTCCAGTGTAGCTTTGGCATTATGCTTCACACTGTTGTCCTGTTACAAGTCTTCTGCAGATTGAAACAGGTTTTCTTCTAGGCTTATGACGTATTTGGCTCCATCCATCTCACCTTCAACTAGTGTTGTAGTCGAGACCACTGAAATCAAGACAAGACCAAGACCAGAGTGTATTGAGATCAGGACAAGACCAAGGCTTTGACGGGTTGAAATCAAGTCAAGCTCAAGGCAGGGCAAGACCGGGGTGTTGATCGAGTCAAGACCAGGACCAGGTGGGGGAGAGGTGACAGCCATTAACAGGAAGAAAAATGTCAAATTAGCAATGAGTGATGTTATTGGTCGCATTTACAGCAAGAAATTTTGCATCCAGTCACAGTAATAATGTTAACAAATAAATCAGACAATGCACAGGGAGTTTAGTGAAATCCCCACAGTTGTGGTCTTGACTGGTTTTGAAATAAAATCTCGAGACCGAGACAAGACCGAGTAACAATGTGGTCGATTCCAAAATGAGATTGAGACTTTCAAAAAGTGGCCTTGAGACCGGTCTCGAGTTCTAAGACCCCTACCTTCAAATCTGACCAGTTTCCCTGTTTCAAAACGTCCACTGAGCTTGATACTACCACCACCCTGCTTCACAGTGGGGGTGGTGTTCCCAGAGTGATAAGCAGTCTTGGGTTTTCAAATGTAGTGCTTTGTGCCAAGGTCAAGAAGTTGATTTTTGGTCTCATCAAACCAGAGACTCTCTTTCCATTTGTTTATTGAGTTCTCAACTTGGAATTTATCAAGCTTTGTTCCAAGAATGGCTTTCCACTCTACTGTTAGCTTTGTGGAGTGTCCAGGCTAAGCTCGCCCTGTGAACAGCTTCCCCTATTTATTTAGAGTGGATAATCATCCTTTCTTGCAGCTGAATAGCTGAATTGTGAAGGATGCAGTTCAACATGGTCAAAGACATACAAAGGCACCACAGGCAGCCACCATACTACTCATGTCTGACCAGGGAACACAGCCCAGATATTAACACCTACCGGGTATGGGCAATTTAGAGTATCCAGTTAACCTAACCACGTCTTTTGACAGTGGGGGAAACCAGAGCACCCAGAGGAAACCCACAAAGACACGGGGAGAACATGCAAACTCCACACAGAAAGGCCATTGTCTTTTTGTTTTTTAAAACAATGGCTTTAATGTCTTTCTGTAGGATGTACAAAGTGTACAATATGTTTTATAATAACCAAACTTCATACTTCTCTGAAACTTTGTCTCTGACTTGTTTTGAGTTTTGATAGCTGAACTCCATTCAGATAATTATGTGATTTCTTCCCTCTGAGGAAGGAAGGGAAAAGAAGACAGGATGAATCAAGGACAAACGTATCTGCCAAATAGAACATCCTCGCTCAGCTGAGCATCGCTTTTAATCGACATCACAAATTGATGAAATGTCACACAGCCATATGGTAGGTCAGGGAATTACAAACATATGCAACAATGTCTGATTTCATACTAAATTAATATTAATGACACAATGTTATGTGATGTTGTTATTCTTAAATGTTGATGTTCTCTCCGATAAAGTTTCTATTCATCACCTTCTCATACAGGCATGCTTTATCTAAATTCAGACACATTAATTAACTTTATTCAAATGTTTATTTGTTTTTAAAATAATAAAAAGGGCTATGCCTGACATGTGAAGTTCAAGGTGTAGGTTGCAAATTTATTCTCTAGGTTTATGTCACATGCTACAACAAAAATGCATTTATTTATGTTTATATGTTCACTCTAAAAAATGTTTATGGCCATATATAGCTTTTAAATATGTCTAAGATTCACTAACATGCTCAGGTGAACATGCTAACATGCCATGGCTAACTGTTAGCATGCTAAAATGCTAATGCTGACATGCTAAGGCTAACATACTTTGGCAGACATGCTGACTGTTAGCATGCTAATATGCTAATCCTAACATGCTAACAGCTCTCATGACAACATGCTAATGGCGAACATGCTAACAACTCATGAGCTCACAGCTAACATGCTAACACACTAATGCTTATATGCTGTTATCATATATGCATGTGCGTGCAATTATTTCTAATAAAGTGGCCATTAAGTTGAAGTTGATTTGTTGTAAAAGTTTCAAATGAACAGATCCTTGCCAAAGGCATTATCACCTATGGGGGAATGCAGGGATGACTCTGTCAAGCTTCCAATAATTAGCAGTAATGTGGAGGAAAAAGGGATGGATGAAAGACAAGACAAAGATGTAGACCTGATATCATGTGTGTGATGGCCTGAGGTGCCATATGAAGTTTGGTGGATGTGTGGTGAAGTGTTCCTGAGGAAAACTCCATTCATTTGAATGGGGCCAAAAATCAATGGAAGCCTATGGAGGTTAAAAAAGGGATTCCATTGTTGCACTTTTTCTACATTGTTGTACAAAAAGTACAACAATGTGAAACCTTAGGCTCTTTTGCAGTGCCATTGATTTCTGTCAGTAACTGCAAATGGGCTACAATTATTTAGAAGAGTTATAGATTAGCACAATTATAACAGAGTTTGATTAGCTGTTAAGTCATAGTACTAAAGAGCTGTAGTAATTTCTCATGGGGTCATTATGTCTTTACGAGAGGGTTTTTTTGTTTTGTTTTTTGTTAAAGGAGCATGTACCATGTGTATATATAAGCAGTCGTTGTGATGTCAGGGATATTTGTGCAGCTCCTTTGCTTCCGGGTACTAATTCTGCTCCTCAGAAAAATTACAACCTATCCTCTATTATTTATCACGTCTTTCACTAAACTCTCCCTGTCCTGCAATTACTCAGCATGGCTATTCTTACAATAGATGCCACATACGAAGACAAAGCCACATTTAGATATTTATTTATAGTTGGGGTTTTCTGGGTCAGAGAACTGATGTTTGATTTGTCTGCATGCATGCTTGGTTTGGTCTCTTTTTTTCATTTGGCAGACATGTTTATCCAAAATGACTTCAGACGATGTGTATAAAGTGAGAGTTTATCTGATAAAAAGAGCTAAGACAAAGAAAGCCACAATTAACACAAGGATTAGAGTAAGTGCTAGTACTCTGGAGTGCTGCAATCAGTCAATTACACAGCAGTCAAAGAATAACATATAATTGTAATGAAAGTAATTAATAAAACACATAAAAGATAAGGGCTGTTTTTTCAAGTCCACAATAGTTGAAAAATAAAACCTCAGATTTTTGTGTTTCTCTGCTGCCAAAAGTTACCTTTTGTGATGGAAATGAACTGTGCAGAATCTCAGAGCTACAGGTCATATACTGGGCATGTTGCATGTGGTGAGAAAATGGCATATAGTGTATTTCTAAATACAGTCCATGAAAGTAAGGTATACAATGTGAACAACTGTTGAAATGGATGTGATTTTAAGAACAAACTTTCAAGTCCTGGTACAGCAATCAGGGCTTTCCACAAGTGCTGGCTGCTGGCCATATAGCCGACTACACAATTAAGTCCAGCTGGCTACTTTAATGACTATTTTTGTAGCCCACAGGCTCTAAATATTAATTTTCGATTTTAATAAAATTAAATGTTTATCTAACGGACTGACAATAATGTAAAACTGAACTGCACTCATTTAAGTTGTGATTTGCGCTGTTTGTACCGATAATAACCACAAATATCCCGCTGACTTCGTTGATCAAGGGAGAGTAACTCATCCGCGGCCCCGACACGTGGTGTGTGCGTGCGCACGTACGTGCTCAGTGAAGGCAGTAGTGTGTCGGGGCCGTCGGAGGCGACATCGGAGGGAAAAGAAGCAGAGATGACGCTTATTTTGTCTACGGTAAACCAGTCTTCTCTCATTCAATTACGTGCTGGCATCAAAAGACACCGTTGGCTGTAAATGAAACCAAACTGAGTCGTTGGAGTGTATTTTCATACACAAATGGAGAAATGTTCTCTGAGTATGTTAATTGTGTAGCCACCACTGCAGACCGTTGTCATTGTTAATTCATAGCATGCTCAGTTGCATGAATGTGTCATGCACCGAAAATAAGAGATTTACAAGCCAGGAATGCCTCATGATGCAATACACAAGAAAAGAAAGAAGATTTACTGCCATTTTATTTTGTATTTGAGTAAAGTGAATAAATAAATGGTCTGTGGAAAATACATTTAATCCTGGGAACTGGATTTAATCCTGGGAACTATTTTGTGTTTAAACCCCCCCGGCTGGCTACTTATTTGTCATGGCTGGCTAGTATGAGCCTTAGTGGAAAGCCCTGAGCAATGTTTGTACATGGTGGTAAACTGTAATAACAACTGAATTGGTGATGATCCTTGTAGTTTTCTGGTGAGGACACTTTTTTGACAGACTCACATTTCAACCACATGTGAAGCTCTGCTGCAAATGTGTCTCATTTATTTCAAATCCTGTTTTTTTTTTCTTTACTGTTCAACAACAGCGTAAAAGACACAAATATTTTCTTAAATTATTTACAACCTCATCATATGCTGAGTGTTTTCTGGAGAGGACATTTTTGATGTGTCGGAGGCACTTTGTTTTGTAAACAATATAACTTCCACTTAAATATCTTTCTATTGTGAATGAAAGTATATGTCCCAAAGTAAAACCTAGTTAATGCTAAAACAAACAAACAAACAAACAAACAAAAAAACAATTCGAAATTTAACCAGTAAAATTGAAATGTAATAATTAAACTAGAATTAAATGAAATGACCACAAGGTCAAAACTGAGCCCACATTTAACTAAAACATTTATAAGAACTTATAAGAGATGTTACTGCTGTAGTTAGGGCTGCTGTGTCCCTGTAAAATAAGATATAAGAAACTCCAGTAAGTATTAAAATATATATATATTTAAATTTTATATATATATATATATATATATATATATATATATATATATAATATGGGGTGGCACGGTGGTGTAGTGGTTAGCACTGTTGCCTCACAGCAAGAAGGTCCTGGGTTCGAGCCCAACGGCCGGCGAGGGCCTTTCTATGTGGAGTTTGCATGTTCTCCCCGTGTCCACGTAGGTTTCCTCCGGGTGCTCCCGTTTCCCCCACAGTCCAAAGGCATGCAGGTTAGGCTAATTGGTGGCTCAAAATTGACCGTAGGTGTGAATGGTTGTCTGTGTCTCTGTGTTAGCCCTGCGATGACCTGGCAACTTGTCCAGGGTGTACCCCGCCTCTTGCCCATAGTCAGCTAGGATAGGCTCCAGCTTGCCTGCGACCCTGTAGGACAGGATAAGCGACTACAGATAATGTATGGATATATGTAAATAAAATACTATTATTATTATTATTATTATTATCAGGCATCCTTCCATCTTCATGAGACAATGGAGTAGCATCCAAAAGCAGATCTAGTTGCATTTCCACGAGTGGCTATGTAGTCTGACTCGCAAGTGGCAGTCTCTGTTGCACTTGCTGCACTTGAAATTTGATAGCTGCTGCATCTGACTTTGTTTCTCCTTACACTTGGCTCTCTTCTGAGTAAGGACTGTATTTCTCGCCTCCTCTGCAGTCTATACGCCCTCTCTCACAGCAAGGAGCCAGGCTGGATGGTCTTCTGCGAGGCTCTCCCACGTGGCAACATTGATGTTGCACAGTTTCATGTCCTTCTTGCACACATCCTTGTAGTGCAGGTGTGGGTGTCCAATTGGTCCTGAGCCTTCTGCGAGTTCACCAAACAGGAGATCTTTGGGGATGTGCCCAGGTTCCATTCACCTGACATGGCCAAGCCAGTGCAGGCGCCTCTCTCTCAGAATGGCAAACATGCTGTTCATGTTGGCTCGCTCCAGGACCTCAGTATTGGGCACTTTGTCCTGCCACCGGATGTGTGGAATGTGTCGCAGGCACCTCAGATGGAAGCTGTTGAGTTTTTTCTCCTGGCTTGTGTAGGTGGTCCATGCCTCACTGCTGTAGAGGAGTGTGCTTAGCATGTAGGCCTGGTAGATGCGCAGCTTGGTCTTCTCAGTGAGGCTGAGGTTACTCCAGACTCTCTGGTTCAGTTTCGCCCTAAGTGCTGCAGCCTTGGCAGTCCTGCTGTTCACTTCTGTCTCAATGGTAAGTGAGCTAGAGATGATGGACCCAAGGTAAGGGAAGTTTTCAACAGCTTCCAGGTTGTACCCATTGATGGTGATAGCTGGAGGATGATCTGTGCCCTGCACCATGATTTTCTTCATCTTCAGACTGATGGTCAGTCCAAACTCCTTGCAGGCATGGGAAAGGCGACTAATGAGCTGTTCCAGGCCGTCTTCTGTGTGCGACATCAAGGCTGTGTCATCGGCGTAGAGCAACTCGTGGATGAGTACCTCTGTGACTTTAGTCATGGTGCGGAGGTGGGCGATGTTGAACAGCTTGCCGTCAGCCCTGGTGTGGATGAAGACTCCCTCACTGCAGTCTCTGAAGGCGTACCAGAGGAGCATTGAGGAGAAGATGCTGAAGAGCATCGGCGTAAGGACTCAGTCCTGTTTTACTCCACTGCTGACCAGGAAGCCCTCGGATGTTGCTCCGTTGAAGCAGACCATGCTGTGTGTGTTCTCGTGGAACGAAGCGATGACTACAAGCAGGTGTGAGGGTCAGCCAATCTTCTGCAGTAGCCTGAAGAGTCTGCTCTGGCTGACCAGGTCAAACTCCTTTGTCAGATCTATGAAGGTGATGTAGAGGGGCATCTGCTGCTCGTGACACTTCTCCTGCAGCTGGCGTAGTAAGAAGATCATGTCTACTGTTGACCAGCCTGCTCTGAAGCCACACTGGGACTCTGGGTAGACGCAGGAGTTTAGGGTCTGCAGGAGCACCAGGGCGACTCGGGCAAACACTTTTCCAACAATGCTGAGGAGGGAGATCTCCTGGTAGTTGTTGCAGTCACTGTGGTTTCCTTTGTTCTTGTACAAAGTGACGATGCTCGCATCTTGCATGTCCTGGGGGATATGTCACTGTTCCCAGCATAGACAGAGGAGCTCATGCAGGGGTTGGAGCAAATTTCCCGCTCTTTAGTACTTCTGCAGGGATGCCATCACTCCCGGGAGCCTTCCCACTAGCAAGGCGGTCAATAGCTTTACTGAGCTCTTCCAAGGTGGGTGGTGTGTCTAGCTCCTCCATGACTGGCAGGTCTGGAATGACATCGAGAGTGGAGTCAGTGACAATGTTTTGGGTTGCGTACAACTCGGGGTGGTGTGCAACCCATCACTGTAGCTGCTTCCCCTCATGTCCCTGTAAAATAAGATATAAGAAACTCCAGAATATTTAAGACACACACACACACACACACACTGGATATAAAAAGTGTACACACCCTGCTAAAATGATAGGTTTTTCTGATGTAAATAAATGAGACCACAATAATTTTAAAACTTTTCCCACCTTTATAACCTGTACAATTCAATTGAAAAACAAAATTTTATTAGGGGGAAAAACATAAAAAATAAAAAACGTACAATAAGCTGGTTGCATAAGTGTGCACACCCTTAAACTAATACTTTTGTTGAAGCACCTTTTAATTTAATTACAACATTCAGTCTTTTTGGGTACACACCTGCCATCAATTAAAATGACTCTGATTAACCCCAAATAAAGTTCAGACATTTACTCAGTTGCATCCTCCAGCAAAAGCCAGGGTTCACAGAGAGCTTACAAAGCATCAAAGGGATCTCCTTGTTGAAAGGTATCAGTCAGGAGAAGGGTAAAAAAAAAACTTCCACAGCATTAGATATACCATGGAGCACAGTGAAGACAGTCATCAAGAAGTGGAGAAAATATGGGACAACAGTGACATTAGTGAGAACTGGACGTCCGTCCAAAATTGATGAAAAGACAAGACAAAAACTGGTCAGGGAGGCTGCCAAGAGGCCTATAGCTACACTGAAGGAGCTGCAGGAATTTCTAGCAAATACTGGTTGTGTATTACATGTGACAATAATCTCCCGTATTCTCCATATGTCTGGACTATGGGGTAGGGTCACAAGATGGAAGCCTTTTCTCACAAAGAAAAACAACTAGGCCTGGCTAAATTTTGCAAAAAAAAAAAATGTATCAACTCTCCTAAAAGCATGTGGGAAAATGTGTTATGGTATGATGAAACCAAGGCTGAACTTTTTGGCCACAATTCCAAAAGGTATGTTTGGCACAAAAACAACACTACACATTACCAAAAGAACACCATACCCATGGTGAAGCATGGTGGTGACAGCATCATGTTTTGGGGTTGTTTTTCTTCAGCTGGAACAGGAGCTTTAGTCAAGGTGGAGGGAATTATGAACAGTTCTAAATACCAGTTAATTTTGGCCCCAAAGCTTCAGGTGTCTGCTAGAAAGCTGAAGATGAAGAGGAATTTCATCTTTCAGCATGACAATGACTCCAAGCATACATAGAAATCAACAAAAGAACATAGACAATATATCAGATGTCGAAAGTGAGACATTTTGAAATTTCATGCCAAATATTGGCTCATTTGAAATTTCATGACAGCAACACATCTCAAAAAAGTTGGGACGGGGCAATAAGAGGCTGGAAAAGTTAAAGGTACAAAAAAGGATCAGCTGGAGGTCCAAATTGCAACTCATTAGGTCAATTGGCAATAGGTCATTAACATGACTGGGTATAAAAAGAGCATCTTGGAGTGGCAGCGGCTCTCAGAAGTAAATATGGGAAGAGGATCACCAATCCCCCTAATTCTGCGCCGACAAATAGTGGAGCAATATCAGAAAGGAGTTCGACAGTGTAAAATTGCAAAGAGTTTGAACATATCATCATCATCTACAGTGCATAATATCATCAAAAGATTCAGAGAATCTGGAAGAATCTCTGTGCGTAAGGGTCAAGGCCGGAAAACCATACTGGGTGCCCGTGATCTTCGGGCCCTTAGACGGCACTGCATCACATACAGGCATGCTTCTGTATTGGAAATCACAAAATGGGCTCAGGAATATTTCCAGAGAACATTATCTGTGAACACAATTCACCGTGCCATCCGCCGTTGCCAGCTAAAACTCGATATTTCAAAGAAGAAGCCGTATCTAAACATGATCCAGAAGCACAGACATCTTCTCTGGGCCAAGGCTCATTTAAAATGGACTGTGGCAAAGTGGAAAACTGTTCTGTGGTCAGATGAATCAAAATTTGAAGTTCTTTATGGAAATCAGGGACGCCGTGTCATTCGGACTAAAGAGGAGAAGGACGACCCAAGTTGTTATCAGCGCTCAGTTCAGAAGCCTGCATCTCTGATGGTATGGGGTTGCATTAGTGCATGTGGCATGGGCAGCTTACACATCTGCAAAGACACCATCAATGCTGAAAGGTTCTAGAGCAACATATGCTCCCGGCCAGATGACGTCTCTTTCAGGGAAGACCTTGCATTTTCCAACATGACAATGCCAAACCACACACTGCATCAATTACAGCATCATGGCTGCGTAGAAGAAGGGTCTGGGTACTGAACTGGCCAGCCTGCAGTCCAGATCTTTCGCCCATAGAAAACATTTGGCGCATCATAAAACGGAAGATACAACAAAAAAGACCTAAGACAGTTGAGCAACTAGAATCCTATATTAGACAAGAATGGGTTAACATTCCTATCCCTAAACTTGAGCAACTTGTCTCCTCAGTCCCCAGACGTTTACAGAATGTTGTAAAGAGAAAAGGGAATGTCTCACAGTGGTAAACATGGCCTTGTCCCAACTTTTTTGAGATGTGTTGTTGTCATGAAATTTAAAATCACCTAATTTTTCTCTTTAAATGATACATTTTCTCAGTTTAAACATTTGATATGTCATCTATGTTCTATTCTGAATAAAGTATGGAATTTTGAAACTTCCACATCATTGCATTCCGTTTTTATTTACAATTTGTACTTTGTCCCAACTTTTTTGGAATCGGGGTTGTATATATCTCACAGGACCTAATTTCAGGAGTTAGTTGGTGTTATTCAAAAGACAACCATGATTATGAAACAGCCCATTAATCAATGACGGAGTGGTGTGATTTGACATTAAGTGGAGTTACTGTTACTACCCTGAGGTTGGTTATTTTCCTACATCCTGAAGTGTTTTATTCCTCTTATTCCACAGGAATTTACCAGTGCTTAGAATTTTTTATCAATGAAATAATGACACATTGCACTTTTTCTTTCTTTATTTCTTTCTTTATCCACTAAAAAGTTTAAAGGTAGACTGCCTTTCAGATTTTTCAAGTTTAGATCATAAAAATAATTTTCCCTGACACCCAATTATTTTTGTTTAGTGGACCGAAAGCTACTGAATTCGAATCACAGACTTCCAATTCAATTAGGTTTTTTAAATAGAACAATTAATGAACTTAGGGCCACATGGCCCTAAATTCTCCACTATTTTTCTTGCTTCAGCATGATGCAATACAAGATACTACATCATGTATCACATGGTGGGCTTTCCCTGTTCACACAAGGCATTGTGGGATACAAATTTGAAACAGGAAAGAACAATGGAGGATGCGAATAAAACGTGAAAGACTGACTACAGTAACGGAAAGTGAGAAGAAAAGACGTTATGTTGTGAAGGAAAGGAAATGCAGGACCAAACTAATAAATACTGGCGGTCAGCGAGCACCTCGGTGTGATCATCTGTTCGTTTAGCAACAGAATGATGTAACTGTCAGTGCACAGTCAAGGTAAACCTGTAGTAGAGCCCTGCACTCCCACAGGAGTCCCATGGGACTCGCGGGACCCGCCGCAAAGCAGTGCGGCGCGGGACAAATTTTGAAAGTTCATTGCGGGCGCGGGCGGGACCGGAAGTGCACATATGCGGCGCGGGCGGGAGCGGTGATAAGCTGCAGTCCCGCTAACTATAAACCTGTTTGAAATAAAATTTATAAATTATTAATTTATGTCTATCATATATAATTTGTGCTGGGTATTTTATTTGGCATTAATAAAAACATTTTAAGATGCCTAAATTTGCAGAGAGAGTCAGGTTGTCAGATTGAGTGAGGAATGGCATCTTAAATTTGCCATTGATCACCCTAATGGGAAATCCATTGATCACTCTAATAACTCGCCGTTCACACCCAGCTAGCAAGAGAACCATGAGTGAAGTGATTTATTGCTTGAGTTAGTCTACAACTCTAATCAGAGAGACAGGTTACACAGTGACGGTAGGCTTGACTCAATGCTATCCCAGAAATCCTTCCTGTAATATGCAAATTTGGCTGTCCAATCAGAGGCGGCCAAATTTGCATATTACAGGAAGGATTTCTGGGATAGCATTGAGTCAAGCTTACAGTCACTGTGTAACCTGTCTCTCTGATTAGAGTTGTTCACTCATGGTTCTGTTGCTAGCTCTGCTTTGGAATAAAAAAAAACATTGGTACAAAGCAAGCCCATTCACTTTTTTATGCTGATCAGGGAATTACAATAGTTTCTCATGTGACAAAAATGTACAATTTGCTATTAAATATTTTAATCGCTTGACAGCGCTAATTATTATTGTTAGAGACACTACATGCTGAATTCAGAAACAAGGTAAATAATAACAAACGTGAACGTGAGCTGTAGATATTTATGCTCAAATCCACTCAAAGTAGGGGGCGGGGCACCATCACGCTGTGTCAAGACAAGAATTTTCCTGAGAAATAATGCAAACGTCTGCATCATGCGGGATTTGCGGGCTGGAGCGGGACAAAATATGGCAGGTGCGGGCGGGAGCGGGACTGAAAATCATAATTCTTTGTGGACGCGGGTGGGAGCGGGACTGAAAATCATAATTCTTTGAGGGCGCGGGCGGGAGTGGGACTGCACAATGCGGACGCGGGCGGGAGCGGGACTGAAAAATCCGACCCGCGCAGACCTCTAACCTGTAGATGGCAGAAATGCAACACTGGATACCAGCTGCCGTAAAACCCAAAAGATGACAAAGAAGAAAAAGGTAAACCTGCGCATGCGCGCACGGACTGTGTGAAGCAAGTGATTTCATGCACATTATTTGCTAGGGAATCCCCTCAAATTAAATAACTTCCCAGCCACAGAATGGCCTGGTTTTTTTAAAGATATTACAGAAATAAACATATCTCACAATGAACAAATTTCAGAGGGAAATAAATTTCACCAATTTTATGAAATCAAAAGGCCGTCTAGTTTTAATTCCTGTCATCATTTACAATATAGCAGCTTTAAACCAACATTTCCTCATCAGCCTCCAATAAACTGGAAAAAATGAAGCCCTGAAGACTTTTACTGTGTCTGGAAACTTGCTGACTGTTACAAAACACTGACAACAGAGACTCCTTCCCTGACTGTTATATAATAATAAAACATCTAACACAAATCTTCACCATATTAATGAAAGTTTTTGTTTGTTAAATAGTATGTTTTAACTGCAAAATTCTCAAGATGACACAGACACCAATGTCCTACCAAAGATGCTCTTATATTGATTGATCAATTTCGTGAAAAGTGTTTGTTTTTACTGGAAGGTTTTATGGTATCCATGTGGGTAAGACACAACTGCAATCTCTTCCCTCTGCAAAAAGTAGTTCCTTCCATGAACTTTGTAACTTAATTCACAAGTAAATTGGATTGAAGGCTTCATGAAAGCATAAATTGTCTTGTCTCGTCTTCATCCGCTTATCCGGGGCCGGGTCGCGGAGGCAGCAGTCTGAGCATGGAAGCCCAAACTTCCCTTTCCCCAGACACCTCGGCCAGCTCCTCGGGAAGAACACCGAGGCGTTCCCAGGCCAGCCGAGAGACATAGTCCCTCCAGCGTGTCCTGGGTCTTCCCCGGGGTCTCCTCCCGGGGGGACATGCCTGGAACACCTCCCCAGGGAGGCATCCAGGAGGCATCCGAAAGAGATGCCCGAGCCACCTCAGTTGATTCCTCTCGATGTGGAGGAGCAGCAGCTCTACTCCGAGCTCCTCCCAAGTGACTGTGCTTCTCACCCTATCTCTAAGGGAACGCCCAGCTACCCTGCGAAGGAAACTCATTTCGGCCACTTGTATCCGCAATCTTGTTCTTTTGGTCATTACCCAAAGCTCATGACCATAGGTGAGAGTCGGAACGTAGATCGACCGGTAAATCGAGAGCTTCGCCTTTTGGCTCAGCTCCTTCTTCACCACAACAGACCGGTAAAGCGACCGCATCACTGTGGAGGCTGCACCGATCCACCTGTCGACCTCACGCTCTATCCTTCCCTCACTCGTGAACAAGATCCCGAGATACTTAAACTCCTCCACTTGAGGTAGGACTTCTCCACCAACCTGGAGAGGGCAAGCCACCCTTTTCCGGTCGAGAACCATGGCCTCGGACTTGGAGGTGCTGATTCTCATCCCAGCCACTTCACACTCATCTGCAAAACACCCCAGTGCATGCTGAAGGTCCTGGTTTGAAGAAGCCAACAGGACAACATCATCTGCAAAAAGCAGAGATGAAATCCTGTGGTTCCCAAACAGGATTCCTTCTGGCCCCTGGCTGCGCCTAAAAATTCTGTCCATAAAAATTATGAACAGAACCGATGACAAAGGGCAGCCCTGCTGGAGTCCAACATGTACTGGGAACATGTCTGACTTACTGCCGGCAATACGAACCAGACTCCTGCTCCATTCGTACAGGGACCGGACAGCCCTTAGCAAAAAGCCCTGAACCCCATACTCCTGAAGCACCCCCCACAGAATACCACAAGGGACACAGTTGAATGCCTTCTCCAGATCCACAAAGCACATGTGGACTGGTTGGGCAAACTCCCATGAACCCTTGAGCACCCTATGAAGGGTATAGAGCTGGTCCAGTGTTCCACGACCAGGATGAAAACCGCATTGTTCCTCCTGGAGCCGAGGTTTGACTATTGGCCGAATTCTCCTCTCCAGTACCCTGGAGTAAACCTTCCCTGGGAGGCTGAGAAGTGTGATTCCCCTATAATTGGAGCACACTCTCCGGTCCCCTTTCTTAAAAAGAGGGACCACCACGCCAGTCTGCCACTCCAGAGGCACTGTCCCCGACTGCCACGCAATGCTGCAGAGGCGTGTCAGCCAAGACAGCCCCACCACATCCAGAGACTTGAGATACTCAGGGCGGCTCTCATCCACCCCCGGTACCTTGCCACCGAGGAGCTTGCAAACCACTTCAGTGACTTCGGCTTGGGTAATGAACGAGTCCACCTCTGAGTCCTCAGCCTCTGCCTCCTCAATGGAAGACATGATGGTGGGATTGAGGAGATCCACAAAGTATTCCTTCCACCGCCCGACAATGTCCCCAGTTGAGGTCAACAGCTCCCCACCCGCACTGTGAGCAGTGTTGGCAGAGTACTGCTTCCCCCTCCTGAGGTGCTGGATGGTTTACCAGAATTTCTTTGAGGCTGAACAATAGTCCTTATCCATGGCCTCCCCGAACTCCTCCCAGTTCCAAGTTTTTGCCTCCACAACTGCCCGAGCTGAGGCACGCCTGGCCTGCCAATACCTGTCAGCTGCCTCAGGAGTCCCGGAGGTCAACATGGCCCTATAGGACTCCTTCTTCAGCTCGACAGCATCCCTTACTTCTGGTGTCCACCACCGGGTTTGGGGATTGCCGCCACAACAGGCACCAGAGACCTTGCGGCCACAGCTCCGAACAGCTGCGTCTACAATGGAGGTAGAGAACATGGTCCACTCAGACTCAATGTCCCCCGCCTCCCTCAGAAGCTGGGAGAAGCTCTCCCGGAGGTGGGAGTTAAAGACCTCCCCGACAGAGTGCTCAGCCAGACGTTCCCAGCAGACCCTCTCCATACGTTTGGGCCTGCCAGGTCTGTCCGGCTTCCTCCTCCACCAGCAGATCCAACTCACCACCAGGTGGTGATCAGTTGACAGCTCAGCCCCTCTCTTCACCCGAGTGTCCAAGACATAGGGCCGGAGATCAGATGAAACAACAACAAAGTCGATCATCGACCTCCGACCTAAGGTGTCCTGGTGCCACGTGCACTTATGGACACCCCTATGCTCGAATATGGTGTTCGTTATGGACAAACCATGACTAGCACAGAAGTCCAATAACAAAACACCATTCGGGTTCAGATCGGGGAGGCCGTTCCTCCCAACCATGCCCCTCCAGGTGTCACTGTCATCACCCACGTGAGCATTGAAGTCCCCCAGTAGAACAATGGAGTTCCCAGTCTAAGCACCCCTCAGTACCTCTCCCAGGGACTCCAAGAAGGCCAGATACTCTATACTGCTAATCGGCCCGTAGGCACAAACAGCAAGAGCCCTCTCCCCAATCCGAAGGCGCAGAGAGGCAACCCTCTCGTTCACTGGGGTAAACTCCAACACATGGCGGCTGAGCTGGGGAGCTATAAACAAGCCCAGACCAGCCCGCCGCCACTCACCATAGGCGACTCCAGAAAAGTGGAGAGTCCAGCCCCTCTCGAGGAGCTGGGTTCCAGAGCCCAAGCTGTGCATGGAGGTGAGCCCAACTATCTCTAGCTGGTACCTCTCAACCTCCCGCACAAGCTCAGACTCTTCCCCCCCCCAGCGAAGTGACATTCCATGTCCCAACAGCTAGCCGCTGTGTTCGGGGATCAGGTCGTCAAGGCCCCTGCCTTCGACTACCGCCCGATCCACACTGCACCAGCCCCCTATGGCTACCTCTGTGGGTGGTGAACCCACAGGAGGTAGCATAAATTGTGTTGTGCATAAATGTTTCTTTATGGAACTCAGTAACTGTCCTTAGACTTCCTTAGTATCAATTACAGGTAGTCGTTGACTTATGACTTATGCAACTTATGACCGATCGACTTTACGACCGTCTGGTTATGACTGGCAAGTGTTTCCCAGCTGAGCTAGCTGAGCGTATGACAGTTTCTGTCCCAGCTCCCAGCAGCGCCTCTCGCCGCGTACAACAGTTTCCGCCCCAGCTTCAGGCACACACGCAGTCTCTCTCGCACTCCCTTGCTCACGCCATTATACAGTTTCCGCCCCAGCTCCTGGTTTATGAAACGAGCAAATCCTCCCGCCAGCCCGAGCGCTGCAACAGCTGATGATGACATAGACGACCCATAGCCAAGCACCAGTGATGCCAGCGGTCACTAAGTTTTGTATTTTGCTATGTTTTACATTTGTACAGGGCTTTGAACCGGTTCAAGGAACGAAAACGAAAACCAGGAACTTTTTCTATTTCACATGGAACAGAAACAAAACCAGAAACTTTATTATTTTTTATGTTCCGGAACAGAAACGCTTATTAAAAATAATGGTAACCGGTTAATACCAGTTTTTATTTCGTTCCTCAAAGTTTCCGTAGCCTACAAATAAAAAAGCCATTCTTCTCCTGCGCAAGTTTCTATGACCCGCTGGAGTTCACTTCCTGTGTGACATTCGCTGACTGAATGGAGAGAGCGGGAAGGTGGACTACTATCACGTCTCCATTACTGAGTGTCTGAGCAAAGAAGAGCCTGAACGATGCAACCTCCCTATTGGCTGTTTGTAAAAATGTATCAATTGTTGCCCTTCCCACGGGAATCATCGCGGGCTCGAGAGACGAGACCTGACGAGTTAGTTCGTTGGTAGCAGAACAAAATGTCTGGACACAAATCGGGTTTTCAGAAAAGGAAAGAAAATAAACGGAGGGTCGAAAATACAAAAAAGGAGGCAGAAAATGCAAAACGAGTTTTAAGGTAGGACAAATGGTTACTTTTCCGAGGCAGCCTGCCGTGGCTGCCTGCAGGCTTATTTATTATAGCCCATTTAGTTAAAATAGTTCATATAAAATGTTTATAGTTATAGTTATGTGATGGTTGTCCTGATTTAGACTGGTGTTTTTTTTTGTTTTTTGTTTTTTGGGGGGGGGGGGGGGGGGGGGGGGTGTTTGCACGATGTTGCACCCGGGTCCAGATTAGGGCAGAACTGGCCCTGGCTACATTTCAGGTGTAGTTTGTTTTATGTATGTATGTATGTATGTATGTATGTATGTATGTACGTACTTGCATAGATGTGTACTTGGTCTTCCAATATGGCGCCTAACAAACTCTCGCGGCGTGGTGACGTCATGCGGTAGCCCTCTATAGGGCCTGACTCGCCTTTGGTAACACACTAAACGAATTATCTTTCATTTTTGGCACTTTTTCTGTTTGTGTAGATGGGAAGACATACTGAGAATCCAAATCGCCAACATTTGAAATAATAATTGTTTTGAATTATTTATTGTCTTATTTAATGAAGGTTGTAATAGAATTAGCCTACATTTGGCTTAAGCTGGATGAGACAGAGACATAATTTTATAGCCATTTGTTAAACAGCTGACAGGGAACGTAATTAACCGTTCTGGGAACGAAATTTTTTTGTTCTAACCGGTTCGGGAACGTCTATTTAATGGTGGAACCCAAAACTGGAAACGTTAAAATTCCGTTTCTGTTCGGAACGAACCAATAGGAGAAAAATTCTGGTTCAAAGCCCTGCATTTGTATTTTGGTATGTTTCAAACTAAAATGTTTTCTATTTTTCACACCTGTATTTCATATTTTTTGTTTTGCACATATTAAACGAATTGTGCTGTACGCAGTGTAGTATGCAGTGTTTGACTTAAACCAAGTAATGAGCCAAGGTAATGAAATAAGAAAATGTTGATAAAATAAGACTTTAAGATGATTACAATATCATTACACATCACAATATACTTACGTTCATTTAACATAGGCCGACTTACGACCAGATCAGTTTACAACCGGTCAGTCGTAACCAAAAGCAGTCGTAAGTCAACGACTACCTGTATATGTTTATATGCTCAGAAAAAAAACAACATTCCTGTCCATGGTAATCAGATGGTAAAAGGTACAGTGCTGACACATACAGATATGTACAGTGGTGCTTGAAAGTTTGTGAACCCTTTAGAATTTTCTATATTTCTGCATAAATAGGACCTAAAACATCATCGGATTTTCACACAAGTCCGAAAAGTAGATAAATAGTTAAATGAATGAGACAAAAATATTATACTTGGGCATTTATTTATTGAGGAAAATGTTCCAATATTACATATCTGTGAGTGGCAAAAGTATGTGAACCTTTGCTTTCAGTATCTGGTGTGACCCCCTTGTGCAGCAATAACTGCAACTAAACGCTCCTGGTAACTGTTGATCAGTCCTGCACACCGGCTTGGAGAAATTTTAGCCCATTCCTCCATACAGAACAGCTTCAACTCTGGGATGTTGGTGGGTTTCCTCACATGAACTGTTTGCTTCAGGTCCTTCCACAACATTTCGATTGGATTAAGGTCAGGACTTTGACTTGGCCATTCCAAAACATTAACTTTATTCTTCTTTAACCATTCTTTGGTAGAACGAGTTGTGTGCTTAGGGTCATTGTCTTGCTGCATGACCCACCTTCTCTTGAGATTCAGTTCATAGACGATGTCCTGACATTTTCCTTTAGAATTTGCTGGTATAATTTAGAATTCATTGTTCCATCAATGACGGCAAGCTGTCCTGGCCCAGATGCAGCAAAACAGGCCCAAACCATGACACTACCACCATCATGTTTCACAGATGGGATAAAGTTCTTATGCTGGAATGCAGTGTTTTCCTTTCTCCAAACATAACGCTTCTCATTTAAACCAAAAAGTTATATTTTGGTCTCATCCGTCCACAAAACATTTTTTCCAATAGCCTTCTGGCTTGTCCACGTGATCTTTAGCAAACTGCAGATGAGCAGTGGCTTTCTCCTTGCAACCCTGCCATGCACACCATTGTTGTTCAGTGTTCTCCTGATGGTGGACTCATGAACATTAACATTAGCCAATGTGAGAGAGGCCTTCAGTTGGGGTCCTTTGTGACCTCGCCGACTATTACACGCCTTGCTCTTGGAGTGATCTTTGTTGGTCGACCACTCCTGGGGAGAGTAACAATGGTCTTGAATTTCCTCCATTTGTACACAATCTGTCTGACTGTGGATTGGTGGAGTCCAAACTCGTTAGAGATGGTTTTGTAACCTTTTCCAGCCTGATGAGCATCAACAACGCTTTTTCTGAGGTCCTCAGAAACCTCCTTTGTTCCTGCCATGATATACTTCCACAAACATGTGTTGTGAAGATCAGACTTTGATAGATCCCTGTTCTTTAAATAAAACAGGGTGCCCACTCACATCTGATTTTCATCCCATTGATTGAAAACACCTGACTCTAATTTCACCTTCAAATTAACTGCTAATCCTAGAGGTTCACATACTTTTGCCACTCACAGATATGTAATATTGGATCATTTTCTTCAATAAATAAATGACCAAGTATAATATTTTTGTCTCATTTGTTTAACTGGGTTCTCTTTATCTACTTTTAGGACTTGTGTGAAAATCTGATGATATTTTAGGTCATATTTATGCAGAAATATAGAAAATTCTAAAGGGTTCACAAACTTTCAAGCAACACTGTAAATATTTAACCTCTGAGTGTCACTGTTCATTAGAAACCCCCATTAAGGCAGCAGAAATGGTCATTCTTGCCAGATGAGAAAAACATGGCTGCCATGGCTGTCATCTGAACATTTGTCTGAACACGGATGGCCAAAATATTATTTCATATTGAGAGATATTACATACTACCTATGAGAATGTGAAAAGCTACTATTTCATCAAACTATATGAATGTTTTTAAAGCTATATTTTGTGATAGTGAGCATTTCCCATCAATATAGAAGCAAAAACTGCATTTTATGGGCTTTCATTTTAAAGTCATAAATCATAATCTTTTAATTATTCTTTAATCATTTTAAAGAAAGGTTTTCAGTCTCCAGCGGTATATGCACTGCAGACATGATCATAGAGTATAGTGAAGTTCAATCTTCTTTACACCACATGGATATACTGTATAACATCAATCACACTTTCAAGGTCCCACTGATGATATCAGATACATGAAAATAAAAATTTTGATTTTCAAATGGTTTTGGTTTAACCTGTTCTCAGCAATGCAAGGTAACATTTCATTGCAATATTGAAATGATTTAAATGTAGACAACATTGAACTTGTATACAGTACAATGCAATACAATATATACACCCACCAGTCCCAAGCTGGCATGGTTGTTGGTGCCAAAGAGACTTGTTTGTGTTTTTTTCAGCAATGTCAATTTTCATGCATAAAATTCTCATAAAATAATGCAAAGAACAACAAAGTCCAGTGAATTAGATGAGACTGTTTGGCCAGACTGGTTTGAGCTTTAGACATAGGCTACAATAACTCAAAAATCACCCTTTACAACCATAGTGAGTAAAAAATTCATTTCAGAATGGATGCTACAGATGAGACAGATGGGCTATGACAGCAGAAGTCCAGATCAGGTTCCACTCCTGTCAGCCAAGAACAAGAATCCAAGGCTATGGACAGAACAGGCTAACAAAATAAATGTGTAGAATATGTCTACCCAGTCATCCTGGAAGCTGGAGCCAATGGAGCACTTGCATGTGACATCACAGCCGATCCAGATTGTGACAGACACCATCTTGTCGGTCAAACGCCATATTTCCGCCTTCTACTTCTGGTTCTACTTCTACCTTTTCTTCTGGAAAAACCTACTATATACAATTCTACTACAACGGCTGCGGCTACAAGCTCTCCCTACCTGTGCACGTTTTTTATGTTTTTTGTGTGTATTTTTGCGTGTTGTTCGTCTGTACCGGACTTCAATATCCACTACAACCGTATGGACTTACTGGACATTGGTTTCCAGCAGAAAGTGACGGTTTGTAGCGATTTCCATCGCATGCACAACATTCCGGACGAGGAAAAAAAAAAAACATTCCAGACGAGATAGCGAGACCAGCGGGGTCTCCGTGGATTGTTATCGGAAGCAAAGCGAAGGAGGTGGCGTCGGGAGCGGAAGCAAAAGCGAGGCTGCAGAGCCGGCCTGTTGACTAAGCTCAGAAAACAGCTACTCAAACCTCCACTGCTAAGCCTCTACCTCTCCAACGCCAGGTAAACAAGACGGACGATTTGGAATTACAGCTGGAATTACCTTATTCTATTCTATAATCGGCTGGTCAGTGCTATACTCAATACTTAAGTGACTTACCCATCCAGTGAGGATCATTTTCTTGTTTACAAGATGCCACATCTGAGTCGCTGACAAATCCTGAATTTCTGTAAAGATAACTGTGCAGAGATTTATAAGCATGCAGTGCTTCACCACTGAACAGCGAGGGAAAGTTGATGAGGTAATTACACACGTCTGGGTATTCCACCTCTGGCAGTTCCATATCCACTGACACGGTTGTGAAAACTCCGTCCAGAAAGCCATAAGGGTCACTAATCTGTAGATCGTTTATTTTAGACATATATCTAGTTATCTGTTCATTGGAAAAATGAGCCGTGTAGTCCGTCGGTTGAAATTGATCCATTCTGTACACGAGTGCAGCATTATTCAGCTGTGCTGTTGACCGACAAGATGGCGGCTGTGTACTTTCCGGTCACGTGACTGCAAGATCTCCAGCCAATCTCAGGTGAGAGGCAGGATACACCCTGGGCCATCCTGGAAGCTGGATATATCCAGCTTCCAGGATCAATCTATCATAGGGCTAACACAGACAAACAACCACTCACACTCACATTCACCACGATGGGCAATTTAGGGTAGCCAGTTGACCTCATTTGCATATCTTTGGACTGCGGGAAGAAACAAGCACACCTGGAGGAAACCCACACAGACACAAGGAGAACATGCAAACTCCATATACAACCCCAATTCCAAAAAAGTTGGACACTGTGTGCAACATAAATAAAAACAGAACGTGAAGATTTGCAAATCATGGAAACCCTATATTTCATTGAAAATAGTACAAAGACAACATATCAAATGTTGAAACTGATACATTTTATTGTTTTTTGAAAAATATATGCTCATTTTGAATTTGATGTCAGCAACACATTTCCAAAAAGTTGGGACGGGGCAACAAAAGACTGAGAAAGTTGTGTAATGCTTAAAAAAATTGGTTAATTGGCAACAGGTCATTAACATGACTGGGTATAAAAAGAGCATCCCAACGGAGTATCTCAGAAGTAAAGATGGGGAGGGGTTCACCACTCCGTGAAAGACTGCATGGGCAAACAGTGCAATAATTTAAGAATAACGTTCCTCAATGTCTCATCTCATCTCATTATCTCTAGCCGCTTTATCCTGTTCTACAGGGTCGCAGGCAAGCTGGAGCCTATCCCAGCTGACTACGGGCGAAAGGCGGGGTACACCCTGGACAAGTCGCCAGGTCATCACAGGGCTGACACATAGATACAGACAACCATTCACACTCACATTCACACCTACGGTCAATTTAGAGTCACCAGTTAACCTAACCTGCATGTCTTTGGACTGTGGGGGAAACCGGAGCACCCGGAGGAATCCCACGCGGACACGGGGAGAACATGCAAACTCCGCACAGAAAGGCCCTCGCCGGCCACGGGGCTAGAACCCGAACCTTCTTGCTGTGAGGCGACAGCGCTAACCACTACACCACCGTGCCGCCCCGTTCCTCAATGTAAAATTGCAAATAATTTGGGATCACATCATCTATGGTACACAATATCATTAAAATATTCAGAGAATCTGGAGAAATCTCTGTATGCAAGAGACAAGGCTGAAAACTGACATTGGATGTCTGTGATCTTCAGGCCTCCAGGCAACACTGCATTAAAAGCAGATACGTGTCTGTCATGGAAATCACTGTATGGGCTCAGGAACACTTCAGAAAACCATCATCTGTGAAAACAGCTCATTACTGCATCCACAAATGCAAGTTAAAACCATAAACAATATCCAGAAACCCCACCTCGTTCTCTGGGCCCGAGCTCTTTTACGATGGACTGAGGCGAAGTGGAAAATTGTCCCAAGGTCTGACAAATCAAACATAAAAATTATTTTTAGAAATCATGGACACCATGTTCTCCAGGCTAAAGAGGAGAGGGACCATCCGGCTTGTTATCAGTGCACAGTTGAAAAGCCAGTATTTGTGATGGTATGAGGGTGCATTAGTGCACATGACATAGGTAGCTTGTACTGTACATCTGGGAAGGCATCATTAATGCTAAATGAGATATACACATTTCAGAGCAATATGCTGCCATCCAGACAAAATCGTTTTCAGAGAAGGTCTTCCTTCTTTCAGCAAGACAATGCCAAACCGCTTTCTACACATATTAAAACTGCATGGCTCTGTAGTAAAAGAGTCCAGGTGCTAAACTGGCCTGTCTGCAGTCCAGACTTGCCTCCCATTTAAAACATTTGGTGCATTACGAAGCGCAAAATATGACAAAGGAGACCCTGAACTGTTGAGCAACTGAAACTGTATATCAGGCAAGAATGGGACAACATTTCAATTTCAAAACTACAGCAATTGGTCTCCTTAGTTCCCAAAAGTTTACAGAGTGTTGTTAAAAGTAGAGGTGATGCAACACAATGGTAAACATGCCCCCGTCCCAACTTTTTTGAAACATGTTGCTGACATCAAATTCAAAATGAGCATATATTTTTCAAAAAACAATCATGTTTCTCAGTTTCAACATTTGATATTTTGTCTCTGTACTATTTTCAGTGAAATATAGGGTTTCCATGATATTGCAAATCTTCACATTCTGTTTTTATGTACAGTTTACACAGCGTCCCAATGTTTTTGGAATTGGGGTTGTAGAAAGGCCCCAGTCCGCCATGATGTTTGAACCCAGAGCCTTCTTGCTCTGAGGCGACAGTGCTGACAACTGCACCACTGTGCCACCTAAGGAGTGTATATATATATATATATATATATATATATATATATATATATATATATATACACACACACACACACACACACACACATATACATATATATACATACACACACATACACACACACACACACAGTGGGGCAAAAAAGTATTTAGTCAGTCACCAATTGTGCAAGTTCTCCCACTTAAAAAGATGAGAGCGGCCTAATTTTCATCATAGGTATACCTCAACTATGAGAGACAAAATGAGGGGAAAAAAATCCAGAAAATCACATTGATTTTTAAAGAATTTATTTGCAAATTATGGTGGAAAATAAGTATTTGGTCAATAACAAAAGGTCATCTCAATACTTTGTTATATACCCTTTGTTGGCAATGACAGAGGTCAAACGTTTTCTGTAAGTCTTCACAAGGTTTTCACACACTGTTGCTGGTATTTTGGCCCATTCCTCCATGCAGATCTCCTCTAGAGCAGTGATGTTTTGGGGCTGTCACTGGGCAACACAGACTTTCAACTCCCTCCAAAGATTTTCTATGGGGTTGAGATCTGGAGACTGGCTAGGCCACTCCAGGACCTTGAAATGCTTCTTACAAAGCCACTCCTTCGTTGCCCGGGTGGTGTGTTTGGGATCATTGTCATGCTGAAAGACCCAGCCACGTTTCATCATCAATGCCCTTGCTGATGGAAGAAGGTTTTCACTCAAAATCTCATGATACATGGCCCCATTCATTCTTTCCTTTACACGGATCAGTCGTCCTGGTCCCTTTGCAGAAAAACAGCCCCAAAGCATGATGTTTCCACCCCCATGCTTCACAGTAGGTATGGTGTTCTTTGGATGCAGCTCAGCATTTTTTCTCCTCCAAACACGACAAGTTGAGTTTTTACCAAAAAGTTCTATTTTGGTTTCATCTGACCATATGACATTCTCCCAATCCTCTTCTGGATCATCCAAATGCTCTCTAGCAAACTTCAGACGGGCCTGGACATGTACTGGCTTAAGTAGGGGGACACGTCTGGCACTGCAGGATTTGAGTCCCTGGTGGCGTAGTGTGTTACTGATGGTAGCCTTTGTTACTTTGGTCCCAGCTCTCTGCAGGTCATTCACTAGGTCCCCCCATGTGGTTCTGGGATTTTTGCTCACCGTTCTTGTGATCATTTTGACCCCATGGGGTGAGATCTTGCGTGGAGCCCCAGATCGAGGGAGATTATCAGTGGTCTTGTATGTCTTCCATTTTCTAATAATTGCTCCCACAGTTGATTTCTTCACACCAAGCTGCTTACCTATTGCAGATTCAGTCTTCCCAGCCTGGTGCAGGTCTACAATTTTGTTTCTGGTGGTCCTTTGACAGCTCTTTGGTCTTGGCCATAGTGGAGTTTGGAGTGTGACTGTTTGAGGTTGTGGACAGGTGTCTTTTATACTGATAACGAGTTCAAACAGGTGCCATTAATACAGGTAACGAGCGGAGGACAGAGGAGCCTCTTAAAGAAGAAGTTACAGGTCTGTGAGAGCCAGAAATACATGCTTGTTTGTAGGTGACCAAATACTTATTTTACCGAGGAATTTACCAATTAATTCATTAAAAATCCTACAATGTGATTTCCTGGATTCTTTTCCCCCATTCTGTCTCTCATAGTTGAAGTGTACCTATGATGAAAATTACAGGCCTCTCTCATCTTTTTAAGTGGGAGAACTTGCACAATTGGTGGCTGACTAAATACTTTTTTGCCCCACTGTATATACACACACACACACACACACACACACACACACACAGGTAGTCGTCGACTTACGACTGCATTTGGTTACGACTGACCGGTCATAAACTGATCTGGTCGTCAGTCGGCCTATGTTAAATGAACGCAAGTATATTGTGATGTGTAATGATATTGTAATCATCTTAAAGTCTTATTTTATCAACATTTTCTTATTTCATTACCTTGGCTCATTACTTGGTTTAAGTCAAACACTGCATACTACACTGCGTACAGCACAATTCGTTTAATATGTGCAAAAAAAAAAATATGAAATACAGGTGTGAAAAATAGAAAACATTTTAGTTTGAAACATACCAAAATACAAATGTAAAACATAGCAAAATACAAAATTTAGTGACCGCTGGCATCACTGGTGCTTGGCTGTGGGTCGTCTACGTCATCATCAGCTGCTGCAGCGCTCGGGCTGGCGGGAGCATTTGGTCGTTTCATAAACCAGGAGCTGGGGCGGAAACTGTATGACGGAGTGCGCAAGGGAGCGAGAGAGAGACTGCGCATGTGCCTGGAGCTGGGGCGGAAACTGTTGTACGCGGCGAGAGGCGCTGCTGGGAGCTGGGGCGGAAACTGTCATACGCTCAGCTGGGAAACACTTGCCAGTCATAACCAGATGGTCATAAAGTCGATCAGTCGTAAGTCGCATAGGTTGTAAGTCGATAACTACCTGTATAATACACACACACACACACACACACACACACACACACACTAGTGCATCTCAAAAAATTAGAATACCATGAAACAGTTCCTAAGATCAATCAAAAAAGGATTTACAATACAGAAATGTCCAACTTCTGAAAAGTATATTCATTTATACACTCAATACTTGGTTGGGGCTCCTTTACCATGAATTACTGTCTCAATGCGGTGTGGCATGGAGGTGTTATTGAAGCCCAGGTTGCTTTGATAGTGGCCTTCAACGTATCTGTATTTTTGAGTCGGGTGTTTCTCATCTTCCTCTTGACAATACCCCATAGATTCTCTATGGGGTTCAGGTCAGGCAAGTTGGCTGGCCAATCAAACACAGTAATATCATGGTCAGCAAACCATTTGGTAGTAGTTTTGGCACTGTGGGTAGGTGCTAAGTCCTGCTGGAAAAGGAAATCAGTATCTCCAAAAAGCTCGTCAGCAGATGGAAGCATGAAGTGCTCTAAAATCTCCTGGTAGATGGCTGTGTTGACTTTGGACTTGATAAAATACAGTGGACCAACACCAGCAGATGACATGGCACCCCAAATCATCACAGACTGCGGAAACTTCACACTGGACTTCAAACACCTTGGATTCTGTGCCTCTCCACTCTTCCTCCAGACTCTAGAACCGTGATTTCCAAATTAAATGCAAAATGTACTTTCATCTGAAAAGAGGACTTTGGACCACTGAGCAACAGTCCATTTCTTTCTCTCCTTAGCCCAGATAAGACACTTCTGACATTGTCTCTGGCTCAGGAGTAGCTTGATATTAGGAATGCGAAAGTTGTATCTCCTTTCTTAAAGATGTCTGTTTGTGATGGGTCTTGATACACTGACACCAGCCTCAGTCCACTCCTTGTGAAGCTCTCCCAAGTTCTTGAATCAACTTTTCTTGACAATCCTCTCAAGACTGCAGCCATCCCTGTTGCTTGTACACCTTTTCCAGCCACCCTTTTCAGCAATGACCTTTTGTGGCTTACCCTCCTTGTGGAGGGCATCAGTGGTCATCTTCTGGACAACAGTCAAGTCAGCAGTCTTCCCCATGATTGTGGTTGTGTGTACTGAACTAGACTGAGAGATACACTGTGTTCATACTGTTTTACTCAAACTCGAAATGAAATATTCTAATATTTTGAGATGGGTATTTTTTGTACTGTATGCCATACTGATTAAAATTAAAATAGAAAAATGCTTGAAACATTTTAGTTTATGTGTAATGAGTCTATAATATATAACATTTTCACTTTCTTAAATAACTGATGGAAAATATTGAACTTTTTCACAATATTCTAATTTTTTGAGATGCACTAGTATATATAAACTTGAAAACACAAAATTTAAAAATAAATTAATTAATTAATACATTTAAAAAAATTGTCCTGGCCTATAATAACTTCTTGAATGTGCTGTATTTTATATGGCTGCTTGGACTGGATTTCCAGACACAGATCCTGCTTTCCAAAGCCATTTTTACATTACTCTTGTGCACTTCCCCTTTCCATTTCCTCTCAGGGGAACTCCTGCTGCCATGTTTCCATTACTTTATCAGCTCCATGCATGTTCTTACAACTTGTGTTGAATCCTTGAAAGGTCTAGGGATTGCGAAAACATCACTCTACATTTGTGGAGTTTATTTCAGCAAAAGTGTCACTAATTATTTGTTAATAATAGTTTTTAAATGTTTGCGAAATAATATGATAACTATTTTTTTGTCTATTTAACATTGCAATGAACACTTGTTTAGCTCTTGTGGTCACATGAGCATCGCATGACAACAATAATGGCAGGGAGTCCAACAGGAAGTCAACAGAAGTGGCTCATTTAATGCCTATGAAGCAATTTGATACTTATCTCATATTGTGTGTATGTTATGTAAGGAATGTAAAGACATTTTGGTCATGAACATGGCTTAGATTGTCTTTAATCCAAGTCTTGTCACATATAGTGCATCTCAAAAAATTAGAATATTGTGAAAAAGTTCAATATTTTCCATGACTTATTTAAGAAAGTGAAAATGTTATATATTATAGACTCATTACACATAAACTAAAATGTTTCAAGCATTTTTCTATTTTAATTTTAATCAGTATGGCATACAGTACAAAAACATTAAAAAAACATCTCAAAATATTAGAATATTTCATTTCGAGTTTGAGTAAAACAGTATGAACACAGTGCATCTCTCGGTCTAGTTCAGTACACACAACCACAATCATGGGGAAGACTGCTGACTTGACTGTTGTCCAGAAGATGACCACTGATGCCCTCCACAAGGAGGGTAAGCCACAAAAGGTCATTGCTGAAAAGGGTGGCTGGAAAAGGTGTACAAGCAACAGGGATGGCCGCAGTCTTGAGAGGATTGTCAAGAAAAGTTGATTCAAGAACTTGGGAGAGCTTCACAAGGAGTGGACTGAGGCTGGTGTCAGTGTATCAAGACCCATCATGAACAGACATCTTCAAGAAAGGGGATACAACTTTCGCATTCCTAATATCAAGCTACTCCTGAGCCAGAGACAATGTCAGAAGTGTCTTATCTGGGCTAAGGAGAGAAAGAAATGGACTGTTGCTCAGTGGTCCAAAGTCCTCTTTTCAGATGAAAGTACATTTTGCATTTAATTTGGAAATCATGGTTCTAGAGTCTGGAGGAAGAGTGGAGAGCAGTGGCGTGCACAGACATTTTGGGGGGCAAGTGCTCTGGGGGGAAAAAAGGGCACTTTTTTGCACATGTGGAACACCTTATTATAAAAGTCTGAGATTTAACCCTCCTCTTGTGTTCGGGTCGCCACTGACCCGTTTTAGTTTTTAAAGGTGTAAAACAACCACTTAATGTTAATTTATTACATCAAGCCTTTTTGACTTTGCCAGGAATCTCTAGTTGAACAAAATAGAAAAATAAATTTTTGTTTTCCTAAATCTGAAAATGGTCTAGCAAAAAATATAATACTTACAGTATGTGCAGTTGTTTCTGTATGCGACGGTCTACTTAACGACTACAGCTTGGGCTTAGAGGGCAAACAATACATTTTCACTCTATTCATGTGTTACCTGGCTGGTGGGGCAGGGGAAGAGCTGACTGACTGCCCGATGTGTTGTCTGCGCTATGACAAGGCCGTGGCTTCCAGGACGCTATGCTGCTGCAACCTCACATTGAATGCACTGCACGCTTGTTCACGTGACAGAGCAAGAGAGACAGAGGTCCGGTGTGTGTGCGGAGGGGGCACACATCGGGACATTATTTTCACACACGCTTTTAATGCCGCGGCTTTTCTAAAAGATCATGTCGACATTGGCCTCAGTAAACTGTAAAAAAAAAAAAAATTCAAAAGGGCACTTTCTTGGACAGAGGGCAGAGGGGCAGGTGCTTGAGCACCACCTCATGTCTATCTGTGCACGCCACTGGTGGAGAGGCACAGAATCCAAGGTGTTTGAAGCCCAGTGTGAAGTTTCCACAGTCTGTGATGATTTGGGGTGCCATGTCATCTGCTGGTGTTGGTCCACTGTATTTTATCAAGTCCAAAGTCAACACAGCCATCTACCAGGAGATTTTAGAGCACTTCATGCTTCCATCTGCTGACAAGCTTTTTGGAGATGCTGATTTCCTTTTCCAGCAGGACTTAGCACCTACCCACAGTGCCAAAACTACTACCAAATGGTTTGCTGACCATGATATTACTGTGTTTGATTGGCCAGCCAACTTGCCTGACCTGAACCCCATAGAGAATCTATGGGTATTGTCAAGAGGAAGATGAGAAACACCTGACCCAAAAATACAGATATGTTGAAGGCCACTATCAAAGCAACCTGGGCTTCAATAACACCTCAGCAGTGCCACAGACAGATCACCTCCATGCCACACCGCATTGAGACAGTAATTCATGGTAAAGGAGCCCCAACCAAGTATTGAGTGTATAAATGAATATACTTTTCAGAAGTTGGACATTTCTGTATTGTAAATCCTTTTTTTGATTGATCTTAGGCAGGGCTTTGAACCAGAATTTTTTTCCTATTGGTTCGTTCCGAACAGAAATGGAATTTTAACGTTTCCGGTTTTGGGTTCCACCATTAAATAGACGTTCCCGAACCGGTTAGAACAAAAAAATTTCGTTCCCGGAACGGTTAATTACGTTCCCTGTCAGCTGTTTAACAAATGGCTATAAAATTATGTCTCTGTCTCATCCAGCTTAAGCCAAATGTAGGCTAATTCTATTATAACCTTCATTAAATAAGACAATAAATAATTCAAAACAATTATTATTTCAAATGTTGGCGATTTGGATTCTCAGTATGTCTTCCCATCTACACAAACAGAAAAAGTGCCAAAAATGAAAGATAATTCGTTTAGTGTGTTACCAAAGGCGAGTCAGGCCCTATAGAGGGCTACCGCATGACGTCACCACGCCGCGAGAGTTTGTTAGGCGCCATATTGGAAGACCAAGTACACATCTATGCAAGTACATACATACATACATAAAACAAACTACACCTGAAATGTAGCCAGGGCCGGTTCTGCCCTAATCTGGACCCGGGTGCAACATCGCTCAAACACCCCCCCCCCCCAAAAAAAAAAAAACACCAGTCTAAATCAGGACAACCATCACATAACTATAACTATAAACATTTTATATGAACTATTTTAACTAAATGGGCTATAATAAATAAGCCTGCAGGCAGCCACGGCAGGCTGCCTCGGAAAAGTAACCATTTGTCCTACCTTAAAACTCGTTTTGCATTTTCTGCCTCCTTTTTTTATTTTCGACCCTCCGTTTATTTTCTTTCCTTTTCTGAAAACCCGATTTGTGTCCAGACATTTTGTTCTGCTACCAACGAACTAACTCGTCAGGTCTCGTCTCTCGAGCGCGCGATGATTCCCGTGGGAAGGGCAACAATTGATACATTTTTACAAACAGCCAATAGGGAGGTTGCATCGTTCAGGCTCTTCTTTGCTCAGACACTCAGTAATGGAGACGTGATAGTAGTCCACCTTCCCGCTCTCTCCATTCAGTCAGCGAATGTCACACAGGAAGTGAACCCCAGCGGGTCATAGAAACTTGCGCAGGAGAAGAATGGCTTTTTTATTTGTAGGCTACGGAAACTTTGAGGAACGAAATAAAAACCGGTATTAACCGGTTACCATTATTTTTAATAAGCGTTTCTGTTCCGGAACATAAAAAATAATAAAGTTTCTGGTTTTGTTTCTGTTCCATGTGAAATAGAAAAAGTTCCCGGTTTTCGTTTTCGTTCCTTGAACCGGTTCAAAGCCCTGATCTTAGGGAATATTCTAATAATTTGAGATACTGGATTTCTGATTTTCATGAGCTATAAGCCATCTCATCTCATTATCTCTAGCCGCTTTATCCTGTTCTACAGGGTCGCAGGCAAGCTGGAGCCTATCCCAGCTGACTACGAGCGAAAGGCGGGGTACACCCTGGGCAAGTCACCAGGTCATCACAGGGCTGACACATAGATACAGACAACCATTCACACTCACATTCACACCTACGGTCAATTTAGAGTCACCAGTTAACCTAACCTGCATGTCTTTGGACTGTGGGGGAAACCGGAGCAACCGGAGGAAACCCACGCGGACACGGGGAGAACATGCAAACTCTGCACAGAAAGGCTCTCGCCGGCCACGGAGCTCGAACCCGGACCTTCTTGCTGTGAGGCGACAGCGCTAACCACTACACCACCGTGTCGCCCATATATTTTTTTTTATTCAACATTTGTACATCTAATAATCAGCATTAATGACTGAGCAGAAGCATCAGTAGTAGTATGTTTTTGTTTTGCTGTGGTACAGAGGTGGAAAAGTAGACACGACTTAAAAACGTCGATCGAGCTCATGTGCTTCTCTTTATTGCCCTCACGCTGTAAGCATGGCTTCTTCATCTTTCTGCATCTCATCTTGGGTAGCAGCAAGGCATAGTGTTGGCATGGCAACCAAACAACACAAAATCCTCCTGGGTGCACTTCCTACCTATAGATGATGACAATGAGATGAGGCTCCCGTGCATAGAATGCTGATTGCATGCTTTGCGCTGCCTTTAGACATGAACAATCCTGCGTGTTAGCTTGCTATATTATTATACCATATATGGAGAATACACATGAATGGAACTGATATTGTTTGTTATATTAAATGTAAAATCACATTTTGGTTGAACACGATGATGCACACATCCGCGCGCGCACAGCCCTGATCTCTGTACATGACCATGCTTCTCTCTCTCTCACACACACACAACCCTGAGAACTGTGTGCCTCTATTATTATGGAACTCTCAATACCTTCCAAACACACTGTTCTGTTTAGATCCACACAGGATCACACAAACACCCACTCAGTGTGTAAGACTATTAAAACACAAACACACTGCATGCTCTGCAGTCATAGCAACCAGCCTGATGCAGATGAATTGCTGACACCCTTCCATCACTTTCCAAGATGTCCGCTTGCCAATGGTCGTGAGAGTAGAGTGCTTCTCCTCGTTGGACCATGAGAACGAATGTCTCACCACTTATCGTGCTCCACAGGCACCTCCAAGAGATGCTTACTGCTCTGGCAAGCTCCATTGTAGAAGTCTGTTTAGTATTCAGCAAGAGCACCAGCTGTCTGAGTGGTTGGATGAGAACACGAAGGCCGAGCGACCAGCACTGCAAAGTGTATGGAACGAGGTAATTTGAAAAATACCCTGTATAGTTTTGTACTCTTACAAAACCACCCACTGCACTGATGGCGAGTGTGAAATAGGTCTCTTTCAATCTCTACAACACAAGGCACAAAGCCCAGATGTTTGGTCCTGAAGATAAAAGGACCATAATTTCCTTTTCTTTTAAAAAGCATCCATGGCTGCATTCCAATATTGTTTTTAACACTGGCCTCCCAAATCATTTACATTTATGCATTAATCATTATGCTTTTTTTTTTATCAAAGATGAGGCTGAACATAATCCAAAGCACTGCTGTCTCATAGATCTTCCCAGACTTGTAAAATATAATCCAATGTGATGTTTGTTTGATGATCCTTTGGAAGCAAATGGATCAAGTCCGTACATATACACCTTAGGATCATAATGTGCCATAAGACATTGCTATTTTATGCAGTTTCCTTTTCAGAAAGAAAATCTGCTTTAAAATGTAATTAGAAATGAAATATGTAACCATTTCAAAACTTTTGGATGTGCTTTATTTATTTGGTAGTCTGTTTCTTCATCTACATTCATAAACAAAAGGGAGTCTCCTAAAATCTGTTCTGAAAGGGAAACCCTATGGTCTAGAGTCCTACAAAGAATTCTTAATTGTTCCCTCAGAAAGACAGACCCACAGGGTTCCTCAGTGGAAACTTTCTATGTTTATTGTAGATTTTGCTGGAATTAAGAGGTTCAAACCTGTTTCAGCATAACAAATGCCCCGCTACACAAAGCAAGGTCCATGAAAACATTGTTTGTCAAGGTTAGAGTGGAAGAACTCGAGTGTCCTACACAGATTCCTGGAAATCCAACTGCACCCCAGGCCTCCTCACTGAAATTAGTGCCACACTTCACTAATGTTCCAAGTCCAACTCCATGTCAATACCCATGCTTTTGCAACAGAATGGTCAACAGGCACATAGGACTGATGGTCAGGTGTCCACATACTTTTGTTAATATAGTGTACTTGGGAAGTTACTCAAAGAAAAGTCACATCAATTTTCCAAATGAATTAAGTTGCACATTTCCTTATTGGCAAATCAAAATAGTCAAGAGGAAAAATTAACTAAAATATGGCTTCAAATACGGGCGGCACAGTGGTGTAGTGGTTAGCACTGTCGCCTCACAGCAAGAAGGTCCTGGGTTCGAGCCCCGTGGCTGGCGAGGGCCTTTCTGTGCGGAGTTTGCATGTTCTTCCCGTGTCCGTGTGGGTTTCCTCCGGGTGCTCCGGTTTCCCCCACAGTCCAAAGACATGCAGGTTAGGTTAACTGGTGACTCTAAATTGACCGTAGGTGTGAATGTGAGTGTGAATGGTTGTCTGTGTCTATGTGTCAGCCCTGTGATGACCTGGCGACTTGTCCAGGGTGTACCCCGCCTTTCGCCCATAGTCAGCTGGGATAGGCTCCAGCTTGCCTGCGACCCTGTAGAAGGATAAAGTGGCTAGAGATAATGAGATGAGATGGCTTCAAATATATTGCACTTGCTACCCCGGAGCCTCCAGAACCTCCAATTTTGCCACAATTGATTGTGATTCACACTTCTGAATTGGAGTACATTGTACATCCAACAAGGACACGAGGAAACTAATTCTCACTGATTAACACCGCTATTTTCTCTCCCTTGTTGGTGTTCCACCCTCTATTAGCAGGCTCTTTTGATGGCTGCACAGTTTCATATTTTGTCCAGAGAACAACACTAAAAGTACTGCTTACATGAACTTCAACCTTTCTAAGGCTGTTCTTGGAATGCCTTAGGAACACTGAGCCAGTTGAAATTCTCAACACAGACAATTACACCCTGAATAACACATCCTGCTGGACATGAGGGAAGCTTGGTTTTCTCTTTCATTTACAAATAGAGACAGGTCAGAAGGTACATGGTTAGGGATGAAAGTTTCAGTGTGATAGAAAGAAATCTCTCATTCAAGGTTTAACATGTTGGTATGTGAGAGGGGTGAGAAATATAATGGGCACTTCTTTGAAGTTGCACTATTTGCATGCTGATCCATCATTGCAATGTTAGATATTTCGTTCCACCTCTATTGCTGAAGATGTTTTCTCTTTCTTCAGAGGCCATGAAGAGTTTGTTTCAGGTCAGGTAAACCTTTCACCTAAAGCCAGTTGCTACAGTGGTGCTTGAAAGTTTGTGAACCCTTTAGAATTTTCTATATTTCTGCATAAATAGGACCTAAAACATCAACAGATTTTCACACAAGTCCTAAAAGTAGATAAAGAGAAACCAGTTAAACAAATGAGACAAAAATATTGTACTTGGTCATTTATTTATTGAGGAAAATGATCCAATATTACATATCTGTGAGTGGCAAAAGTATGTGAACCTTTGCTTTCAGTATCTGGTGTGACCCCCTTGTGCAGCAATAACTGCAACTAAATGTTTCTGGTAACTGTTGATCAGTCCTGCACACCAGCTTGGAGGAATTTTAGCCCATTCCTCTGTACAGAACAGCTTCAACTCTGGGATGTTGGTGGGTTTCCTCACATGAACTGCTCGTTTCAGGTCCTTCCACAACATTTTGATTGGATTAAGGTCAGGACTTTGACTTGGCCATTCCAAAACATTACATTTATTCTTCTTTAACCATTCTTTGATAGAACGACTTGGGTGCTTAGGGTTGTTGTCTTGCTGCATGACCCACCTTCTCTTGAGATTCAGTTCATGGACAGATGTTCTGACATTTTCCTTTAGAATTTGCTGATATAATTCAGAATTCATTGTTCCATCAATGATGGCAAGCCGTCCTGGCCCAGATGCAGCAAAACAGGCCCAAACCATGATACTACCACCACCATGTTTCACAGATGGGATAAGGTTCTTATGCTGGAATGCAGTGTTTTCCTTTCTCCAAACATAATGCTTATCATTTCAACCAAAAAGTTATGTTTTGGTCTCATCCGTCAACAAAACATTTTTCCAATAGCCTTCTGGCTTGTCCACGTGATCTTTAGCAAACTGCAGATGAGCAGCAATGTTCTTTTTGGAGAACAGTGGCTTTCTCCTTGCGACCCTGCCATGCACACCATTGTTGTTCAGTGATGTCCTGATGGTGGACTCATGAACATTAACATTAGCCAATGTGAGAGAGGCCTTCAGTTGCTTAGAATTTACCCTGGGGTCCTTTGTGACCTCGCCGACTATTACACGCCTTGCTCTTGGAGTGATCTTTGTTGGTTGACCACTCCTGAGGAGGGTAACAATGGTCTTGAATTTCCTCGATTTGTACACAATCTGTCTGACTGTGGATTGGTGGAGTCCAAACTCTTTAAAGATGGTTTTGTAATCTTTTCCAGCCTGATGAGCATCAACAATGCTTTTTCTGAGGTCCTCAGAAATCTCCTTTGTTCGTGCCATGATATACTTCCACAAATGTGTTGTGAAGATCAGATTTTGATAGATCCCTGTTCTTTAAATAAAACAGGGTGCCTGATGTAACAACCGTGGCAGGTCTGCCAATTGGTAACCTGGTGTACCTGATTACCTAATTACATCTGTGCCTTGTGGCAAGCATTTTATTGTGTTTCAGGTGTGCCTGATTGGGAGGAGCTATAAAAGCCCCCCCCCCCCCCCCCCCAGAACATTCCAGGAGGGTTGCTCTCCTCCTTGGGTTTTTGGATTCATTTGCGTGACACTGGGACTGACCACACTACACTCCATTATTACTGATTTGCACTACACTTATTTATCATTATTTAATTCTTTATTATAATAAATTATATCATTATTTGCAAACCTGTGTGGTCTCCCAGTTTATGTTGCCTTGCTGGAGCCGGCATTGCAACATAATGGGGGCTCGTCCGGGAGATTGAATTTTGAAATTGGTACGGTAAAATTAATTTTTTGTAGTGGTAAAGTATACACATAGTCGTACGCAATTTGATCTATTGTCGTATTTGTTTTTGGGCTGACAGGTGTGGCTTACCTGTGGCAGCAAGAGTGGAGAAACACGCAGATTTGGTTAATTGACGCTTTGGAGTTAATTGAATAATTTTTGTTTCGTTTAATTGATTTCTACCCGGAGGAGTGGAGTAACCCTTGAGTCCTTGCAGCTTTGGTTTGTTGTTTTTTTTTCTGCAGGACTCTCTGTGCATACCAGCTTAATTGGGCACAGGTGTCTTGATTAGGGGGAGGGAAGGTAGGTTAGACCCTACCGAGCTACACGTGAACCCCCACGGCAGGTGAAGAGCGCTTAACGTTTTTTATTATTTTCCTTTGTTGTTTTAGTTTGTTGTGTTTGGTGGGTCGAACGCGCTGGTTCTCCTTTGCAGTTCAATTGTATGTGGACTCACCGAAGACTAGCATTAGACATAGGTAGGGATTGTGTGTTTAGTTAGATGCGGGGCAGCTCTTTACTCTGTGGGATACTGGAGTGGTTTACCTGTGCCTAATAATTTTTTGGTGTTGCACAGTGTGGGATTTTTGATTGGGTAATTTGTTTTGTGTGGCATTCGTCTTTGTATTGTGGTTAGTTATGTCGGCAGTGGAGGATTTTGTTGCGCAGCCATCCGAAGTTGCGCTTGATGGTCTCACTAAATATCAATTGTGCAAGTTGGCTGAGCATTATAAATTTGAGCAGGATCTTGTTAAAGATCTTAAAAAACAGGGGTTAAAGGATCAGGTGAAAACTAAGTTGGCTGAATTAATGGTTATCTCTGTAAAGCCGGTTCCAGTTGCCATTTCTACATCGAAGCCTGAGGTTTCTCAAAGTAACTTAAGCTTTGAACAACAGGTGGAACTGTTGAAATTGCAGAATGAATTCAAGTGCAGGGAATGAGAAAATGAGTTTGAGTTGCTGCGAGCGCAAAAAGAGTTGGAGGCGCTGGATAGAGATAAGGAGCGGGCTTTGGAATATGAAAAGTTAAGACATAAGAATGAGCGGTTGAAATTAATTGCTGCTGGGAAAATGTCTGGGGAGGGTAATGGTTCTAGTGGGTCTCTGGGTACAGCAGGGTCAAATGTAAATCTGTCCACCATGATTAAGTTTTTACCTCAATTTAATGACCATGACCCTGACATTTTCTTTTCACTTTTTGAAAATATGGTGGATGAACATGGTTGGAGCAGCTCTCAACGGTGTTTGCTACTTCAAACCACACTTACTGGCCGGGCTCAGGATGCCTTTATTGCCCTTTCAACAGATGATCGTAGGGACTATGTGTGTGTTAAGGAGGCTGTGCTGAGAGCCTATGAACAGGTGCCTGAATTTTATAGACAGCGTTTTCGGAACTGGAAAAGATCCGAGCGCCAGACCTATGCAGAAGTGGCTAGGGACCTTGTTAGTTTTTTCAAGCGGTGGTGTTCCTCAGTAAGTGTTAAAACTTTTGAACAATTATGTGATTTAATTGTATTAGAACAGTTTGTGAATATTCTCCCCGAGCATGTTGCTACCTTTATTCGTGAACATAAGATCAGCATGGCGGCTGACGCTGCTGTGCTTGCGGACGAATACGTTCTTACGCATAGAGGTAAAAGTAGAGGTTTGTCGCGGTTCAGGGATTATTCTGATGAGGAACACCGATTTAATTGGTCTGAAGGTAGAAGGGATGTGTCTAAACGCTTTAATGTAGACTCTGAAAATCATTGTTATTATTGTTTGGAGGCTGGTCATTGGAAGAATGAATGTCCTTTGTTAAACAATAAAAGACAAATGTCCAGCTCTAACAATTCTTCACCGAACCGAAAGCCTAACCAATCCAACAACTCTAAGTTTGTAGGTTGTGCAACTCCTGTGACACTGCACACTAAGGTAACTCTATCACCTGCACCTGATATTAAAGCGTTGGTGACTGGTGACGGCTGCGAGGTGCCGAATCCGCCACTAGATGAGCTACCTGATTGTGATCCTTCAGGAGAGTAGGTCAGTGAGAGTTTCGGCCCTTTTATTACTGAAGGTACCATCTCCTTATTAGGTGGTGTATATAGTAAGAAGGTTAAGATATTGCGCGATATAGGCGCTACTGAAACATTTGTGGCCCAGACTGCATTGCCCTTTTCCTCTGCGTCTAACACGGGTCAGTATGTCTTAGTTCAAGGTATTGGTATTCAAACTTTGTCTGTTCCTCTGCACAAAATTGTTTTGGATTCCGATCTTGTGCAGGGGGAAGTAACTGTTGCTGTTCGCCTGTCTTTGCCTGTATCGGGTGTGGATGTGATCTTGGGCAATGTGTTGGCAAAAGATCGTGTTTGGCCTAGTGGTTCTGTACCACCTGTAGTATCCAATGAGCCTATTGAGAATGTTCAAGATAATTGTGTTTCTGACTTTTCTGGAGTGTTTAACGCTTGCGCGGTGACCCGCGCACAAGCTCGCTCAAAAGTGGATGTTGATGAAAAGTGCAAACGCGTGTTTTCTCCATGGCCTGTGTTGCCATCAGCTTTTGATCGGACAGAATTTATTGTAGCTCAAAAAGAGGATGTGTCCTTGTCAGAGATGTGGGGTGAAGCTATGCCATCTGATAAATGGGAGAGTGAAGAGAGAGGATATTTTAAGCTCGATGGGTTGCTGGCACGTAAGTTTATGTTTTATGACAGCGATAAGAAGGAGGGTTTATGTCAAATTGTCGTACCCAGTAAATATTGACAATCAGTGTTGCAGACCGCTCATGGGGGTGGAGCGGGACACTTCGGTGTGCGTAAAACATATGATCGTCTACTTCAACACTTTTATTGGCCGCGGCTCAAACGAGATGTGGCAGAGTATGTTAAGACCTGTCATACCTGTCAGCTGGTTGGTAAGTCCAACGAGGACATCAAGCCTGCGCCATTGTATTCCATCCCGGCTGTTGGCCAACCATTTGAACACCTGTTAATCGATTGTGTGGGTCCTTTACCACCTTCTAAGTCTGGGTCGATTTATTTGTTGGCGGTGATGTGTCAGACAACGAGATATCCTGCTGCATTTCCGTTGAGGAGTATTACCACCAAGTCCGTTGTTAGAGCCCTCTCCCAATTTATTTCCACGTTTGGTATACCCAAAGTGCTTCAGTCTGATCGAGGAAGTAATTTTACTTAAAAAATGTTTTCTGAAATACTACAGCAGCTTCAGATAAAGCATAAATTAAGTAGCCCTTATCATCCTCAAAGCCAAGGCGCTTTAGAGCGCTTTCATCTCACATTGAAGTCTCTGCTTCGCGCGCACTGTTTAGAGCTACAGCGCGACTGGGAGGAGGGGCTCCCGTGGCTGATGTTGGCAGCCCGGGAGGTCATCCAAGACAGTCTGGGTTTTAGCCCAAATGAATTAGTCTTTGCTCACCAAGTTCGAGGTCCGTTGACTGTCTTAAAAGATGGTTTGAAAGAGTCTGAGCCTCCTGTTAATTTAATTGATTATGTCCATGGGTTTCGTCGCCGATTATTTTTAGCGTGGAAATGTGCTGTTAAAAATCTTGTTAAGTCACAGGGTCAAATGAAAAGATATTTTGACAGGCGAGCTGAGTTCCGAGTGTTCAACCCTGGTGATCAGGTTTTGGCTTTACTGCCAATTCCAGGTTCTCCTTTCCATGCGAAATTTTCTGGTCCATATAGAGTGCTCTGAGATGATGCTAAAAATAGTAACCATGCGGTCGGCGCGGCCATCTTGGAAGTCACTTGCTCCAGAGCGCGCATAGAGTATACATCATATGCTACAGCCACACGACAACGAGATGTTATTTAAAAATATATCACGTCCAAATGGGCAACGATCAGTAAAATATCAGGTCCATATGGCAACGCAACACTTGCTGAAAACGATGCAATACACATGCCACACCTCTAGGGGCACTGTAAGACAGTCCCTTCGGAGACACCAGAACAATAGAAGAAGTAAGGACGCATGCGCATAAACTATTATGCGCGAGACTTCATTTTAGCCACAAAGTCAGGAAAATCTGTTCGTAAAATTACATTATAAGGACCAAATACAATGAAAAGTATTTTTCCAGTCTCACCTGTGAAAGGTAATCCCATGTGATCTTGTTTGGACGGCAAACCTGTTGGTACAGTTAAACGCAGCTAATCTTTATTCTCTGCTTTGACCTATCCAATATGGCGGCGAGGATGACGTATGATTCTACGCGGAAGGCGGTGTCTTGAATGGTCCGGAATAAATTGAATACTACACGTTGATGGATTAATTTGTTGTTTCTCACCTGTGAAAGGTAATCCCATGTGATCTCATTTGGACGGTAAACCTGTTGGTACAGTTAAAGGCAGCGCATGAATCTTTATTCTCCGCTTTGACCTATCCAATATGGCAGCGAGGATGACGTATGATTCTACGCGGAAGGCGGCGTCTTTAATGGTCTGGAATAAATTGAATGCTACATGTTGATGGATTAATTTGCTCCTCTACGCCCTTTTTGAGGAATGTATTGTAGGACTAAAACCAACATCTGAAGAGGTGAGATCGCGCCTTTTTTTTCCCTATTTTTGCTGGCGGGATTGACTCTGCCCTAAGGGCAGAGTCTCTCTCTCTCTCTCTCACTTTGCACCATTACACAATAAATATTCACAGTGAAAATATTTTGTAAGCGCGTTTCATGAACCAAGTTATAGGATTTGTTGACAACTCGCATCGCATCGCAATGAGAAGATCATTGGCACTACTGGTGTTAAGAATCAGACCATTTCATAAATGAATATTTTGCTGTAGAGCTGCAGTGTTTGTACAATTGCATGTTTTTGCTTCACTATTACTGTCACTATTCTGCTTCTTGCATTACTACTGTGAACTAACACTGAACATAATAATAATAATAATAATAATAATATCCAAGCTCGTGTTTCACTCTCACTAGTGTTCTGTAAGGCTTTTTCCTGGTGATATTCGTTACACTTCTACCCGGCGTGAAGCACTCACAGTCATGTGGTTGTGACGTCATCGTAAACAAATCCGTTCTACTCATCCAGACGACTTCACAACGGCAACGTTGCCAGATCTTTCCACTCTGGAACCCGTTCTCAAAAAGATTGCGTTTTGGGCACCCAAAACACCGGTGCCGTGTGGACGCCAGGCCTAAATGATAAGCAATTGTATCGGAGTCACCTGAATCCGTTGCCGTGTGGACAGGGCCATAGAGTAAACATTCACTGATTCGTTTCCGCGTTAGAGGGCTTAGAAGCTTGGATTTTTTAAGAATTCAGACATCTGAAGTGATGGAGCACTACTGTGAAAGTTTGGATAAGCAGGCACGGGAGCGTTATGCTGAGAAGGTACGTTTCACTGGGAATGTAGATCCATACACTGTTAGTGAGAAGGAATGGAAAGCTGACCCCAGCTTGTTGCCGCATAATTATCAATTATTTTAGTCAGTGAATAAAATGTAGGCCTAGTATGTAACTTGTACTAACAGCATGTGTACATAAACATTACTAGGCCTAGATCTTAAATGCCATTTGATGCAACAATGTACTGCAGTAGACATAAGCTACCTAATGTGACAAATATATCCATTAATCATTGCTGAAAGTACATAGAAAAGATAATACTTTGTATCACATTTATTTTAGTAACTATGAAATTCAAGACAATTTAACCTACCTGTCACAAAGTGATCAGAACAAATCCGGATACAGTCAAGTTGTCCTAAATTTGATCGGTTAATGGCAGCCAGCCACTGTCGTCTCCTCCGCTCGCTTTTCTCCTGTGCTGCAATTCCCTGGATTGTCACGACTTTAGGGAGTCTGTGGAAGCTTTTGCCACCTTTTTCCCCCCGGCTACTACAGCCAACAATGACACACGTATTCGGCATTTTGCTTTGCTGAGCAACAACAATGCACTGACACAGCGACGTTTGACTTCCAATATGGCCGCCACTGGGTTCGCGCTGATCTCGAAGCACTCTATACAGTAATCCAACAGGTTACAGAACAGGACTATGATGTTGCTACACCTAATTGGAAGAAATCGTCTCAGCTTTGCCATGTGAATTTGTTAAAACCGTATTATGCCTCCAAGTCTGACGTAACTAAGGATGCAGTTCAGTCTGCAACGTTGGCCGTTGGTGGAGCGCCTGGTGCTCCGTCTCAGGTGGCAGCTGAGGTGGAGGATGAGGTTGTCCCCAACGATGCAGTGTTATTACCACGTCTTAGAAATTCTGAAGTGTTGAAAAATCTTGACTGTGTGCTACATTATTTGCCTGTTCAACAGAGGGGTGAACTGCAGTCTTTACTTTTGTCTTTTCCTGAGTTATTTTCTGATGTACCCACGTGCACAGATTTAATAGTGCATGACATCCAGGTTTTTGATGACGTCATGCCTATTAAACAGCGTTTCTATCATGTGCTACTTGTTAAACAGCAAGTGCTGGATGCTGAGGTCCAGTATTTGCTGGATAACAGATTGGCTGAACCATCCTATTCGAGTTGGGCATCACCTTGTTTGTTGGTGCCCAAGTCTGATGGCACGTATAGATTTTGTACTGATTATCGCAAGCTTAATGCCATAACTAAGCCTGACTCATTCCCTCTCCCTAGGATAGAGGACTGCGTAGACCGGGTGGGTGCAGCAAAATTTGAGACAAAGTGTGACCTCCTAAAGGGCTACTACCAGATTCCCCTGACTCCACGCGCACAGGAAATTGCAACGTTTGTCACTCCATCAGGTCTTTACTCTTATAAAATCATGAGCTTTGGGTTACGTAATGCCCCTTCCTCTTTTCAGCGCCTGATGAATTATGTCATCTCAGGGCTGGAGGGGTGTGCGGTGTACCTAGATGACTTGGTGACCTGGGGAGATACGTGGGAGGAACATCTGGGTAGGCTCAAGGCAGTGTTAGAGAGGTTGGTTGCAGCCAAGTTGACCCTTAACCTGGCAAAATGTGAGTTTGCACAGGCCACCGTGGTCTACCTAGGGAAGGTGGTGGGTCAAGGTGAGGTGTGGCCAGTGCGTGCTAAGGTGGCTGCAATTGATTGTTTTCCGCCTCCTGTAAATAAGAAGGAGCTAATGAGGTTTCTGGGCATGGTGGGGTACTACAGGAGTTTTTGTTGTAATTTTTCTTCTGTTGTTTCACCCCTCACAGATCTGTTGAAGGCAAATAGTCAGTTTGTTTGGACCCTTGAGTGTCAGAAGGCTTTTGACCACGGCAAACTTTTGCTCAGCACAGCACCGGTCCTGGCGGCTCCACGGCTTGACTGTCCCTTTAAAATCCAGGTGGATGCCAGCCAGGTGGGGGCGGGTGCTGTGCTGTTGCAAGAGGATAGCTACACTGTTGATCGTCCGGTTAGTTATTTTTCTCGTAAGTTTAATAAATATCAGCTTAATTATTCCACAATAGAGAAAGAGGCTCTAGCCTTAGTCTGGGCATTACAACATTTTGATGTGCATGTGGGTGGTGGGGCTCACCCAGTTATTGTATATTCAGACCACAGTCCACTGACTTTTCTGCATTCTCTTCAGAATCCAAATCAACGTTTGATGCGGTGGGCGCTGTTCCTGCAGCCCTATAATCTTTGTATCAGACACATTAGAGGTGTTGAAAATGTTGTGGCGGATGCATTGTTCCGTGCTCCAAGCACAAATGGACAGACTGCCTGATTTCTTTCTTGCCTGATCGGTGTCTGTTCTTTTGTCCACCTTAAAGTTGCTTTTCCAGGCGCTAGGAATTGCAGAGGGCCAAGAGGTCAGAGTGCCAGGAGTGGGTGAGAAGTGGGGGATGGATGTCTGATTGTAAATGGGGGTTGTGTACATCTGTCCTATAGTAGTGGTATTGTATATTTAATCATCTTGTTTATTGCCTACTTGTATCTATTGCTGATAATGGTGTTTGAATTTGGTTTGTTTTTTGGTTTTTTTTCTTCCTCTTTTGGTGTATGGTGCAGAATCCCACTGAGGTGGGCTTCTGTTTTAAGGGGGGGGGGGGGGGGGAATGTAACAACCGTGGCAGGTCTGCCAATTGATAACCTGGTGTACCTGATTACCTAATTACATCTCTGCCTTGTGGCAGGCGTTTTATTGTGTTTCAGGTGTGCCTGATTGGGAGGAGCTATAAAAGCTCCCCCAGAACATTCCAGGAGGGTTGCTCTCCTCCTTGGGTTTTTGGATTCATTTGTGTGACACTGGGACTGACCACACTACACTCCATTATTACTGATTTGCACTACACTTATTTATCATTATTTAATTCTTTATTATAATAAATTATATCATTATTTGCAAACCTGTGTGGTCTCCCAGTTTATGTTGCCTTGCTGGAGCCGGCGTTGCAACACTGGTCACACCTGATTGTCATCCCATTGATTGAAAACACCTGACTGTAATTTCACCTTCAAATTAACTGCTAATCCTAGAGATTCACATACTTTTGCCACTCACAGATATGTAATATTGGATCATTTTCCTCAATAAATAAATGACCAAGTATAATATTTTTGTCTCATTTGTTTAACTGGGTTCTCTTTGTCTACTTTTAGGACTTGTATGAAAATCTGATGATGTTTTAGGTCCTATTTATGCAGAAATATAGAAAATTCTAAAGGGTTCACAAACTTTCAAGCACCACTGTACATTGCTTCAATCACACACTTGGAGGAAGGTGCTATCTACCATCTTCTACATACATGAACTTGCAGATACCAATGACTGGCTAGTGTAGCAGAGAATATATCTATTATAACATCTTGTCTGGAATTTAACAAAAGTAAAGACAAATTAATAAGATATGAATGCAAGTAATTATTTCACTTGCATAAACCCAGCTGCTGTAACGATCTTAAGAAAACAGCTGGTTAATTGACACTTGGTGTGTAGCAAAAACTTTTAATAATTCAAGATAACTTAAGGAGCATTAAAGAATTCCTCTGCCATGTTATTGTTCTGAAAAGAAAGTCCTTTGCAAGTGAAGAATACCAATAATCTTTCATGTAAAAAAGTCTTGCTCTCTACAACAAAGAACTGCAACTCTAACTATTGATCTGTTCCCAAAGATTGGCAAGATATGTTTTTCCACCAATCTCTGTTGCCAAGTTAGTATGACAGATTTAACACTGAAATGCTTGTGGATAAGTGAACTCTTGCACAACAATGGTACAAATATTAAGGGAACATGATGTGAGGCTGGGCAATGCAGCCTCCTTCAGTGGTGTCAATCCTACAAGAAAATCCTTTTTCTCTAGGATATTTCTATTTACATACATCTATTTGATTTACACTAATGAGTCTGTGACACACCAACCACATCAAGTAACCCAGAGATCAGATTCTGTGCCATTCTGTCATAACACACTACTGACTGACACTGCTAATATGTCATAACAGCCTCCACCTCAGCAGATCAATAGCAACAGGCTATTAAAGGTGTTCTATAGACAGCACTAAATCTGTTCTATGGGTTTAGTGAAAGGTCTTCATTTCTTTTTGCACTCTGGAGCACAAGATTCCATTAGACAGTCTCCATTACCATATTACTATACTTCTCAGACTCACTGCCTCAGTGAAGTATCAATATTAGCTTTATGCTTGATTGATTTGTTGAAACCTGGCAATTATATTTGGTTCATATATTAGAAACTGTGGTTTCAATTCACTGTGAATCAATATACCATTTCAAAGTGTTGATAACCGCTCACGAATACAAATGGATTTCAATGTACTTCTCTTGTTATTACAAATCAGATACTTTTACTTGTGACTCTAGTATTCTTGAGTACAAGTACCAACTTTGCTGTGGCTCTAAGAGCGCAGATGACTCCAAATCAAATATGACTGGGTTCAGAGATGAAGATCAGTTATGGCTATGGCACGTATATTGTGGATGATTCATTTCACCTCACGTTGCATTTGGGCCAGATTCCGCAACCAACAATATTTAATACTTTTGTAGTCTACACTTCAGATTGTTCACCCATAGACCACAAAGCATATGCACACTTTTCTGGCAACAAGCTTCAGCATCTTGATGGTTGAAATCTGATTTCGGTGTAGCTGCACTTCTACAGTACACACTGTTTCCATCAGCTAAACAAACATTTAAACACAGTGAACTTTTCCAATCAAGATGTAGTCAGTGGATTGAAGAAAATACTCACAACATCCCGTAATTAAAAGTTCTTCTCGTTAGGGTTGTGGTGGATCCAGAGTCTATCCTGGGAATGTTGGGCACAAGGTAAGAATCCACCCAGGATGAGACAGTATTCGATCACACGTTCATGCACAATTTACAAATTCCAATCTACCTACAGACATGTTCTTGGGAGTTAGGAGGAGAACCAGGAGGTGCCGTAATCATTAAAAGTTTCAAGGCGTTAGTGATGGATAAATAAGACAATCTCGCGCGTTGGCTTACAAGCTACAGAACAAACTCTGTGGTTGTTCGTCTATAACGTCACTCAAATGGATTCTTACTGTGACATTGGGCAGTTATTGGCCACTTTAATGACAAAAAGTATGAGAATATAGTCAAATCTAGACACCTGCTTGTGTGCTATTTCAATTTTGAGTCAAAAGTGATCCAACTGTAAGTTCCATTCGACGTCATGGCTGTGTTCTGGCAACCATTTTTCAGGATTTATGCGTGTATCTGCAGTCTTGTCATCTTCCTCAGAACTATTTATCTATCTATCTATCTTGCACATGTTTCTGGCTAGTTGGTGGAAACATAGACTTGATGCACTTGTAGCACTGCCAGTTACTTCATCACTTCATTTGGAGTTGGGATAAAACTGTCTGCCAAATGAATGCAACTCTCACAATGAGTAATGAGACAAAGATAGAAAGACAGTGAGGAAAACAGAAAAACAGAAATCCAGATTATTAAAACATATCTAATATATCGATATAGAAAGAAATACATTCGTACAAATGCAAATGGAGTGGTAAATGATGCTGAACTGGTGTATAGTGTGCTTGAAATGGTGTGTTATGCAAGTACAGCTTCGTCTAAAGAATTTGGATGAAGAAGCCTTTTTGTCTTGTTTAAAAAAACAGACAGTGCAGATGGTGTTTTTCTACAAGTAGAAGCTTCTTTTTAATAAAGATTCTTATAGAGCCCAGTGTTACTAATACAATTAACTAAATCACAGCCACAACACTAACTTTCTCCCATTGTATTGATCATTCTTTGGCTAAAATCCATTAAAGTCAGTCCCTCTGGTGCACAAAAAAGCAGTTTTTTTCTTTCATCTAGGTTTGGTTCTGTGCAAAATGCACCATGCCCCAAGGGTCATTCAGGCGGGTCTTTTGAATATTAAATGAGCCCCCATGATACAGCTTTTGTTCGATAATATGTTTTTCGGGGGACTGGCTTGGAGCGCGCTGTTTGAAGTGGTTGAGGACTGTGCTGCATCGAATTCAAGGTCACAAGCTTTTTTGCACATGCACGAAGGAGGGGAAAAAACAAGCTGCGTCTCGAAATACACAATTTAGAACCCTACAATGGTCCAAATAAAGACTCTTTCAGTCCATCACCCTCATAATCATCCTCTTCACCCCAGCAAACCAGGCTGGAAAATTCCCCCCAGTGCAGGATCTGAATACTGTGCAATTGTGTTCATAATTGAGTCTGTGTGTGAAGCTGCTTTCAAAAGCACACTAGTGCTCTAGTCCATGTTTTCCAATGCAACAGCAAAATTTGATTTCTTTCAGGAAAACGTATCATTACTTCAAAACAATGGCCCAGCTAGGCCTGATTTGTGGGTGTTTAATAGAGACAGCAAGGAAACAGAGAATAGGTAGGGAGTTTGATTTCAATTGCAACACTATTTGTGGCTCGGCAAATGAAAGTGTTAGGCGTCAGCATGCTGGTGGAGTGTAATTTATAAGCAAAGGAGACGTAAGAAGAGAAGAAAGGACCATGTGAGGAATGAAATAAAGAGTAGACAATGGGAAAGAGGGATGATAAGAATAATGTAAGGAAAGAAGAAAGAATGAACGGAGGCGAACAGAAGGAAAATGGACAAAGAGAAAGGATGAAAATGAAAGAAAGGGAGATAGATTTTAAAAAGAGGAAAGGTAAAGGACAAAGATAATTGTTGGAAGGAGATAGGAACAAAGGAGAAGAAGAGAATACAAGAAAACAATAGAGATGGGAGGAGGAATGGTGAAGGCATCAGCATGATGGTTGAGTGTAGTTTATAAGCAAAGGAGAAGAAAAGAGAGGCATGGAGGAAAAGTGGAAAAAATACAAGGGACATTGGAAGAAGAGACAAATAAGATTAAAAGGGATGAGGAGAAAATACTACAGAAGAGAAGAGAAGAGAAGAGAAGAGAAGAGAAGAGAAGAGAAGAGAAGAGAAGAGAAGAGAAGAGAAGAGAAGAGAAGAGAAGAATGAAATAAAGAGAGAAAAGAAGGCAAGGCTTTGGGAAAGAGGAATGAAGAAAAAATAAGGAAAAAGAGAAAGACGGGAAGACAATGCCAGAGAAAATGTGGGGATTAAAGATAGGGAGAAGGATAAAGAGAAAGATGAAGACAAGTGAAGCACAAGTAAATAAAGGAGAAACAAGGGAAAAATAGAAACAGAAGTGATAAGAGAAGAGATAAAAATATAGACTAATTTTTTTTTAAAGAAGATACGAGTAGAAAAGGCAAAAATGGAAGAAGAAAGGAGTTAAGATAAGAGAATGGGGATGGTGTAAAAATAAAGAGAGAAATGAAAGAGAGGAAAAATAAGGGGAGGCAAAGGAAAAAAGAAAATGAGAAAATATGGGAATGAAGGCAAGAGAATAAGAAACAGAAAACTGAAAAGGGAGCAGAAAATAATGGAGCAGAAAAGGGGGATGACAAAGAGAAAACAATAGAAAAAAGGAGCTTATGAGGTGAGAAAAGACATGGACAAAAGAAGAACAGGAACAGGAAAAGGCAGGAGAGGACAAGAGAGGAATGAAGAGTGTGAAGGGCTGATGAAGGATGAACTTAAGATGTTTTGATTAATTCCTATCACTATTTGAATAACTGTTTCATCACTTTGTGCTAATGTAGGAAAAGACAGAAGAGAAGGAAAGGAAGGAGAGATCACATGTGGATGCTTCATCCAATCCAGATGGAATTCCAGATGAAAGACATTTCATGTCCATGCCGGAGGAAAAAGCTAGCACTAGGGACAGAGACATGTGTCAGTTTTAGAGATCAGATCAAATTAAAGTGACGCACCCATGATTCACACATCAGATGCCTGGTCATGCACTCTGAGGAGGAGGAACGAGATGCGAGTGTGTTCTCAGGCATAATGTCTACTGACAAGGAGGAATAAATACTTGGCCAGTGGACTCTGTACTTTGGCAGTTGTGTGACTTCAAAAACTTTCTTTCTAAAGGCTTCAGTAATGAATGGGACTTTAACTTTAAAACCATTATTCTTTCTTTCAAACAAAGATGAATAGGCATAAATTTTCCATCACTTTCAAAAACTCAATTTAAGATGTGTATCAAAAACTTCAGTCATACAATAAAACCAACCTGATCATGGTGGGTCGTAGTGGATCAGGATCACATACCGGATGGGCCACACACATTCACACACTCATTCACGCCTGGGGCAAATTTAAAGTCACTAATCCACCTATCGGCATACAGAAGAAACCGGAGAACCCAGAGGAAACCCACGCAGACACAGAAGACCATGTGAAACTCCTCATAGACAGTAACCTGAGATCAGAATTGAACCCTGGAGCTGTGAGGTGGCAATGCTACCTGATCACATCTGATGCCTTTAACTGTACTTGGATTTTTTTTTTTTTATCTTAAGCCAGTGGCAAAGTGACTCATTACTCGTCTGATCTACTTAAAGTGTGTGTGTGTGAGCGAGAGAGAATGTGTGAAAGGGTTTGCTGGCTCATAAGAGTGGAATGGGCAACCCCAGCTGGACTCCTAAACAACTGTGGAATATGATTCCTACCAATCAACATTCAGACAGTGTTCGGCGACACCAAACATGACTAAATGTTTCCCAAAGAATGTTAATTATCAATAAAAATTGTCAACCAAATCCAAAAGTAAAACGTCACCCAAAAGGCATCCATGGTTGCGTCTACGAGAGCATAAAACTGTTCGCATTCTTTTGTCATCGCACAAGAAGCAGGTCAACAAATTGTGATTGCGTCACATGTCTTGGAAGAAGCATGTATTTGACCTGCTAAACTGGTAGCTGTCATAAAACAGCGGGTGATTCGGTAGCAAAAGAAAACAACCGTTCTTGACCTCTCCTAACATGAAGAAATTAATAAGTAATGGCAATTGCTCTTCTGAAACACACTCCCATGCACATTGTATATGATGACGCACTTATAGAAAACCACAGAGAAAAGCATCCTGTCTCATGACACTAATGTTTTATTCATGGATATTGTGGGGGTTTTCATTGTTCCCTTTGTTGGCGAGGCTTGTATTTGATCACTTACAGCTTCAGATGTAGTACCTGTAGCTACAGTTCGATGTGAGGATTTCTGGTTTAACACAGGAATCGAATTACATTAGGGGGTGAAAAAATATAAGTGCAGCATTGCAATCCTTAAAATCTCCTAAAACGGCATACAGATTGAAAAACAAATGTCAAAATTATTTCATAATGAAGGATATTTCTGAGTTGGGTTAGGAATGAGTTGAGGATGTCATGTCAAAACTATAATGAATTTCCTGGTTACACAATTTCACTTTTTGACAATATGGGACACAGTTATAGAAGCAAGTACTTATAATCATGCTATCTACAGTATTATCACCCAGATGGGGATTGGGTCCCTTTTGAGTTTGGTTCCTCTCAAGGTTTCTTCCTCATGCCATCTCAGGGTTTTTTTCCTTGCCACCATTGGTTCAGACTTGCTCATTGTGGATAAACTTATAGATTCATATTGCTTTGTGACAATGTCTATTGTTAAAAGTGCTATACAAATAAAATTGAGTTGAATTGAACTGAAGTACAAGATCGGATCGGATGCAGAATGACCATCTGACTGTCTGTCTGATATAATCACAAGAGACATAGAGTAAAGGTCATGTTCTGAACTGTAAATAACTACAGAGCTACTATTTGAGGTCAATATTATACATGACAATTAATTAATAGTAAGTATTGTATTAATATACAATCTTTGGTCAACTGACATCAGTGCGTACAGCCACACTTTTAACAGAGTTGCCATGGCAACTCTGCCCTGCCTCTGCTTGGCCCTCTCATTGCTCCTTGTAGCTATATTTAATTAATAGTATTGTCAGAGGATATGTGAGACACTGCTTATGTGAAAGAGTGAATTTTTTTACAGATAAAATTATGAGCCATAAGTGAAGCAGATGAAGGTTCGGTCAGCTTATCCTTCAAACTGTGGGTGCATTTTCTTTATAGAAGTGCACATCACATTAACAAAATCACTGACGTTATTAGACAAAAAATAAAGAAAATTAAAAGCAAAATACTCCACACACATTATATGATTTTGAATTATTCCATAATGTGCTGAATCAAGTGTTATTTTATAACCTGTGGAATGACGACGGTGGAGGTCATGCTGTTAAATTAAAAACTACATTTGCACTGAATGAGATAATCACAACTAGGACTATTCATACAGCAATATTTTGGCTCAGTATACGTTTGTTCCTATTGCTTATACATGTGCATAGCCTAACTTTGAATGCAAACAACTTTCCATTAAAAAACCCCCCCAGAAAACTAGCATATAAACTCTGAATATGGTGCTAGGTGCCAGAACATCAATAGCAGGTCAATAACAGCTATTAAAGTGTGGAGCAGTGCACAATAGGCTAAATTACGAACAACAAAATTGCAGTCTGCTCCTTTTTTTCTATTTAAATACATGTTCACAGTGGAAGCTGGTGTCTGTGGAGAAAAAAAATCTTTTGAATGTTATAAATTCAAATCAAAACTTTGTCGGAAGCAAGAGCGTGAACATGGCGTGCAGCTTCTCATAACAAAGCTACTGTTTGAAAAATCTGCTTGTTGCTGATGGCCAACTTTCATCCAAATCTGCTCCTGCCTTTTCTGTTAGTCAGTGCTGCTGAATTTGAGCTAATGTAAGAACGTGTAAGGTGCAAAGCATGTTTTTTTTCATAATCATTTGACGACATGGCTGACATTTTCAATAAAATACCATGTTAATAAGATGTGTATCATATTTACTATTCTATCCACGTTCACTGGAGACAAGCAATTGTGTGCTCTGATCGGCTACTCTACTACTAGGATATCAGCTCATATACCATGAGTAGAGAAAAACAAAATGGCGGAGTGTGTTGCTGAACCAACTGAGGACGAAATAAAAACTCTACTTGAAAACAAAACCCCCCAAAATACAAAAGAGCAATAAAATATGGAATAAAAGTATTTAATGATAAGAACGTATCTTTTTTTTTAATTTTTCAAGAATTATTATTATAGCAGCATTTTTCACAAATTGCTACTGTCACTTCACCGGTTTGTTTACATTCTAAGCGGAAATGATTGTCAGACATTTTGTATAAAGTTTTTATTTCTCAAATTTACAAAAAATAAAAATGCTCCGTTTCTCAAAATCAGAATGTAGATATAATAAAAGAGTTATTCCACTCAATTTTGTCATACATGGCTTATCGCTACAGTTGTGGTCAGAAGTTTACATACAGCAACATGAATATCATCTTGGATATGAATGTCATGGCAATATTTGGGCTTTCAGTAATTTCTTTGAACTGTTCTTCTGTGGCAGAATGTACAGCATACATCTTTAGTTAAAAAAACAAAACACTAGAATTTGTTGCACAAGTTTTAATTTTCTTTGGGTTTTCTGAAATCAACACAGTGTCAAAATTATACATACAGGGTCAAAAATATGCATACAGCACACCTAATATTTGGGTAAAATGGCGAAGTGTGTTGCTGAACCAAATTAAAACTTCGCAAGATTCACCTCGACCAAACATTTTTGTTTACCATAAACAAGCTTTTGGAATAATTCTGGTTGGATATTTCACTGCTCTTCATGGTAGAATTGGTAGAGTTCAATTAATTTTTTTTTCTTGGCATGGACTCTACTTATAAGCATGGTCCATACATTTTCAATAGGGTTGAAGTCAGGACTTGGTTTAAGCTTAACAACCAGCTCTGATGTGTGTTTGGGTTCATTGTCCTGTTGTAACTCCCAAGTCGTGTTCAAGTTTCTGATGGTTTATACTGAAGAATTCTGAGGTAGTCCTCCTTCTTCATTATTCCATCTACTTTGTGCAATGAACCAGTTCCACTGGCAGCAAAACAGCCCCAGAGCATGATGAGCCTACCACCACCACCAGCTGGTACAGCGTCCATCTGTACATGGTGGTCACTGTGGCCAAACAACTCAATCTTTGTCTCATCTGGCCATACAGCTATCCTCCAGAGGGTTTTTTCTTTGTCCGTGTGGTCAGCTTCATACTTTAGTTAAACTTGAAGATGTCAATTTTGGAGCAGGGGGTTATTTCTTGGATAGCAGCCTCTTAGTCCATGGTGATCTGAACTGTAGACAGTGATCCATCAGCTTGCAGTTTCATGGCAGGTCCCAGGTTATTTCTGACCATTCAAACCAATTTCCTTTCAGCTGAGGGTGACAGTTTGGGTTTTCTTGAAGGAAATTGGCTTGGCAAAGTGACTACACCTCACAATAACTTGGATACAATTGTTTGAACTGATCTTGGAATTTGCAGTTGTTTAGAAATGGCTCCAAGAGACATTCTGGAGTTGTATACATCTGCGATCCTCTTTCTCAGATCTGCACTGAGCTCCTTGGACTTTCCCCATTTTATTGTGTGTTGGTCAATCCAATGAGTGCTGTAAACAAACCCTTTTTATGAAGGCACAGAGAAGCTACCAGCTGTAGTCAATCATGATCACTAACAGGAAGTTAAGAGACCTCAGCCTTGACAAGAGACATTTTGGAAGTTTCAGCACCTCTGAATTAATAATCTAAGTGAATGTATGTAAATTTTTGACCCTGTATGTATAATTTTGACCCTGTGTTGATTTCAGAAAACCCAAAGAAAATTAAAACTTGTGCACCAAATTCTAGTTTTTTTTTTAATTAAAGATGTATGCTGTCATTCATTCTGCCACAGAAAAAGAGCAGTTCAAAGAAATTATTGAAAGCCCAAATACTGGCATGACATTCATATCCAAGATGACATTCATGTCACTGTATGTAAATGTCTGACCACAACTGTACCTCGTCGGCTATCAGCTCATGTACGACTCCATTTCTTATAATATTTTAATTGTACACATGTAATAAAGGGAAAAAAACCTCAGCCAATATCATTAAACGAAAAAAAAATGTATAGAATGATCAAATGAAAATATAAAACATGAGCTGAATTTTCTCATCTCATCTCATTATCTCTAGCTGCTTTATCCTGTCCTACAGGGTCACAGGCAAGCTGGAGCCTGTCCCAGCTGACTATGGGCGAAAGGCAGGGTACACCCTGGACAAGTCGCCAGGTCATCACAGGGCTGACACATAGACAACCATTCACGCTCACATTCACACCTACAGTCAATTTAGAGTCACCAGTTAACCTAACCTGCATATCTTTGGACTGTGGGGGAAATCGGAGCACCCAGAGGAAACCCACGCGGACACGGGGAGAACATGCAAACTCCGCACAGAAAGGCCCTCGCCGGCCACGGGGCTCGAACCCAGAACCTTCTTGCTGTGAGGCGACAGCGCTAACCACTACACCACCGTGCCGCCCCTGAGCTGAATTTTTTTAAATTTAACATACAGATGCTCTAACAAAAGAAGCTGAACAAATTAAGTTCTGAAACGTGACTTGACACTGGATGGATGGATTTAGTAATAACAAATGTGTGCACAATGATAAGACTGTCAACTAGAGTGAAACTAATCCTTTTCTTTTTGGATGATCACACGTATGAACATACAGAGGTCCACTATCCATTTGCCTTGTCATGTGGGTTTCAGTCACAAACACAGTTCACCTTGCAAGATCTGACAAAGCATTTGTTACAGATTTACTGTATATGAAGCTCCAAAAAACAAATATAATAAATATGAAGATTAAAATTGAGCATGTAACTCTTTTAGCATGCACGATACACTATGACAGATCCAGCAATAAATAGATGGATGGATGGATGGATGGATGGATGGATGGATGGATGACCAGGAGATTTGATACATGAGAAAGAGGAAGCTCAATTTCTTTTTCATGCACTCTTCCTATTTTCCTACCTTGCCCAAGAGCTGGAGTCCATCTTAAGCAGGCAGCCAGAAGGAAATAGGATCATTACATGCATAAGGACTGAGAACCACTACTAAATTCCCAGAGCAGACATAAGATTTATAAGAGATTAAGCTGTGGGAAATATAGCTGTGATTATTTATTCCCTTTCCTACCATCCCCTTCCGTTTATTCCTTAAATCCCTTCTGCAATTCCAATATACTTTTTTTTTTTAATTAAGCCATAGAAAGTTGCCAGGAGATAGTCACCCTTTACTGGAGACATTATGATTTTAATCTTGGCAAAATTCCCTGGCATCCATTTCTACCATATAACAGTGAGAAAAGTGAATTAAATATTCAACAAATACAGAAGCCAACTCTTAAACTCAGAAGTTAAAAACAAAAGCTTTAACAGACATTACAGAAGGATACAACTTTATGACCACTTTAACAGGAACACCTGGACACCTGTTTATTGATGCAATTATCTAATCAATCAATCAATCAATCAATCAATCAATCAATCAATCAAATCATGTCGCAGCAATGTAGAAAATCGCAAGATAGATCAACATCTCAAAGCCAATTTGATCCCATTTTCCATACTGATTGTTTGCATTGCTGATTGCACACACACACACGAACGATTGACTGATTGGATAACTTCATGAACGAACAGCTGTACAGGTTGATTAAGTGATCAGTCAGTGCATTTCCAGTTGACTGGCATTTGCCTCAACACACCTGGTTAATGTGTCCAGTGACCTCACATTAAATGTTTCTAATACAATAATGTTGCATTTTTAAAAATAATTTAAAACATTGGTAATTTTTTTTAACCGTGAGTAAATCTGAAATGCACTTCAAACATAAATGCTATTATTTCTTAAATTAGCACAATTCACTAAAGTGCAGTTCTTGATAGCAGGATTCAGACTTTTGAAGCTTCCTGTAAATGTGCCTAGAATCCCTATGAGCCCACTTTCCCAATGTACGTGTGTGTGTGAGAGAGCGAGAGAGAGAGAGAGAAATTAGACACATGCATGACTTCATATCACCTCAAACTGTGGTATCTCTTGCTGAACGTCTCAGTGAGTCAAGCATCAGAGCACTTCCCGCCAGATGAGTGGGGGGCATGTTGGGCAAAGCCATCACGCTCCATTACCATCACATTACGGCAGTAGGGAACCTGTGTGCTAATGTAGGACTTGGAGGCCAACACTTGGTTCACCCACAGCTATTTAAAAAAAAAAAAAAGCTGAGTTAAAGCACCCAAAATAAATTTTGTGCAGAAAGCTCATCAGGTTTTTGTTTTTGCTGCAGTGTTTAATTTCATGTCAAGAACAAATCTGACACAAATTTCACGTCACAGCTCACAGGTTGCCATTTTACATTTACAGTTTTGATGGTTTGTTGCTACAATATGGAATATTTAGAACAATGTTTATCCTCATTCCCGTCCCCTCGGCGCTCTGGTGACGTCCATCAACACTTATGTTCTGCAATTCTTTTGATAACAGAGACTTCCAAGCAAATCATACATGAACACCCCGCTCAACTACCAATTTTATTAATCAAATCCATATTAAACAAGATCAACTGTGAGCTACTGCTCACTTACTGTACGTATATCCCCACTCTCACTTATATCAGAATGCAAGCAATCGAAGGAATAGGACACTTATTATGAATGTTGACTTCAACAAATAATGAACCCTGAAACAAGTAAGTAAACAGCAGTGTTCTCCCCAGGGATTTCAAATAGCATCCTGGTAAACTCTCATTTTGAAATAGCATTTTGCTTCTTAAAAGAGCGTCAAAATCCACCCTATATGTGTTTCGTAAACACATTCAATCGGTAAACAGGAAGTCAATGTGAGACAGACCTGAAAATGGTATACACGGTATAGAACCCCAGGCTGAAGCTCGGTACCAAATACCAAGCAGTTGTGATTTGTTGTTGCTGAGAAAAATGTTATGGAAATTTTGTAAATCCATGTTATATGTTTCATAAATACATTCAGTCGGTAAACAGGAAGTCGATGTGCGACAGACCTGAAAACGGTATATAGTACATGGTATAGAACCCCAAGCTGAAGTTTAGTACCAAGTGGCTATGATTTGTGGTTGCTGAGAAAAAGGGTGTTACGGACGGACAGACAGAGATAAACCAGTATTACTCCCCCCGGAGCGGGGGTATAATTTTATAACAAATTTAGTGTGTCCACAGCTCATTTACATTTACACAAAGTGCTGTTGAATTCTCAAAACTGGTCAGAAGGCGTCAATTAAATTTATAGCAGCAGTTCTGACAACAGTCCTGTCTGCAATTCAAATGCCAATGTTTATTGTTCAATTATATCATTGCTATAGTACATCCATCCATCCATCCATCCATCCATCAATTATCTGTAGCCGCTTATCTTGTCCTACAGGGTCACAGGCAAGCTGGAGCCTATCCCAGCTAACTATGGGCAAGAGGCAGGGTACACCCTGGACAAGTTGCTATAGTACAGTACCAACTAATTTAGAGACTTGTGTAAGGTGGAGGCTAAAAATAAAAAACAGATTTGAAAAATAACTTCTTAAAGAAAAATTGTTGAAATGGTAGGCTCTCTGTGATATGTTTATTTAGCACTTATGGAAGGAATCTCCTGTGTGACAGAAGTTTTCCGCCACAGGACAGTCTCCACAACAGCATGTTGCATTTCGCTGTTTCTAATTCACAAGCTTGTTTTTCAAGGCAAAGTGAGGAAATGAGTGCTAACATGAACAAACTTGTTCCTTGGATGTTCCACAAACTTTAAATGGATAAAACACAATAGGTTCTTTAATAATTTTTTTTTAATGGCTCCTAAGTGGCGCAATTGAAAAGGGTTTGGGAAACTGCAAGTTTACATCCAGATGATGCCACAGCCATCCAGGAGTCAAGGGAGTAAAAATTGGCTGTGCTCTCGGTGGAAGGGACAGCATACTCTCTTGCCTGCTGATCACAGTAACACTAAGTGTGTCTGTGAGCTCATGTATGCAGAAGAGGGCAGATAGCACAGGTCACATTAAGCCTGGCACACATGGGCAACTTCTCGTCGCACAATTTTTGGACACTGTGTGTGCATATTATCTGCAACCAGTGGGTGATTTAGGGAGGGGGATGCAAGTCACGTGGAAATCACGTGACTACTTCATGGGCGGGGATTGGCTTAGCCTTTGGAGGTGATCGCTTCGTAATTGCAAAGACACACGCGGCGATAACTCTGCAACAAGTCAGCAACTGGCGATTTTTTTGTCACAGAATATCAAGCATGTTTGATACCTGCGATCTGTCACAAGCAACAAAAAAAAATTGCTGTTGCAGATATCCGCACACACAGCAATTTTTCGCTTGCGTCAAAAAGTTGCATGACCAAGCGATGGAAAATTGCCTGTGTGTACCGGGCTTTAAAGGTCCAGGATTGATGATTGGATCTAGAGCTGGGTTTAGTGTCAGTGTTGGGTTTCTAGGGGTTCTCTGGTTTTCTCACTCCCAGCAAAAACATGTTTCTGGTGGACTGGTCAAGATAAATTGCTCTTAGATGTGTGCACGCATGTATCAGGGGGTGGGTATTCAGGGTTCCAGTGTTCACAGGACAGGCACCAATGTGAAGATGAATTAATAAATGAGGGAATAAATAAATGCATGATTTAAAACTTGACAAATCAGTTTTACTTTCACTTCTGAGAACTGTTTGCATGAAATTTACCATTTTTATCTCATCATCTACCTCTTCCTTCCTCAGGCACCTTCCTTCCCAAAAAGGCCAGGGTTAATTTTACCGTCCTGCCCTCTCTTTATCTACTCTCTCTGCTAAGCAGAGGCAACACACTCACTGTAATCAAGGCCTAATCACTTTAGTATGTAGATGATTCTGCTTAGGGGCTCGATCATGGCCTTGTCGTACACTGGGAATTTTGTGTGCGCACTAAAGCGCTAATGAACGCTGCTGAAGAGGAGCTGAAATCACAGCAAACAGATGAGGTAAGCACTAATCTAGGATCAGTTTTCTGTGACTGTGATGACATTAAATAGGAGAAAATATCAGACTGTAGATGAGCACTTGAGATGTTTCATGAATATAGACTGCGGCTCTGTAATTACACTAAACTAAATATTCTGATATGAGCACTTAATCAAGGTCTGTATTTATTAACTTTATCATGAGGGAAAATTTTGTATCAGCTTTTGCAACTGTGAAAGGGAAAAAACAGTAGTGCTATAATGCTAGGCATTTCTTAAAATGTTCTATGCAACAGGTGACTGGACTTCGAGGGGTGAAATGCAATGAATAAGGTAAAACAAAAATTACCTACTTTGTTAAATGTTATTTATGTGCATGGTTAATGACTGTTAAGGGAATCTTAATGCAAAGCATTTAAAAAATCCTATCCATCTTTTTCCTGTCTAATTGGTGTTTGATTGAGGAACATCTGCTTGAGGAAAGGAACCTTTCTGAGTGCCAAGATGAGCATGTGTCAAGCCCGATGCAGTGCTTCTGGTAAGGTAATGGGAATAAAATAAGATTTTAGTGCATGTGCACGAATACAAAATGTGAAAAAGGTAAGGTGAGTGAGTTGGTAAGATCTTAGGAATCTGTGCCAACCTGCCATAGCACATTAGTCAAATTGTTTCCACACTAAAAATCTGAAATGTTTTCTTTTCTTCCTCTTCTTTTTAAAAATCTGGCACAAATGTAAGGCTTTGCTGCTCAGCTCAGCTTTAATATAAACACAATATGCAGCCTGAAATGAAACTGTGCCTTACAGCCCTCAGGGCAGGTAACAAAGCTCATACAGGTCCACACACTCTCATTCACTTACTCACTTTCAGAGTAAGTGCTTTATTCTGGTCAGGGTCGTGATGGATCCAGAGCTTATTCTGGGAATGCTGGATGCGAGGTGGAAATATATTCAGGACGAGCCACCAGTCCATTACAAGAACACCATACACACCTACACACAAGGACAATTTGTCTTTTCAAAGCCACATACCAGCATCTTGGGAAGTGGGAGGAAACCCATGTAATTATGAAGAACAGTATCTGGTTATTTAGCATAAAAGTCTTTTAGCACAACTCTGGATTATGGTTACAATAATAATTAAAAAAAAAAAACCCTCCATCTTGATACAAGAAGGGGTTTATGATGATTGCTTAGGGACTGGAAGCCAGAATTTCTGCTGCTGTACATGTTAAGGATCAGTTGTTGATCCCTGAAACGTGGACTGAAAATCCAATTCATTGATGTCTTTAGATATTTGTATTTAAGCCATAACAAACCTTGAATTGTGAACACCTTCAAAGATAGCTTCAGTCACTTCGGATCGTGTCACAAATTTAACTGACTGTCAATAATTACGCGTTTGCCGAATTAATTAACTGGGGGGATTATGTCTCTTGCCCTGCTTGACAACGCGTTTTGCTGACTAAGAGCGGAATCTATTCCTAAAAACTTACTCAAATTATTAAAAGTTCATTTGATATCACATATTACTGTTTTCATATGTAACTGACCAAAAAAAGACCAATTTCAATGAGAAAAATGAGAATCATACAGTGGGGCAAAAAAGTATTTAGTCAGCCACCAATTGTGCAAGTTCTCCCACTTAAAAAGATGAGAGAGGCCTGTAATTTTCATCATAGGTACACTTCAACTATGAGAGACAGAATGGGGGGAAAGAATCCAGGAAATCACATTGTAGGATTTTTAATGAATTAATTGGTAAATTCCTCGGTAAAATAAGTATTTGGTCACCTACAAACAAGCAAGATTTCTGGCTCTCACAGACCTGTAACAACTTCTTTAAGAGGCTCCTCTGTCCTCCACTCGTTACCTGTATTAATGGCACCTGTTTGAACTCGTTATCAGTATAAAAGACACCTGTCCACAACCTCAAACAGTCACACTCCAAACTCCACTATGGCCGAGACCAAAGAGCTGTCAAAGGACACCAGAAACAAAATTGTAGACCTGCACCAGGCTGGGAAGACTGAATCTGCAATAGGTAAGCAGCTTGGTGTGAAGAAATCAACTGTGGGAGCAATTATTAGAAAATGGAAGACATACAAGACCACTGATAATCTCCCTCGATCTGGGGCTCCATGCAAGATCTCACCCCATGGGGTCAAAATGATCACAAGAACGCTGAGCAAAAATCCCAGAACCACATGGGGGGACCTAGTGAATGACCTGCAGAGAGCTGGGACCAAAGTAACAAAGGCTACCATCAGTAACACACTACGCCGCCAGGGACTCAAATCCTGCAGTGCCAGACATGTCCTCCTGCTTAAGCCAGTACATGTCCAGGCCCATCTAAAGTTTGCTAGAGAACATCTGGATGATCCAGAAGAGGATTGGGAGAATGTCATATGGTCAGATGAAACCAAAATAGAACTTTTTGGTAAAAACTCAACTTGTCGTGTTTGGAGGAGAAAGACTGTGGAGTTGCATCCAAAGAACACCATACCTACTGTGAAGCATGGGGGTGGAAACATCATGCTTTGGGGCTGTTTTTCTGCAAAGAGACCAGGACGACTGATCCGTGTAAAGGAAAGAATGAATGGGGCCATGTATCATGAGATTTTGAGTGAAAACCTCCTTCCATCAGAAAGGGCATTGAAGATGAAATGTGGCTGGGTCTTTCAGCATGACAGTGATCCCAAACGCACCGCCCAGGCAAGGAAGAAGTGGCTTCGTAAGAAGCATTTCAAGGTCCTGGAGTGGCCTAGCCAGTCTCCAGATCTCAATCCCATAGAAAATCTTTGGAGGGAGTTGAAAGTCTGTGTTGCCCAGCAACAGCCCCAAAACAATCACTGCTTTAGAGGAGATCTGCATGGAGGAATGGGCCAAAATACCAGCAAGTGTGTGAAAACCTTGTGAAGACTTACAGAAAACGTTTGACCTCTGTCATTGCCAATAAAGGGTATATAACAAAGTATTGAGATGAACTTTTGTTATTGACCAAATACTTATTTTCCACCATAATTTGCAAATAAATTATTTAAAAATCAGACAATGTGATTTTCTGGATTTTTTTTTCTCATTTTGTCTCTCATAGTTGAAGTGTACCTATGATGAAAATTACAGGCCTCTCTCATCTTTTTAAGTGGGAGAACTTGCACAATTGGTGACTGACTAAATACTTTTTTTTACCCCACTGTATCTTCTTCGTACCCAGCAGTTGCGATATGTAAACAAATGAAAGAAATTTCCACTAAAGTATCCTAGAATGAATGGCAGTTAAATAAAAGTGCAATATAAATATTCAGGAATGACAAAACAACCAAAATTAATATCTCAATTGTTTATCGTTTGTTTATCAATTGGCAATCGTGAAGCAAGATGATAATGAAGAAGAAGAGATTACGCTAAGATGTAAGAGTTGTTTGATCATCAAGACAAGTCTCGAAGCTGTGGCGAGTTTACAGGGAAATTCACTTTGTTGCAGCATGTTTCTATTTGATTTCAACATTTCTTTTTTTTGTTCAATGCTATCAGCCGTTAAAAAAAACGTTAAACACGAAATTATCAAATCAATAAACACTCATTTGTAGACTGTGCGAAAAAACAGCAGTGCACAGATCACAGACGATTCGTACAAAGTCGATCAGATCAAGAACAGCTTGCACTATATTTGAATAATAATAATAATAATAATAATAATAATAATAATAATAATACGTCTATTGAGTTTTTGTGTCATTCTTTAAACCTACCATTGAAAGAACAATGGGACAGATGGCAAAAATGTTCACTTCTCTAATCCTATTGTTTTCTGTTAATTGAGTGCTCGGTGAACAGAAATGGATGTATATACACTATGATATCCACTGTAGTGTTGAAATGCATCTATAGCCATGGTCAACGCATGTGCAAGAATTCTTTTGTAAAAGTTTTAAACAAAGAACAAACAAAAAGCTTTCTTTAAACTCTTATTTTGTAAATTTCACTTACAGCAATGCTATTAGAAGAAGAAACCTTTATTCGTCACATGCACACTTCAAGCACAGTGAAATTCATCCTCTGCATTTAACCCATCTGAAGCAGTGAACACGCGCACGCACACCCAGAGCAGTGGGCAGCCACACCAGAGTGCCCGGGGAGCAGTCAGGGGTTAGGTACCTCGCTCAAGGGCACCTCAGGCCAAGGCTGCCCCACGTCAACCTAACTGCATGTCTTTGGATTGTGGGGGAAACCGGAGCACCTGCACGCAGACACGGGGAGAACATGCAAACTCCACACAGAAAGGCCCTTGCCGGCTGCTGGGTTCGAACCCGGAACCTTCTTGCTGTGAGGCGACCACTACACCATCGTGCCACCCTATGGCTGAGGACTACAGCTGACTCGCTAACTTTAGGACTGCAGTTGTCAAGAACAGTTTCGCACTTAAGTTTCCATCAATGAACAGTTTATAACGTTAACAAAACAGAGTTCATGTTAAAATGTTATAATCACGCTATCTGTTATCCAGAGGTGGACAGTAACGAAGTACATTTACTTGAGTGCTGTACTTAAGTACACATTTTGAGTATCTGTACTTTACTTGAGTATTTTTTTTTGAAAACTTATGACTTTAACTTCACTACATTTGAAAGACAAATATCGTACTTTTCACTCCACTGCATTAATGCAGTGGAGTGAAAAGTCCGATATTTGTCTTTCAAATGTAGTGAAGTCATAAGTTTTCAAAATCCATCTTCAAAGCTGCTTCATGGTAACTAGGACCTTGATAGAAATTTCTATCAAGGTCCTCGTTACCATGAAGCAGCTTTGAAAGTGGATTTTGATGGCAGAATGGAAGGAGGCGGTTCTTTTGGAGAATGCACACACCCATGGCCATACCTGGAACCCATGTTTCAGTTTTCTGAAAGGATTAAAGATTCATTTCATTTTAAATGTTTGCCGAAAACAAACCACATCACAGCCTACAAAAACTCGCCATCCAACCTGCGGAAGCATATTGAGGTATATAAACTTTTTATTCCAAGAGAAAGCTTGCAACAAAGTTGTCTACGCTTTTACAGCTAGCGATAAGGTTGCAAACATAGCTATGCAGCCTGGTTAGTCAAATGACTTTCTATAGATTTGCCTACCAAGTTGCCGTAGCCTTGTCCACGGCTAACATTTACAAATAGCTAGTTAACTTGGACACTGTTAGTTAGCATGTAAAAACGGAGTTACACTAACATGAATAACATTAACTTCTCTGAAGTCCTTTCAGAGACATGTTTCAGCATAATCTTGCCAAATAAACAATGTAGAAATCTTTCTTCTTTTCTAGTAGCGTTAGCTACCCAATATGATTTTGAAAAGAGTTTGCTAGCATGTCAGGTGGAGTTTCACTGACTAGCTAGCTTAACGTTAAACCACCATGATGGCACAGCATGCGTTCATTTTGTGAATTCACATTTCTGTCTTTGGTAACGCCATTAGGTTTTGTAAATATTGTGGCAATAATACAAGGATGCATTGACAGAAAATGTACTTTTAATACTTAAGTATTTTTAAAAGCAAGTACTTCAGTACTTTAACTTAAGTAAAAGTTTGACTAGACAACTTTCACTTGTATCGGAGTAACATTTGACCAGTGGGATCTGTACTTTGACTTCAGTAATTTAGTTGGGTACTTTGTCCACCTCTGCTGTTATCACCCAAATGAGGAGGATGGGTTCCCTTTTGAGTCTGGTTCCTCTCAAGTTTTCTTCCTCATGTCGTCTGAGGGAGTTTCCCTTGCCACCGTCGCCACAGGCTTGCTCATTGGGGATAGATTAGGGATAAAATTAGCTCATGCTTAAAGTCATTAAAATTCTGTAAAGTTGCTTTGCGACAATGTCTATTGTTAAAAGCGCTATACAAATAAACTTGACTTAAATTTCACTTGACTTTTCATTCTTTATCAAATTAGCAAATATTAAATAATATTATATAATTTAAGCTTAGCACTTTAATAAAAGACAAAACAAACCTGGAAGTTGGCTGTAGCGGTGTACTGTGTCAAGGTACGTGCTGTGTTAAATAATTTGGAGAGAGGATTGGTGCCTAAAATATGGGCTACATCAAGCATGGCGGTTTCAAGATGGCAGAGTGGGGAAATACAATCGCTCGTTTTCGATCAGAATCTCTGCAACTTTCATTTAAAAAATCCATCCAACATCTTTAAACGCAATCAGTAAGTATTCATAATAAAGATTAAGTGTTCTTGGATCTTGTGCTAAAGAACCTAGAGTTGTGCTAAATGACCATAAACCACGAAGAACAACCTGAAGCGCCACAAAGCAGGGACCCTGGAGCTGTAAGGCAGTAACACTTCCTGCTGTTCTACCACTGCACTTCTAGCTCTACAACAGAACACAGGATCTGTACAATTTTATCATCAAATATACTTCAGAATCAATATCATTCTTTATGAAGAAAAACATTTCATATTCAATGAAAGCAGCAGGGACGAGAATACATGATACTAATCTTTCATCACCGAAATATGATTAACAACACTAATTTGTCAGGATGTTCAAATAGCTTTACAGGATTTATCATAAATATTGAAAAATACTGTACCAATCAAAAGTTTGTACACCCCTACTCATTCATAGATTTTTCTGTATTTTGACTATTTTCTACATTGTAGAACACTAAAGACATCAAAACTATAACATATGGAATATACACCGATCAGCCATAACATTATGACTACTGACAGGTGAAGTGAATGACATTATCTCATTACAATGGCACCTGTCAAGGGATGGGATATATTAGGTAGCAAGATAACGGTCAGTTCTTGAAGCTGATGTGTTGGAAGCAGGAAAAATGGGCAAGTGTAAGGATCTGAGCGACTTTGACAAGGGCCAAATTGTGATGGCTAGATGAGTGGGTCTGAGCATCTCCAAAATGGCACATCTTGTGAGGTGTTCCTGATATGCAGTGGTTTGTACCTACCAAAAGTGAAAGAACAACCGATGACCAGGTCATGGGTGTCGAAGACTAGTCCATATGGTCCAATCCTACAGAAGGGCCACTGTAGCACAAACTACTGAAAAATTCATGCTGACACCTTTCCGTTTTAGCCAACCCTCTCGCTGGTTCACCGGTTGTCCTTCTTTGTACCACTTTCGGTAGGTACTAACTACTGCATACCAGGAACACCCCACAAGATTTGACATTTTGGAGATGCTCAGACCCAGTCATCTAACCATCACAATTTGGCCCTCGTCAAAATTGCTCAGATCCTTACGCATGCCCATTTTTCTTGCTTCCAACACATCAACTTTGAGAACCGACTGTTCTCTTGCTGTCTGTTGACAGATGCCATTGTAAGGAGATAATGTTATTCATTTCACCTGTCAGTGGTCATAAATATTATGGTTGATCAGTGTATCTGGAATTATATGGTAAACAAAACAAAATGCGTTTCATATTTTAGATTCTTCAAAGTAGCCACCATTTACCTCGATGATGCTTTGCACACTATTGGCATTACCTTAACCAGCTTCATGAGGGAGTCACCTGGAATGCTTTTCAATTCACAAGTGCCTCGTCAGAAGTTAATTAGTGGACAAGTTCCTTGCCTCCTTAATGCGTTTGAGAGCAAACAGTAAATAATAAAAATACAGTAAATAGCCCTATTTCACAACTGTAGTCATCCATATTATGTCAAGAACCGCTCAACTAAGTCAAGAGAAATGACATCCATCATTACTTTAAGATATGAAGTGTCTTTTAATTCATATAAATAAAGCCAAACATTGAATTAGTATGTGTCCAAACTTTTGATTAGTACGTATATTATGTAAAGAATAACATCATGTTTTGTTTTATTAAAAACCAAGGGAAAATAATAAGAAATAAAATAATAATAATAATAATAATAATAATAATAAAACACCTGGACTGAATCAGAGCTGCTGTTGTTGAAAATTAACTGACACCTTCTGGCTGAACAGAACTGAGAATTCAAATGTTGTGGTCTGAGTAAAATTTGATATTAGAATTTGACAGCCGATGAAATCAACCCAACTCTCAGTAGTGGTCTGTGTACACAGCACTGATACTAAAAATACAAATCCTGTAAAGATGCTTCAAATCTCCCTTCGCTTTCTCTCTTTCTCACACACACACGGACTTTTGTCCATCTGTCTGCTCTTCTGGGCGACTCTGCAGGAGATCTTCCTGGTGCGTGAATGTCTGTATGGATGCCTGTGTTTAGAAGGAGATAGACACAGAGCAAGAAGAGAAAAGAAAAGAAAAGCGAGAGTGCTACATAAGAATGCCTGGACTAAGGTCATTTTGAGATGGTATAGGTGATTTGATGAGCACTGATAAGCTTTTAAGTGCTGTCAGAGAACCTGTGTGAGAGAGAAAGCATGAGTTTCCACCATCACTCAGACACAATAGTCATTTTCCACACTCTCACCTGCTTTAATCTCAAGCATTTATCAACAAAATACACATTTTGGAAGGGTCCAGACAAAACACACTGCTGCTGTTTTGACACACATTGCTTTTAATAGGCTTTCAAGACATCCCGGGGGAATGAAGACAAAACAACATAGAACCAACCATACACATAAACACACCAAAATGAGATTGTTGTTCAGCAGTTGCTTGAAGAAAAAAGTGCAAACCCATTTCATCAACCTATTCAGGTTATATCTTTATCACATCACAATAGGAGCAGCATATAGATCTCTAGTCACTCCTTTACTGAGCAAACAATGTGGACAGACTTCAATTCATCCAGAAGATCTTGGCAGGCTTGTAATAGCAGTAAGGCGATTGTCACCCAGTGGCAATTTCTTTTCAGAGCACTGAAACAGAGCCAAGCACAGGGCTTTTCTTTCCCCTCCAGCAAGAACTCTGACCGTACCCCCACTTGATCTATAATCCTCTCTGGCACGTACAGTATTGTCAGCAGGTACATATTTCAACCTGTAATTTTTTTTAAATGGCATTATCTTAACCAGCTTCATGAGGGAGTCACCTGGAATGCTTTTCATTTAACAGGAGTGCCTCGTCAAAACTTAATTAGTGGACTAGTTTCTTGCCTTCTTAATGCGTTTGAGATCAAACAGTAAAAAATAAAAATAGCCCTATTCCACAACTGTAGTCATCCATATTACGTCAAGAACCGCTCAACTAAGTCAAGAAAAACAACAGTCCATTATTACTATAAGACATGAAGTGACTTAATTAATAAAAATAAAGAAAAAACACTGAATTAGTGTGTGTCCAAACATTTGACTGGTACGGTGTACGTACACACAAACACACACACACCACAGTGCAGTTGAAGTCTCAAATCTGACTAGTCAGAAGGTGTGCATTATTTTTGTCAAGGATAAACATGCACGTGATTATAGAAAATCACGCATGCTGATTGGTCAAGAAATTCAGACTATTCCTCAATGTTCACCTTGAGTGACTCGGCAAAATGGCTGCCAATCACTTTGTCACTGTAAGTGAGGAAGAATTACAAATTATGAAAGAAAACGCTGTTTCAAAAAGCACTAAAGATGCTACGAAGTTTGGTTTAAAACTATTCAAAAGGTAAGGTGGAATTGTGATTCATTTTATGTACTTCAAAGCAAAGTATTTTATGTGAGTCGGCGTAGATAAGTGACACAAACCTGCACCACACCATTATTATATTTGTATGCCACTTTTGAAGTTTAAAATAAATGATTTTTTAAAAAATAAATCACCTGTGTATTTATACTAAAACAATTATCCACGTCAGGATCAGTGAAGCTTAATGAATAATAACCTTAACTTTGTCTTGGTTATTATTCAGCATTATTGTACATACAGAGCACTTTTCCCATGGAATAAAAACATGTATTCTATTCCCTTCTAGCAGATTTATTGATGCCATGCAATATTATCATATCGCTTATCCTCCATGTATTACGCCATTCTCCCCAATGGAGAATGAGCGTGCAATATTGTTATAATATTGCATGTTGTCAAGACAACATGATGTCACACAGGAAGATCCAATGACAAAACTTTTCTGTTGCACGTGCACACAATCATTTTTTTTGTCGGCCGGGAGAGAGAGAAGACAGGGTTAATTCAGTGCTCGGTTTAAGCACTAAATAAATAAACTGAAACTAAAGACATGCTGAACACTCGAAAGGCTATCAAAACTTCATTATATATTCTTCACGCATATTTACAAGAGAAAAACATACCAACGGACATTGAAAAACTGGAAAAGACACACATTGGAGATGTAAAACTTCCGTGCTAGCGAGTGACTGACAGTTTGCATACGAACAAGGCTGCAAGGTTTGCTTCATTAAAAGCCTTAGATTTAAAGAGAAAAGACATGCTGAACACCCGAAAGGCTACCAAAACTTCCCTGGATATTCTTCACGTATATTTACAAGAGAAAAACTGAAAAAGAGACACGTCGGAGACATAAAACTTCCGTGCTAGCAAGTGACTGACAGTTTGTACACAAACATGGCCGCAAGGTTTGCTTCATTAAAAGTGGAAGATTTAAAGAGAAAGACACACTGGACACCCAGAAGGCTACCAAAACTTCCCTGGATATTCTTCACACATTTTCCAGTTTTTCGACATCGAAAAACTGGAAAAGAGAGCAATAGTGGAAATATTGTCAAAGTTCTACTTGGAGGTGAGGAAAAGTGACTGAGACTTTTACAAGAGGACTTCACTCATGGATTTCACTCAGCAAAGCCCTTTTGTTTTGAACAACTGCAATGTAACAATTAACTCCTACCAAAAGTAACTTTGAACTTGAACGGTCTACCTGTATATAGCTTGTATATAAGTTGGGTTGTTGTTCAGGCTTTTTGAATTTTTGTACCATTTTTATTGTTAGAACTTTGTACAGTACATTGGATTGACAGAACATTCAATTATATTCGGTCAGAATCAGCATTCAATATTGGCAAGTTACCCCTCTGTTCTTAACTTTTTGTAAAATATATAATTGTTCCATCAAATGTGTATGTATAATAATAATGGCTGGATTTTTCATGGTATATCACATATATTCGATTCAGCTACTAGTCTTTGACTCTGTCAGTATCATACTAGCCGAATGGAATATATCTGAAATATCATGAAAAAAAGCCAGCCAATATTATTTAACTATTCACTTCACTTTTGGTGAATAATTGTTAAATAACAGCACCTATAACAGTTTCCCAGCATGCTTTTCGATTTATCTGTAAAATGACAAAATGTGCTTCTTGTGAAAGAGAGAGTGAGGTGCTAGTGAGGGAATAATTATCTATCACTAACACTTTAACAGTTTGTAGCTTTGTTTATTAATACAGAAAAAGTTGTAATCCTCGGCAAATTGCTATGGTGTAAGTGGAATAACACACTCTAGACTATGTGATTATATAAAAATAACAAATTTCAGGATTCACTTCACATCATGCCGCATCTCTCTTCATTCTGGTATCTATATTTCTGACCACCCACTGATGCCTGCAACCAGTTTGCACCCACTTTTTTTGTTGACAAGATCTCCTGGACTTCCTATTACTTCACCAGGAGATCTTACACCCCAACCAGGCTCTTATTCCAATCTTGCTGTTGAAGACAGTCCGCTGCTATGCTGCTTTCTAAATTGTCTGACATTTCTGAAATGATGCCAACAGGAAGTTCTAAACTCAGAGAACCATCTGGTCCTTTCCTTTTGCTGAACTAATAACTTCCATGTTTGGAGCACTGGGGTAATTCCAGACGAGAATCACACTGGAAGCCAAAGGTCATGTCAGCTACCTATAGAGTTTATTATAGAAGTCTTAAGATAGAAGCCCAGCATATTCAGAGGATGGTGACAGCAAATCAGTGCAATGTCTTCCCCTTGAGATGAACTGGCTTAAAGAAAGAAATCTGACATAATTAGTGCAAGAACCAGGTCTGAAAATCAATCGTCAACAAAAAGTGATGCTTCTGGCACCCTGTTTAATTTGCAACAATTAATACAGCACATTGCTTAGAATGACTGCTGGTCTCTGTGGATGATAAATACACAAAACAAACCCAAATCAATCATCCAGTTGTCTGGACTGTAACAGTGAAAGTCTCGACAGTACAACAGCAATTATTTAAACCACGATGCTTAAAAAATGTGATAAAATGCAATAAAATAAATACAACGAGAGGTAATCAAATGTCAATGTAACATTTATTTCATTCTTTTTTAAACAAGACCATGTCTCAGCTCTGAATGCCCAGCCAAGGTCTCCACACGACAAGAGATTTCAAAGAAGTGCAGCATCTGCTGCCAGGTAGCTGTCTGAGTAGGAAGGATAAAGCTGTGAAATGTCACTGTGAATCTCAGAAAGTCTCTTTATCAGGGCGTAGAAAGAGCCAGGTTTCCAAGTACATATTTAAAAAAGCAAAAAAAAAAAACCTGCTACACTAGATCATACTTCAAGATGCAAAAGATTACGGGAAGCCGTGACTGGATCTTTTTGGAGGGGGAGGGGGCATGAGCTGAGCGTCTGGGTCCGAATGGTGCTTGCGGCTTTGGGCGCAGCGGTCCAGGAACTCCAGCAGGTTTTCCTTTGTGACAGGAAACTGGATGCTGTTACATACAGCTGTAGGGAAGGAGACGGGAAGAATTGCCGCATTACCATACATGTGATGACAAACCATTTCCTGCAGCCATGGTCAAGTCCAGGTATATTTATAGCGAGCACATTTCAGCACTAAGCCGCTGTTAATGTCAGTGGCTTTAATGACCCGACCACCAGCCAAGTGAAAATGAGAATTGAAATGCACCAGATGCTGCTGACAAAAAAAAAAAGAAAAAAAAAAAGGAGGAAAGAAAGAGCAGCAAATTCGGTGGCACAGATGGCTGGGATATCAAATATGTATGATACACACACACAGTGTGTGTGTGTGTGTGTATCCACACACTGTAGGGCTCTGATTGGCTACTCTACTACTTGGCTATCAGCTCATATACCATGAGTAGAGAAAAACAAAAATGACGGAGTGCGTTGCTGAACCAACCAAGGACGAAATAAAAACTTGACCCGAAAACAACCCCTCCCCCAAAAACAAACAAACAAACAAACAAACAAACAAACAAACAAACAAACAAACAAAAAACCACCCCAACAAAATATGGAATAAAATTATTTGATGGGAAGAACATATATTTTTTAAATTTTCAAGAATTATGTTTTCCACAAATTGTTACCGTCATTTCACTGGTTTGTTTACTTTCTAAGTGGAGATGATTTTGTCAGACGTTTTCTATTAAGTTTTTATTTATTGAATTTGCAAAAAATTAAAATGCACGCGCGCGCGCACACACACAAAAACACTGGTGCTTGAAAGTTTGGGAACCCTTTAGAATTTTCTATATTTCTGCATAAATATGACCTAAAACATCATCAGATTTTCACACAAGTCCTAAAAGTAGATAAAGAGAACTCAGTTAAACAAATGAGAAAAAAATGATTATATTTGGTCATTTATTTATTCAGGAAAACGATCCAATACTACATATCTGTGAGTGTCAAAAGTATGTGAACCTCTAGGATTAGCAGTTAATTTGAAGATGAAATTAGAGTCAGGTGTTTTCAATCAATAGGATGACAATCAGGTGCGAGTGGGCACCCTGTTTTATTTAAAGAACAGGGATCTATCAAAGTCTGATCTTCACAACACATGTTTGCGGAAGTGTATCATGGCACGAACAAAGGAGATTTCTGAGGACCTCAGAAAAAGCGTTGTTGATGCTCATCAGGCTGGAAAAGGCTACAAAACCATCTCTAAAGAGTTTGGACTCCACCAATCCACAGTCAGACAGATTGTGTGCAAATGGAGGAAATTCAAGACCATTGTTATCCTCCCCAGGAGTGGTCAACCAACAAAGCAAAGGTTCACATACTTTTGCCAAGTTTTTACTTCTGTAAAGCACATTGAACTGCCATTGTGTATGAAATGTGCTATATAAATAAACTTGCCTTGCCACTCACAGATATGTAATATGGGATAATTTTCCTCAATAAATAAATGACCAAATATAATATTTTTGTCTCATTTGTTTAACTGGGATCTCTTTATCTACTTTTAAGACTTGTGTGAAAATCTGATGATGTTTTAGGTCATATTTATGCAGAAATATAGAACATTCTAAAGGGTTCACAAACTTTCAAGCACCACTGTGTGTGTGTGTGTGTGTGTGTATATATATATATGTAAACAAATAAATTAAAAAAACACAACATACTTTTGACCTGTGGAAACTTCCGATTCCTGACCTCTATCAATAACCAGTCTTGTGTTTATAATTACTGCACTGACGATAAGCAGATTTATCCAGCTTTAAGAGCTCCAATGTAATAGAAATTTCCACCTGAATGATCAAAAGATTTACACCTTTCCTTAATGTAGTTTCTATCACGGATTCGCACCGTGATTTGATGAAAAGTTAAAAGATCAGACATATAAAATGTGAAGAAATTAATCACTACAACAGAATGCAGATTTTAATTAAAACTCCAAACTGTTTGGTTGCCCGTTATGGCTGAATTTTACTTTCGAACAACTGTCTATCGAGAATACACATTACCTCAGCACTTGTTACCTGATGTGTGCGATCATATGGCACACTTCATTTTCAAATTTTTAAATAATCTATAAACATTTAAATTAACTATGTAAAAAAAATGAACTATTCCATGTAACTTCTAATAGATTTGGCATATAGAGTACTATATAACATTATATATATATATATATATATATATATATACACACACACACACACACATATACATACACACACTATATATATATGTGTGTGTGTGTGTGTGTATGTATATGTGTGTGTATATATATGTGTGTGTATATATATAGATAGATAGATATAGTATGCAATATATACACACACATCTGTATACATACAGATTCACTTTATTAGAAACACCTGTATGCCTGGTCAGTGATGCACTGATTTGATCAGATCAGATCTAGAGCATGGACAAAATGTCACCTGGTCCTTTTCTCATCTTCCTATGCTCACTGTCACTTCTGATTCCTTGCTGATTCTTGGCTGAAAGGAGAGGAACCCTGCCGTGTCATCTTCTGCTGTTTGACGCGTTTTGAGATGCTTTTCTGCTCATCACAGTTGTAAAGAGTGGTTACTTGATTTACTGTAGCCTTCCCATCAGCTCAGACCAATCTGAGTCAATTTTTTTTCCCTCCACTCTGATGTTTGATGTGCGTTAACATTAACTGAGCTCCTAACTCTGAACATGTACGTGCAGGATTTTATGCATCGGACTGCTCCCACTACGTTATCCAAACACCCAGTTAATACTCTCATTTATACATGCAGTGTATGTTGTTCCTGTGGTGCTGCCACTCACCCATCGCTGTATCATATGAATTGGGGAAGCTCTTGTCTACTCTCTGCCTCATAAAGACCCAGGAGTTGTTTTTGAATGTGCACTCAATAATCTTGTTATCGTACTGCTTCAGGTCCTTCGTCACCTGAGGAGGAAGAGCAAAAATGTGCGTTACACACAGAGCAGTGTAGCACAAAGACAATGAAATAATCCATGTTTTGCCAGCAAGGCTCTGGAAAGTCAGCTGAGTGGTCCAGGCACTGCTATGTGGTTATTAGTTTAACGCCTTTACGTCATGGTTATTAGCAACACTGTAAAATCAATTTCTCATAAGCATAAGCCATATTAAGACTACAGCACATCTGTATACCAGGATATGCTCATTCACACTGTAGTTACACACAAAAAAAGGCAGTTTGTCTTTTTACAGAGGAAAAGAAAGTCCTCTATCCTGAAGACATTCCCCCGACTGAGAGGAAAGACTCATTCTAATCATGCTCAATAAATGTCTCAGGGCAGTTAGTGATGCATCTGAAATACAAATTCTCATCCAATTTGTTACGATAGAAACGATAATGTATTCGGACAAGCGCACTGATATAAACCTGCAAACGAAATGCTGCGCGAGTGGAACGTAATCGACCAATCAGAATCAAGAATTCAACAAAATTGGCATAACATTCAGTTTAAAAGATTATATATATATATATATATATATATATATATATATATATATATGGTGCATAGGACCTGAAAGTGGAAGACAGTGTGTGTGAGAGCATGCATGTGGGCGAGAGAGGGGGGACTCGCTCTTTGAGACAGTGGGACACTAGAGGAGTAGGCGGCACTGGAAGGAAACAGTGCTGTGCCAAGCTCAGCAGCATGCTGGCTAAGTAAAAGCCTGTGCACTCCAACCGTGAAGGGCATCTGTGAGATCAATGACGGGGAGGGGCGGATGCTTTAGAAGAGCAAAAGTAGACACACCCTCATGACACAGTGACAAATGAGAATATGAACACACACAGTCACTCATGCAAGTTGAGGAAATATAAATCTAGCACACACACAATGCAGGCGGCTGTGAGCGAGCGGAGATTATCGTTCCTCGCTGGACTCCTTGTGGCTCGGGTCCAGACCATCCGCACACTCCCAGGTGTAGCTGTGAGATTCTGGAAGCCATTTTGAAAATTCCACTTGGTGCCTGATCCAACCAAATCCACTTCATTATGGCAGCAGTCTGGAGTGCGGTTTCCTTGAGTTACTTTCAATATCTGTCCAATCTGCTGAAATCCTTTCTTCACTCAAATATTACTGCATTTCTCTCTGCTAGTTATTTGCTCATCCCCATTAGAACCAAGCTTCGCATAGCACTCGGCTAAAACATACCAGACTCTATAATCTAGAGTTTGACCAGATAACTATCTAGGACCTCAAACTGCTGGTCTCCATATACCTGCATACAAGTGGTCTATGTTCTGGCATTAACTACTCAGCTAGCTGAGTTCTAAAATTCACCAACTTTCTGTAACTGTACGCTTTTTTTTTTTTTAAGGAGAGGTTTATTTGGGATTTTTTTTAGACAGTGTCAACACCTTACAACAATTCATGCTTTCTGTTGTGGGAATGTCTTCAAAAAGAAGGATTTTGCACTTTCTGGTTTCTTGGTGGGCGGCACGGTGGTGTAGTGGTTAGCACTATTGCCTCACAGCAAGAAGGTCCGGGTTTGAGCCCCGTGGCCGGCGAGGGCCTTTCTGTGCGGAGTTTGCATGTTCTCCCCGTGTCCGCGTGGGTTTCCTCCGGGTGCTCCGGTTTCCCCCACAGTCCAAAGACATGCAGGTTAGGTTAACTGGTGACTCTAAATTGACCGTAGGTGTGAATGGTTGTCTGTGTCTATGTGTCAGCCTTGTGATGACCTGGCGACTTGTCCAGGGTGTACCCCGCCTTTCGCCCGTAGTCAGCTGGGATAGGCTCCAGCTTGCCTGCGACCCTGTAGAACAGGATAAAGCGGCTAGAGATAATGAGATGAGATGAGATGGTTTCTTGGTAACATCAAACGCCGCATTAATTTGTCATATTTTATTCCCTACTTAAACTCTCAAGAATATAAATTAGCAGGTTCATTAGTAGCTACAGGCTATTAGTTCTTCAGGAAAGAATGTTGCTCTGGTGAACAACTCTTAGTAAATCCATAAAACGATAATGATCAAGTTGTGCTCAGAGTAACAGCAGTGCAACACGTTTACAATAGCAGAGGATGGTAGAGAGTTAAGGTTTCGCTGCACAGCACTGTGGGAACTGAAGAGTAAAATAGTAATTCTGTAGACAGCGGTTTCTTCTTGTCCTTTAAAAGGCCACCTTTGTTGGCTGGAAGCAGATGGCTGTTAATAAAGGCATTTCATTTCAATAGTCTTCTAAAGCACAAGATCAATCGATTAAGCAAGTGGAATCAGGACTAGCTCCTGCTTGGGTGGACTGAAAACTTGCAGCAATATTGGCTTTTTTTTTTTTTTTTAAATGAGTACGTGTAAAGATCCTTTGTGTATATCTGGTGAAGCAGGTATATACACAAGTGTATTCCCAATGAACTCTTGTAACAAGATCTTTTAAATGACGCTAATGCAAACAAAGTAGACATCTTAATTAACTCACTGAATGGAAAGTATGCTAACATGAAGTGTGATCGAATAGCTTTAGCCAAGGTGTATGTAAATGTCTGGCCTAAACATGATTGTAGAAAATGTCAAATGTGTTCCATTTGACCATGTGACGGGTTTCCTATGCAGCACACTTTTGATGTCCAGATCCTGCTATTGGTGCATCCTAAGCTTGATTATGTCACATGCTACTCGATAGAAAGGTAGCTGCTTTCGAGTAGTGGGTAAAAGTCAGGCTGGAATCAACACATCTAAACACGGCAGTGGGAGTAGTGCACCAAGTGGGCTTCTTATTTTGCAGGCGATGTATATACATTTCACACATGCTGCTTGCGAATGTGAAAGTTCAGCTGCTGAAATATGACTCAGAGAGGCGTGACTGACTCAGAACACCCCCTCGCTGGCTCTTACAGGAGGCTCAGAAATTTCTATATACCCTTCTTATAGTCTCTCTCTCTCTCTCTCTTTCAAACCTGCCAGGCATTATAAGTGTAAACCAGGCTTTGGAAAGTCCAGAGAATCAAAGGGATGCCTTCCCTCCCCTCTTCCCCAATGTATACTCTGTATATGCAGGTTCTTGAGCAGGCTGTGCAGGTTGAGAAAGTTCACTTTTAATCAATAAATTAGTGAGAAAGAAGTGGAGAGAAATGGGATCATCGGAAAGCACAACAGAAGCATCATGGTTTCATGTATGCAACGCAACGTGACGGGCATACCAGTAAAAACTGTGAGTCAACACTTAAACACGCATGGATGTCAGATACAAGTGGATTATTTTTTTAAAGAAAAAAGATTTATAGATTTAGAGAGTGGGCTACATTTTGGTTTTGTTCTCACGTCATTAGTGCCATGATGCCTGTAACAAACATTTAACCTTAAGTATAGAAGAACAGATGCTTGATAAGCTCATCGAAGCTGACCCTTGGTTCACTTTCAGGGATCTACACAGGAAAAGGCTGAGCAACTGCCATAGTGACAGAAACATCAGTCAAAGTGAAACCCGAGCCAAACAAAACAAACAGCAGTGCAATACAGATTAGGCATTTATATTGCCGTTTTGCTTGTAGATGGTTAACGACAAGGTATTTGTCTAGTGCAGAACTGAGTTGTTTTGGTTTTTCTCCATCATCTGTTCATCTACCTTGGTGGCTTGCTAATTAATGTGTCTCCAATGAAGCAGATGGGTATTTTAAAAACAAAGGATGCTGTTGAGGAAAATCTCAAACGAGCACACCACTTGAATAAGTTAAAGCAATATCCCTGATGGGTGTGGAACTCACCTCTTCGGTTTCCTTTGGTATTATTTATTTTGTAAGGAACAGAAGCTTGAGGGTTCCCAAGTCACTTTATTCATGTATTTATGAAAATGAGAGTGAATCCAACATGCCCATGAAATTTATTCAGCAGACAAATAATTATAAGTGGAAAAACTGACTGTTTAATTCCATTTCAATGCTAATTGGTGAGCACTAATCATACAAACTAATTGGAACTTGTGCTTCCTTGCAAAGGTTTGCTTTGATACATTTAGCCTGCAAGACAATTGTCTAACATTTTCCCCATAACTTTTTTTGTTTAATAAACACAAGGGTACTGCATATTGATGCAAATTTCTTGGTTGGCGCCATATTTTCCTTCCTGTGAATTGTGTGCCACAAGGATGTCACAGAGGGACATTGGTAACGTTTCTCACTTAAACTTTAACACCATATTAATGAGAAGTAGTGGTGATAGCAAACGTTGAACTTGGAATGCAACGCAGTTATATGACAGCTACAGGAGAGACTCGGCTTGGCGACGTAGAGATCTACGAGATGAAAAGTGTGAAGGCACTTTTAGCATAAAAGTTGATTGTTTGGTAGCTGTAAGCAGAATGTACAGATAAGAAGCTAAAAGAGCTAGACAGACTAAAGCTCTGCTGCATCGCTCTTAAAGCAACAGCTAAATCCCACTGGCATCACAAGTATCAGATAGTCAAAATGGCATGACCATTTAGCAAAGTATTCAGGGAGGATTTTTCTTTCAAGAAAAGCACCTCAAATAAGAGTGGCACCTGCTTCCTTACAGTGATTAGACCAGTGGAACCAAAGATTAGATTTTCACTATTTAGAAAACAGCAAAGATGATAGATTTTCTAAATGTAGAAGGGAAAAACGGAGAAAAAAAAACATTCAACGGCACTCTGTGTCGAATGGAGAGGTCAAAAACCTTATGGTATAGTCACTTCATTTCCTTGAAGGTAAGAATTGAAAAAAATAAATAAATAATTTCACAACTACAGCAAGGTGCTCATTCTTATACAGTGACGCCAACGTGAGCAACACCACAGCAGCTCTGCAGAGCCACTTTCACCGAGGTGCACTTACATTCCAGATTCTTCGGAGTGCGTTGGCGTGTACTTGGGACCCAGTTATTATGGGAAACACCTGATACTGATTTGAGAGCAATCAGCAATCAGCCCGTGCATATAAGGACACAGAGGCTTTGCAAAGTATTATCATCATCACAGTCATGTTTGTTTGTTTATGACTCTGCTTTTTGATTTCACTTGTGTTTTGTTTTTGTAAATATCACGCCTGCTAATAAACACTCTTCCTGCACTTGGACCCGTCTGCCTCCACACACTTGACAGAATACTTGCAAAGACTTTGTGAAAACTGTGTGCTGACTGCGCTCAAAATCAATATCAGGTGTTTCCCCATAATGACTGGGTCCCAAACATGCGCACAACGCGCTCTGAAGGATCCGTGAATGTGAATGGACCTTGGTGAAAGTGGCTCTGCAGAACCGCTGTGTTGTTGCTCGTGTTCACGTCACTGGATAAGAATGAGCACCTTGCTCTAGTCATGAAATTATTTTTTTTGGAATTCTTACCTTCGTGGAAACGAAGTGAGTATACCATAGGGATTTTGACCTCTCCGTTTAACACCGAGCCCGCTGAATGCTTTTTTCCCCTTCTACATTTAGAAATCTCTTGTCCCCCCCGATGATGAATTACTTTTGGTAAATTAAGAAATGTCTTTTTTTTGTTCAAAATTATTTGAACATCCAAAAATGTAGCAAACCTTCCCATACTGATCAATAACAACTAACTCAGCAGAATAGAGCATGACAAGCCTGCCCCGTCATGGCGCCCTAGTTACCATTGCTATGGGGTCATGTGATGGTGCAAAGCCTCTATAGGAGCAGTGTGGATGGCAAAAACAGTGCTAGCAGTACCTTAAATTTAATCGGAATACAAAAATATATATTCATCATCAAGAGTTAAAAAGAGAACTTTTGAGTGAGAAAAAGAAGGGTTCAGTTCTGGCTTTACTGGCAGAGGGATACAGTGAGTGTCAGGTTGTTTCCATCCTCAAAATTTCAAAGATGGTAGTTCATAAGAACAAGGTCAAGCAGCAGACGTTGGGGACAACAAAGTTACAGACTGGTAGAGGGTGAAAACGACTCTCCACTGACTGGGATGATCGTCAACACCTTTGAATGTCACTCATCAACCATAGGATGACATCAAGTGACCTACAAAAAGAATGGCAAATGACAGCTGGGTTTAAGTGCATGACAACGACAGCTCGAAACAGTCTCCTCCAGGCAGGGTTGAAGTCCTGCAAAGCTAGAAAAAAAAAGCCCTTCATCAATGAGAAGCAAAGAAGAGCCAGGCTGAGGTTTGCTCAAGACCATAAGGATTGGACCGTAGAGGACTGGAATAAGGTAATCATCTCTGATGAGTCCAATTTTCAGCTTTTCCCATCACCCGGTCATCTAATGGTTAGATGGAGACCTGGAGAGGCCAACAAGCCACAGTGTCTCGCACTCATTGTGAAATCTGGTGGAGGATCGTGATGATCTGGGGGTGCTTCAGCCAGGCTGGAATGGAGCAGATTTTTGTTTGTGAAGGACACATGAATCAAGCCATGTCAAGTCAAGTCAAGTTTATTTGTATAGCGCTTTTAATAATAAACATTGTCGCAAAGCAGCTTTACAGAATTTGAACGACTTAAAACATGAGCTAATTTTATCCCTAATCTATCCCCAATCTATCCCCAAGCCTGTGGCGACGGTGGCAAGGAAGAACTCCCTCAGACGACATGAGGAAGAAGCCTTGAGAGGAACCAGACTCAAAAGGGAACCCATCCTCATTTGGGCAACAACAGACAGCATGACTATAATATTAACAGTTTTAACATGAAGTCAGTTTCGTTGATGTTATAAACTCTTCATTGATGGAAACCATGTACAAGGTTATCCTGGAAGAAAACTTGGTTCCTTCTGCTCTGACAATGTTCCCGAACTCTGAGGATTGGGTTTTCCAGCAGGACAATGCTCCAGGCCACACAGCCAGGTCAATTAAGGTGTGGATGGAGGACTGCAAGATCAAGACCCTGTCATGGCCAGCCCAATCTCCAAACCTGAACCCCAATGAAAACCTCTGGAATGTGATCAAGAGGAAGCTGGATGGCCACAAGCCATCAAAGCAAGCTGAGCTGATCAAATTTTTGCTCCAGGAGTGGCATAAAGTCACCCAAGAGCAACGTGAAAGACTGGTGGACAGCATGCCAAGACGCATGAAAGCTGTGATTTAAATGTCAGGGTTATTCCACCGAATATTGATTTCTGAACTTGTCCCAAGTTCAAATGTTTGTATTGTGTTGTTTAAAATTGAATAAGATCTAGATCTCTATGCATTATTCAAGGTCTGAAAGCACTTCATCTTTTTTTTTTGTTATTTTGCTTCACTGTCATTTTCTGCAATGAAATGCTTGAAGGTACAATATTTTTATGTGGCATTTGGGGGAAATGTCAGTGGTTTACGGAATCCAAAAAGTTCATGTTCCTCAAACACGTATCTATCAATAGTAAAACCAGAGAAATTGATAATTTTGCAGTGGTCTCTTAATTTTTTCCAGAACTGTGTGTGTGTGTGTGTGTGTGTGTGTGTGTGTGTGTGTGTGTGTATACACACACATACAGTGGTGCTTGAAAGTTTGTGAACCCTTTAGAATTTTCTATATTTCTGCATAAATATGATCTAAAACATCATCAGATTTTCACACAAGTCCTAAAAGTAGATAAAGAGAACCCAGTTAAACAAATTAGACAAAAATATTATACTTGGTCATTTATTTATTGAGGAAAATGATCCAATATTATATATCTGTGAGTGGCAAAAGTATGTGAACCTTTGCTTTCAGTATCTGGTGTGACCTCCTTGTGCAGCAATAACTGCAACTAAACGTTTGCGGTAACTGTTGATCAGTCCTGCACACTGACTTGGAGGAATTTTAGCCCGTTCCTCCGTACAGAACAGCTTCAATTCTGGGATGTTGGTGGGTTTCCTCACATGAACTGCTCGCTTCAGGTCCTTCCACAACATTTCCATTGGATTAAGGTCAGGACTTTGACTTGGCCATTCCAAAACAGTAACTTTATTCTTCTTTAACCATTCTTTGGTAGAACGATTTGTGTGTTTAGGGTCGTTGTCTTGCTGCATGACCCACCTTCTCTTGAGATTCAGTTCATGGACAGATGTCCTGACATTTTCCTTTAGAATTCGCTGGTATAATTCAGAATTCATTGTTCCATCAATGATGGCATGCCGTCCTGGCCCAGATGCAGCAAAACAGGCCCAAACCATGATACTACCACCACCATGTTTCACAGATGGGATAAGGGTCTTATGCTGGAATGCAGTGTTTTCCTTTCTCCAAACATAACGCTTCTCACTTAAACCAAAAAGTTCTATCTTGGTCTCATCCGTCCACAAAACATTTTTCCAATAGCCTTCTGGTTTGTCCACGTGATCTTTAGCAAACTGCAGATGAGCAGCAATGTTCTTTTTGGAGAGCAGTGGCTTTCTCCTTCCAACCCTGCCATTCACACCATTGTTGTTCAGTGTTCTCCTGATGGTGGGCTCATGAACATTAGCCAATGTGAGAGAGGCCTTCAGTTGCTTAGAAGTTACCCTGGGGTCCTTTGTGACCTCGCCGACTATTACACGCCTTGCTCTTGGAGTGATCTTTGTTGGTCGACCACTCCTGGGGAGGGTAACAATGGTCTTGAATTTCCTCCATTTGTACACAATCTGTCTGACTGTGGATTGGTGGAGTCCAAACTCTTTAGAGATGGTTTTGTAACCTTTTCCAGCCTGATGAGCATCAGCAACGCTTTTTCTGAGGTCCTCAGAAATCTCCTTTGTTCATGCCATGATACACTTCCACAAACATGTGTTGTGAAGATCAGACTTTGATAGATCCCTGTTCTTTAAATAAAACAGGGTGCCCACTCACACCTGATTGTCATCCCATTGATTGAAAACACCTGACTCTAATTTCACCTTCAAATTAACTGCTAATCCTAGAGGTTCACATACTTTTGCCTCTCACAGATATGTAATATTGGATCATTTTCCTCAATAAATAAATGACCAAGTATAATATTTTTGTCTCATTTGTTTAACTGGGTTCTCTTTATCTACTTTTAGGACTTGTGTGAAAATCTGATGTTGTTTTAGATCATATTTATGCAGAAATATAGAAAATTCTAAAGGGTTCACAAACTTTCAAGCACCACTGTATACACATACACACACATACATATATATATATATATACATATACATATACACACACACACATATATCTGTAGGGAGACAACCAGTTCCCAGTTCAAGACCCTAATGATTTAATACTGTTGAACGCTGTTGATAGAGCAGCTATTCATATTCTCCCTTGTTAAAGTGCATAAACCATGTAACTGACTGATAAATTGTTCTCTGTACTGTTCAGAGGTTTCATGCATGAATTAAATAGGATTAGGCAATACTTAACCCAGCCTAGCTTTCGAAAGGCCTCGGGGGAGCAGCTGCTCCAAGACAAGGAAATCGCAAACTTATTCCCATGTGACACATGCAACAGGATTACAAATAACTTTTATCTCAGTGTTTCTCAAGCTGCTCAATTTCACCAAGTGGGAGCTTTCGGGCTTTCTGTGCAAGTGTCACTAATGTGCTGCTGTGACTGGACCTGTTGCTTTCTGTACGCTCTGTTGCACTACACAGATATTTTTGGGTGACGAACTCCCCTGGAAATGCTTTCTTGGCTGTGCTCTCACTTCAGCGTGATATGTTATCACTACTCTTGTGCTGCAGCTGAGAGGCAGCAGGAAGCTTTAACTCTTTCTTTAACAATTACTATTACATTATTGTTTCTATATTAACAGCCAATTCATGGATGGTGGGTGTTGATATTGTGAAGTTTTCTGTAACGTCTATTTAATATATACAGAAGGAGTCTCCAGTGTCAGCGCTATGTAATACTCAGAGGTAAAGCTGTAGCTTTCCGACACAAGAAATTCTTCAGGACAGAGGACTTCGGGTATTTCTCAATCCCAAAAAAGTTTCCTCAGTAGGACGGGTCCTTCAGAGGCTAGACAAGACTCCTTCCTCGCACACGGAGACCACATCCTGGAACAGTGCACAACTGGTGGAGGCGAATTTCACTTTGCAGAGCGGCAGGTGAAAACCATGGGTAGAAATTTGTCACTAGAAACTGAATTTGAATCACACAATTTAAATTTGTATTGTCTAACTTGAAGTCTAATAGCATTGAAAAACTGCATTTGAAGTGCATAATTTGAAATTGAATTTATTAGTTTGGAACTGAATACCAATAAATTTGAAACTGCATGTAATGTTATGAAACTGAATTTATTTGCTCTGAAACTGTATTTGATCCTCACTGAAAATTCAGTGGTCTCATTCTGTTCTCACAATCTAGATTCGGTTCCTCTAATTCAATTTCAGTCCTTGCAATTCAATTGCAAATTTACCGTCTTGCACATCCACATCTCACACATCATTGACGGTATATAAATGTAGCCATGGCGACCAGCTACGTACCTCTGTCATATAGTCAGGCAGGTGGAAGTGCAGCTGGAGTCCTCTTTTTTTGTTAAATATATGGATGGGTGTTAGTTTGAGTTAGCTGTTAGTAATCAGTGGCACAGTTGCCAAGTCTGTTTTTATAAGCGACTTTGGACTTTTTTTTATTTTTTTGTAAAATTGCTTACAAATATTGGTAGTCGTGGGCAGCGTTTTTGTGGGGGCTTGTTTCTAAAGTGTAGTTACTTACTGTATGTGGGCTTGCTCTCTATCTCTTGTCTCTGTCCCATAGATATAGAAACCTTTGCACTTTGACGTGCGTCTGCCATACTGGGGCAGTCAAGATCCACTAGGAACCAAAATTGACTGTAACGCACTTAATTCTGAACCGAATTTCATGAACTGAATCACTTACTGTATATGTAATAAGACTGTCTCCAATCTGGTTTTCGCCAGGCAAACCCGACAATACACTATACATTAAAGAGGAGTGGGAGAAGGAGGGTAACTTGTTTATTTCTGGGGCGGAATAGGAAAGATTATGCAAAAACACAACGGGAATCAACGTCTTCAATTATGTGATGAGAATTTAGTTGGAAAAAAAAATCTTACAAGGATTTTTACCATCCCACTACAAAACCTTCATCAAGGGATTGGCATAGGACATTGGGGATTATGTGGATTAAATAAGGTAAATCACTTTCATGCTTTCTGGGAATGCCCGATTTTGGAAACTATTTTTGAGGACATCATCCCTTTCAAATGTTAGACTCTACAACAGGGGAACATTTCATTCAAAATGTGGGATGATTGGAAATGGTTGAAAAAAGGCTATCACAAGGAAATGGTTGAAACCAGAACCAACCACAGGGGATGAACAGATGGATACAATTCATTATATATACACATAATGGAAAAGTTGCCTTTGTCTCTTAGATTCAACAAGAAAAATTATTTCGGATCTGGACGAAATTGACTAGGTATGTTCAACCTCTACAGTTAGACTTTTATTAAAGGGTAAAAGAATATGAGAAGGTGATTTTTTAAATTTACTCCAATTTTATTTATATTATAACCTTTAACATGTTTACACATGTTAAAGGTTATAATATAAATAAAATTGGAGTAAATTTTAAAAATCACCTTGAAAGTTCCCCGAGTTCAAATGAATATGCTTTGCTCAACAATGAGATCTGAATTGGGAAGTATGGTTTCAAAAAGAAAGCGGAAGTATTAAGATACTGAAAATCTGTCATGTTGATTGTACTTTTGTCAAAACTCAGATGAACAAAAAAACAAAATGAAATAAATTCCAGGAACTGAATTTTTGGACTGTGAGAACTGAATGTGGAAATATATAGAGTTGAATTTTCAGTGAGGATCAAATAGTTTTAGAGCAAATAAATTCAATTTCATAACATTACATTCAGTTTTGAGTTTCAGTTCCAAACTAATAAATTCAATTTAAAATCCTGCTATTAAGATTCAGTTTTTCAATGACTTATTCAAGTTAGAAAATACAAATTCAAATCATGTGATTCAAATTCAGTTTCTAGTGACACAGAAAAATCATGAACATTAATGATCAAAGTGCGACCTGATTAGGGGTAGCGAAAGAGGAAAGTGCTACCTGATTAGCCTGCAAATGCCTTTTGGTTCACTGCATTGTTTTGATGATTTAAAAAAAATAAAAAATCAGTATCCAAACAGGACAGCTTTTGTTAACGCCAACCACAACCCATTGGATTCCCAAGTCAAAACAATGCGATGCAACATTCAGGCATTCATTAACCAATCAGGTAGAACCTTCTTCATGAAAATCCACGAGTTTTCTCTTGCCACCCTGCAAAAATAAAATTCCCGTACAGGTGTCCATCACTGAAAAGGTCATGCCTTGTACATGTGCATAGGATCGTGGGATTATTTTTCTGTAACGTCGTCATATCATCAGGTTAGTTCAGCTGAGAACGGCCCTGCGCACTACGCTTTTCTGCTATTTGTCACGAGTCAACCATAAAAATCCATGGTGATGAAATTTGATGACGAATGTACTGTTTATTAGTACCTGATGTTTGGTGAGTCAACAACACGCTGTTGAAAGGGTCATTTACAGAACCTCAGACTTTTTTTTTTTAAACCCCATAAAGAGAAATCTTTGCTTTGAAGCCTAGCAGGCTGTATAACACACACTTGAATCACAGCCCATTTTCCCCAAAGCCTTTACCTTCTCCTGAATGCCGAGTCATCCCTGAGCTAACTGAACAAAAGCATCAGGTTTGCTGAATGAGAGATTAATAAGGGACGGGGGAAGATGATCAAGACTTTGATCCTAATGGAGAAGGAACACGCCACATGACGGTTGTATTTTGTGCCTCTTCAAGAAGGCTAGATCCACTCTGATATGGTGAATCATACAAAGAGTTAGAGTGAGATAATAGAGATGTAACAATCCCCTTTGGAACTGGTTCCCAAAATTCCCGAAACCCCTAGGCACTCCCATAAATACGTCACACTTGTACCCTGACATAAGCATTTTTGTTTGGGATCCAGTTTAACGAACGCAGGAACAGGAACAAAAATTAATAAAAAAGAAATAAAATGGAAGCTCATCATATTCACACAGCTCATCATATACACACATATACATACACACACGTGTGCGTGTCTATATATATATATATATATATATATATATATATATATATATTACATACATATGCATACACACACACACACACACACACACACACACACACACACACACACGTGTGTGTATGTATATGTGTGTATATGATGAGCTGTGTGAATATGATGAGCTTCCATTTTATTTCTTTTTTATTAATTTTTGTTCCTGTTCCTGCGTTCATTAAACTGGATCCCAAACAAAAATGCTTATGTCAGGGTACAAGTGTGACGTATTTATGGGAGTGTTTTAGGTCATATTTATGCAGAAATATAGAAAATTGTAAAGGGTTCACAAACTTTCAAGCACCACTGTGTGTGTGTGTGTGTATATATATAAAACACACACACACACATTGGTGCTTGAAATTTTGTGAACCCTTTACAATTTTCTATATTTCTGCATAAATATGACCTAAAACAATCAGATTTATATATATGATAATGAGATTGTGTGTGTGTGTGTGTATACACACAAATATTTTATATATATATATATATATATATATATATATATATATATATACACACATACACACACATACATACACACACACGTATACACACACGTACACACATACATGTGTGTGTGTGTATATGTGTGTGTGTGTGTGTGTGTGTGTGTATATAAATATAAAATTATATACAGATATATTAAATCACCTGATAGCCCTATGCCAGAAAGGCCAACTGAGATCATCCAAATCTTTGAACTCAATGAGCAAATCTTCAATGGGCCATTCGGCTGCAATGAAGTTAACTCTGCTGTTGACGAGATGAAATCTGGTCACGCTCCTGGGATGGATGGTCTCCCTATTGAGCTATGGAAGCTCCCAAACATCCGCGACTTCCTCTTCATGTTCTGCAATGAAACCCTTGCAGGCAACAGGCCCAAGGAATGGGGTCTAGCAGGCATCGTCCCTGTCCCTAAGAAAGGCAACCTGACGTTGCCTGACAACTACAGGGGAATTAATCTAGCTCAGATCGCCTCTAAAGTGTATAACCGACTATTACTCAATAGGTTGAGGCTGGTAATGGATAACTTCTTGCGCCCAAACCAAAATGGCTTCCGTCAACTGCGTTCTACTCGCGCTCACATCTTAGCCCTCCGGCGCATTATCGAAGAGCTCATGAACCACCATAAAGAAGGTGTGCTAGTCTTTTTGGACTTTAAGAAGGCTTTTGATTCCATCAGACGCGACACAATGTTTTCCATTCTACAAGCATATGGCGTCCCCCCTAGCATGGTCGAGGCAATCAGGACAACGTATATCAATAACACTGCCGTGGTTATAACTCCTGACGGTGTAACTGAGGAGTTTTCTATCAACTCGGGCGTCCTTCAAGGAGACCCCCTAGCTCCGCTGCTCTTCATCATTGTTCTTGATTACGCCTTGCGTTTAGCCCTTAGCATGGATGATGGGCTCACTCTTAAACGCCGTAGAAGTTCTCGCCACCCTGCTGTCCATCTATCCGATCTTGACTTAGCTGATGACATTGTTCTTCTTGAGGACTCGTGAATTCGGGCGAGGATCTTCTCCACCGAGTAGAACTGGCTGCTAAATCAGTTGGCCTTCAGTTGAATGCATGCAAAACCAAATGGATGCATCTAAATTCCTCTATGGACCAAACTCTCCACGCGCTTGACAACTCTGCTATCGAGAAGGTGGACGACTTCAAATACCTTGGCAGTTGAATGAACACTGCTCACGACATAGACTCCAGAAAGGCCAAAGCCTGGGGCGCCCAAAATTCTCTAATCAAGATGTGTGCTGCCCCACTGTCTCGAGACACAAAGGTCAGAGTGTTCAAGGCCTCAGTCGAATCCATTCTTCTCTACGGATCCGAGTCTTGGTCTCTAACGAGAGCACAGGAGCAATGCTTGGATGGCATGTACACCCGCATGCTCCGCAGTGTATTCAACGTCAGCTGGCAGGACCATTGGACAAACGACCGCCTGTACGGTTCCCTACCACGCCTCTCGACCATAATCGCCAAACGCCATCTGGCCATGTGTTTCGTCACGATCAACCTGCCGCACAAGTTCTCTTGTGGGAGCCTGAGGTGAAGCGCAAAGTTGGTCGACCACGTACCACCCTGAAAACGGTCCTCGAGCGAGAGAAGGGGTTGAAGGAAGAACAACTCAGAGCAGCTATGCTCGACCGGCGGGTTTGGGATCGGATATCTTACCAAGTCACCAGCCTGCCGGATGACAGACAGGACAGGACATATATATATATATATATATATATATATATATATATATATACATACACACACATACACACACACACCATCTCATTATCTCTAGCCACTTTATCCTGTTCTACAGGGTCACAGGCAAGCTGGAGCCTATCCCAGCTGCCGACTATGGGCGAAAGGCGGGGTACACCCTGGACAAGTCGCCAGGTCATCACAGGGCTGACACATAGACACAGACAACCATTCACACTCACATTCACACCTACGGTCAATTTAGAGTCACCAGTTAACCTAACCTGCATGTCTTTGGACTGTGGGGGAAACCAGAGCATCTGGAGGAAACCAATGCGGACACGGGGAGAACATGCAAACTCCGCACAGAAAGGCCCTCGTCGGCCACGGGGCTCGAACCCGGACCTTCTTGCTGTGAGGCGACAGCGCGAACCACTACACCACCGTGCCACCCTATATATATATATATATATATATATATATATATTTTTTTTTTAAATACCAGGCGCTACTGCCTAAGGATCAGAGCTTGACATTACTGTGTTGCCAAATTAAGCACAGATCTCACCTTCATCTGAGCAAAGGGTATGTCATAGCTGCCAACATACAGCAGACCCACCGTCTGAGGGATCAACCTGCACAGACAGAGATGCATAGAGTTACACAGATACAGCCACATTACAATCAATGCTATTCACAGACACCAAATTCAGATCACCCTTATATGCACACACACACTGAACAAATCTCTTACTAGGGAAAAAGTTATCCCAGAAATAACTGAGCGTCTATTAGAGCTGCCCTGTCGTGCTCTGTAGTGTTATAATTGATTAAAGGTAAAGTGATGGGGGAAATAACGCAAATCAGGTTCATCGTCTGTTAGCAAACATGAACAGAATGTCAAAGTATAAAACACAACAAGGGCATACTGTTATAGGAAAATAATAAACAATGTACAGGTGTGATGCAAAGTCACTGCTACCATCCTGAATGTCTCGGAAATGTTTTACACAGACAACTTCACCATGACAACATTTACATGTCTTTTTAGTAAGGAATAACGTACAGTTATTTAAAAATAATCCACGCTGAGGTTTGTGTGGTACGACCTGACGTCAATGGGAGGACGCTGAAATGGATTATTTCTGTATAACCACAAAGTTTGATTTGTCAAAATTCCAATTTTTTATTTATTAATCCTTTTGAAATGTTTATTGTTAGAAGTAATGCAATGGAATGCCTACGAAAAAAAGAAATCTCGAGTCACACGTCAATCCTGAGATACCAGGGATGCTGGCCTCTCCCCTGCTCTTCAGACCTGTCTGCTCCACCCTGACGCCCTACTTCTGGCTGGAGTCTCATCACATTGCTCCTGTGGAGGATGGTCCCAAGTGGATAGATGAAAAATACACTTGGAAGATGACTCCGGACACTTACAGTTTTGCTATGATGGCTGAGGACTACAATTGCCATGACACTGTAACTTTAGGACTTCAGTTGTCATGAACAGTTTTGCCCTCAAGTTTCCATCAATGAAGAGTTGATCACTTCAACAAAAGAGACTTCATGCTAAAACTTATGGATTTCCTGGTTACACAATCACACTTTTTGACCTTACAGGACACGGTCATAGAAGTGAGTTATTTATAATCATGCTTTCACCCAAATGAGGATGGGTTCCCTTTTGAGACTGGTTCCTCTCAAGGTTTCTTCCTCATGTCGCCTGAGGGAGTTTTTCCCTTGTTGCCATCGCCTCATTCTTGCTCATTAGGGATAAAACCTCTAGGGCCAGAGGTTACATGCAGTACCTTTTCCAGTTGGGACAATATGCCCCCAGATTAGAGGAACATAACAAAAACAGCATTCTTGCCTGACTTCATTTAAAATCACACACACAACCCTTTCCAGTCCATTACACTCAGATTGTCAGAACGTGCTTCCGGAGTGTGTCTAAAGGTCTGGCTAATCGCAGCGAGACCCAGCAGAGGCAATGAGAGGCTTCAGGGATCATCTGACAGCCTAAATACAGAGAAAGTTCACAGCTGGAGGCAGCTCGAACAATTCAGTGCATGGAGAATTACTGGCTAAGGTTAAGGTTAGGATTGCAATCAGAGACTTTGGTCAGCCCCCCCAAAAAAAGAGAGAGCACCAACAAAGGTTCAAGCCCACGGCTGACTCAGCCATGTTATGAGACAACAGCAGGTTAGAACTGGAGGTTCTGGTGCTTAAATTTACAGAATTTAAGCACGCTGTTGATGTGTTGTGCAGAAACGCCTACGGAAATGTTTGAACCATGAACACGGGCCACCTCAAAATAAGAAAGGTCTCCTTTTCCTTTTTAAAAACAAAGATCATATCAAGCAGAGAAAAACTGGATATTATTTCCATATCCTCAGGAAACGTTATCGTTTGCCATGTCTGTGTCAACAGAGCTGTATTGGCATAACACTCCAAATATAACTCATCCAAGAGATAGTAGCCCTGAGGAAGGTCGATGCTGTGCTTTTTCTCCTCCAGGTTCAGAGACAACTGATGCAGTCATTTCTTCTACTCGATTTTATGGAACCAATGCTGTGTTTTGATTTTTAGAATTTCAGACCCATAAATATGTAAATGATAAATAGTTGTCTCATCTATTATGGATTGTATTACAAAAGCTGGTCAATAGCAGGGCTTCAGATCCAGATTCTGGGAAGGGTGCGCCGGCTCTTTTAAAGCCCCATTACATGAGAATCGGTATTTTTTTTTGCTCTCGGGCTCACTGTACAGTTGCAGAGTGTAATCCACTTTTAAGCTTCTGTCGTAAATATATATCATGCTTTAAGCTCCTCTCATGGACAGCTGTACACAAGCTGAAGGATATGGAACTGCAGAAGCCAAAGAACCATTTCGACTGATAAGACAGAGTAATATTGTAGGATTTTGCACAAACTGAAAAGTTTATTAACTGCGATATTGGAGATAAACACTAGCATAATAAAAAGAATAAAGTATCTGCTTTGTTGAAATATCGCGTTTGCATTTTTAGACCATATAGATTGTTTGTTAAGCATCTGAATGTGCAGTATGTGTGTAATCGACATGATATAGGCACATGTTACACATACATCAGGCAATGTAATTTATTATAAGCTAGCCGAGATAGATTTGGAAAGTTGCAAGCTTTCAAGGCTTATTTGCCATGAACTTGAAGACTGACCAAATATTTTGGCATGAGATGAATTTGTGACCCCTCACCGAATCCAGGGACACATGTCGGCCGAAACGAATCCGAGATAATCACAAAAGAAGCATTTTTTTTTTTAATTTGTGATTTTTGTTTTTTTCCATCATGTGCAAGTTGAGATCTTGAAGAATGCAATCAGTATTTCAGATAATAGATTGTTTTGTTGGAAAAGCATACATTTTTTGTTGCAAATTGTCTCGTTTTTGTCAGGACTGTAGCCTGCTGGGGGGTGTGGGTAAATTACCATATGGGCCATTCACATGATGATTTAAGTCTTTTGGGTTTTTTTCCGCGAATCAGCTGTATGATACGGGCTGAGCGCATGGCTACTTAACTGCATACAGGCGTGTGATTTCACTATGGAATGAGTTACTAAACAGAGCGCAGAGGAGCCGAAACACCGCGAAGCAAACAGACACACGGTATTTACATCGGAGATAACCATTTCTAGCAAAAAAACCCGCAACCTCGTTTTCCAGATTGAATGGAATACTTGAATGATCGGATGATACACGGACCGTTCTAGGATTACATTCCATCGGAGGCATTGGTGTGTGCAAGGCGCCGTTTCTCTTTCTGATGGGGTAAGTTTATTAATCTAAGGCTGTGTGGTTATTTTTGCATGTAACGGAGAGTGTTGTGGTTTGGTTAAGCCTAGGTCACAACCGGACGTACGATTTTTTGGCCGTGTGATTTTTGGCGTTTCCCAAATCGCTGCGTTTTTTTTTTTGTTCATGGAGAAAGACGCGCGTTGGCCGCAAGTTTGTCTTGCAACCTGAAAAAAGCCCCCGTAGAGTTTGTTTGACATGACAAAGAACCTCTGCGGCCGGTTTGCGGCTCGAAAATCAGCGCATCACACGCGCGCTCTCGTGCGTTTCATGCGTTTTTTGCATGTAGACCGGCCGTAGGAGCACGTACTGTACGGCCGGTTGTGACCGAGGCTTTACATGAAACTAGTGTTGTGTTAATTGTGTCATCATCGTGCTATCTTTCTTTCTTACGGTGTGAGTAATTTTTCAACCACAAAACGTTAAAGTATACTTTAGGACTTATTTTTGTACTTCATAATTGTTTTGGGCATACTTTGCATGGAAGGAAAATTGACGTGGTGATCTTTGTTTACATGAAAGTAGTATCGTGCTAGCTCGTAGGGGGTAGGGCTTTCCTTAATATCATGCAAATGAGCACCATTATGTGCCCGCCCTACACCCAGAGTAGCTGAGATGGAAAACTTTGAGGGCGATTTTCTCCCTTTCCTGTTTTAAGAAGTATACACTTTCAAAAGGCCACACATTCTTCAAATATTGTCAGATCTCCACATGGAAGGCATCACTGAAAAGCTTAGAAACTGTACTTTCTGAATCTGTCAATAACTCAAAATGCCCCCGGGCAGACATGTGTCCCTGGATTCTGTGATCTGCCACATTTATTTGCATAGATGAAACTGAGGTTTGATGAAAAAAAACAAAAACAAAACTACAAACCACCATGAGACAAGGATAACTCCAATAAGGTTACAGTTTACATCCCAAACCTTCATAAATGATACTGGCAGGGATGTGTACACTTCTGTCAGATCGTCATTGTTTTCCTGTTAGCCATGAGACGGATCATTGCTTCTGTCTTGAAGTAAACATGCATGCTCAGACATTTTTTGCACACAACTTGGAAAAGTAGCATGACCAGAACCATAATAACTCCGACATATCTAATGCTGGCGGATGCTAACAGACAAAGAACAGCTAGTCAACTAAATCAACCTGGGGCAAAGACAGGTTTTTAATTTGGGCACCATGGCGAGCGTAGCGAGCCAAAAAATTTTTTTTTTTACTATTTCCGCGCGTAGTGTGCCGAAAATTGACGTATCATTTTTAGTAATTTTTTTAACCAATTATAAATATATCGAGCAATAAAAATAATAGAAATTACATAATCATGTGCAAGTAGTGCTGTATCTAAAAAGTCAAAAGTTTTCTCCAACATTCTGAATAAATAAAGAAGCTAAAAATATTTTGTAAGCCTAATTATGATCACAGCATCTATTTGGGCGCACATCTATTTCAATTCAACTTCCAATATAATTTGGTATAAATTAATTTGGGCATAAATGGGATAAAAATTATTTTCACTTAAGTTTAAAAATAAGCTGGTACAAAGCAGATTACATAAAAGTCTCACATAAAATATGTAATAAAAATCCATAGCGTACCTGGCAACTGTAAGGCAGCTGTTGCAGACGACAAGTCAATGACCTCGACCTTGTCAACAATATCGTCTGATGTCTTCTGACCGTTCTGTCGTGTGATAAACCTCCCCATTCCCCCGCCTGTAGACTTAATAATGCCATCGATTGTGCGTTTTCCATGAATATATGAACTGCTGTTCTTATTATGCGATTTACCAGTTGTCTTAGTTCTACCACGACCTGGCATGACGACCACTTATCAATCTATGCTATCAACAGTATCACAAACCGACAGCCATGTGTTATCATGAATCGTTGAGAATTTCACAACATAAACAAAGGAAGTATATTTTACGACATTCAGACGTCAGAGACTCAGACACGGTTTACGGTAATCGCTAGACGCATTTCATGTTCACTTCATGTTATGAAGCGACTGAACAACAAATTGAAATATATATGCCAAAAAATGACATTTAACAATTTAAAAATATTTTGGGTTCTCCACCCTTATGAAACAGGAGGTTTTCTTCTAATTTGGGCGATTTTCGTATGTTCTATTTTGGGCCTTTTGACAAGCCCGTAATTTGGGCGCCGTTATACGGTATGTAATTGGGGCTGTATTTGCCCTTGCAACCTTACAAACCTTGGATGCCCCGACACAAAGTGATACAAACTTGGATGGGAAGCTCGCAAATAAAGCTAGACAGCAACAGACACAAGAGCACTTATTAACAGTACCGATGCCCAAGTGTTATCTACCAAGTTTGCGAACATCACCTCGAGATACAGCTGGCAGTTAAACCTTTGTTGAAATGGGCCGACTTGGCTTATGATCAAAACCTAGTGAATCAACAACTTTGCTAACACAGCCAAACATCAAGCAAGTGAAACAACACAACACACAGCAAGGCAGTTAACATAATATTACTTACTAGTTCAACAGAAAGATGCCTGGCTTGGTGTGTGTCTTGCAGCCTTTTATCTCTCTTCACTTTCACCAACAAGTAAAAGCCAGTCCGAAATTTACTCCTGCCTGGTCTCTCGCTCTTTTTTTTTTCTTCTGGCTTCCTCTGACAACGTCTCCTTTGGTTTCTTCACCAGAACCAGAAGATATGACTACATCTTCCCCACTGCATTGGCTCCCAATCAAGCACTGAATGGTCTCACGCCACCGTACCTGAACAAACTTCTGTTTTTTTAATGACATGCCACACCTACTTGGATCAAAAGGTGCAGGCTATTTGTTGGTACTTCAAATAGTAAAGGCTACAGCAGGGCAGAGACTTCTCTTACAAAGCACCACAGTTATGGAACAGCCTTCCAAGTAGTGTTTGGGACTCAGACACAGTCTCAGTGTTTAAATCTAGGCTGAAAACATTTGTTTAGTCAAGCCTTTTGGTAATAGCTTTTTATTCGGTAAAGAAGTGGGTAAATGGAGGGTTCTTGGACCCCGATCCATCCTATTCCATACTTCTGGCACACGTTCTCATCACGTCGCTCCTGTGAAGGATGGCCCTATATGGACAGCCTAAATATACACTTAGAAGATGCCTCTGGACACTTGATACAAACAGTTTTGCTATGATGGCTTAGGACTGCCATTGCCATGATAACTTGAGGACTGCAGTTGTCATGAACAGTTTTGCACTCAAAGTCTCCATCAGTAAACAATTGATAACTTCAACAGAATAGACTTCAAGTCAAAACTATAATGAATGTCCAGGATACACAATTGCACTTTTCCCCCTTATAGGACACAATTATAGAAACGAGTTATTTATAAGTCACACCATCTGTTATCACCCAAATGAGGATGGGTTCCCTTTTGAGTCGGGTTCCTTTCAAGATTTCTTCCTTGTGCCATTTCAGGGAGTTTTTCCTTGCCATGGTCACCACAGGCTTGCTCATTAGGGACATTTTTATTAATTCATATGTTTAAAATCTATATTTTTCTATAAAAGTTGCTTTGCGATAATGTCTATTGTTAAAAGCGCTATACAAATAGACTTATCAGCGGTCTATACCGCATTCAATCCAATTAAATTTTCAATCAGAATGGGGTATTTCATTCCGATCAAGCTGGTTCCATGAAGAAATTTCATTCTGATCAAGTTTGAATACGATTATTAACGGATTATTAGGGTCCATGTAAATGTAGCTACTGAGACAAATCTGACTTGTCCTTAAAAAGGTTCCGTAAATATGCTGAAGCTCGATGGAAGAAGAGAAGAAAGAAATGTGATACTGACTGATGACACATTCAAAGCATAACCCTGTTACCCAAATTATAGACTCAATTATTAATTTAAAACTCTAGGATGCTTTTCAAGATTCAATTTCTGATTTCTGGCAAAACTGCAGGACAGTGAAGCATGCAAAGAGTTAAATGACAAGTTTGCAACCTTGAGAAAAGTGACAGTGACTGCACAAATTAAAGAGGTTTAGCATCTGTTTGTGCTGAAAGAAGGGCAATCCTTGCTTTAATTGGAATTTAATATTCGACGTTAGCTTTACAACATTTAAACTGCCTACTATAGCCAAATGTTCCCTGTGGTTATTAGTGATTTCACAACTAAGTTGAAATAAAACCATTCGTTTAATTAAATGGCGCTGAAGTTACAAAATGAGACACTTGAATACTACTCACTAGGAAGATTTTGCTCTGTAAGGTCACATGCCTCGTATCAGTGGCATGCGTCCAATTTAATTGGCTCTCAAATTTGCTACTGGTGAAATAACCTTTGATTCATCTGCTCCTAAAACAGGCAGCAAACACCACAGCTCTCAAGTGGACCAAAACGGCACAAACTAGTGCATCTTTTCTGTCATTTGGACAAGTTCAAGGCCAGATATCAGTGTCATTCCAGTGGCAGTTTAACAGTTGACATACTATTTCGCACCTTTCTCTGTCTCTCGCACTGCCAGGGTCTTATGCCACATCACAGCTAATGCTGATGTGTTCAACCCTCTCCTACCTTGTCATATTGAACTCCACATGTGATTTGAGCCATGTGGACTCCATTTCAGATGCAGTAAAGCTAAAGCAAATTATTCAATTCGATTCACTGCTATATTGCTGGTGAAGGTAGGCATCATCCCAGGCAGAAAATAAAACACATGATAGACTGGAGAGCTTTGTGCACTCACTGTGACTGCAATATATTCATTGGCCGTATGACATTCTTGGTCCATCAGAAGAAGCTTCAGAAGCGTAATGCTGCTCTGTGATTCCATGCATCTATGTATCAGGACCAAACAAGCTTTTTAAGAGCATGCACTTTTACTCATTTGGCAGATGATTATACCCAAAACTTGAGCTGAGCAAATAAAGGGTCAGGGCCTTGCTCAACAAACCAACAGTGGAAGCTCTGAGGTCGTGAACTTTATTATTAAATAAATAAAATTATATATCAAGTCTCAGCGCCAGGCACTGCCTGAATGCCCAATTTGCCCAACCAAGATGTTCAGGCAGAAATATTTTCGCAAGTTAGGGCACACCGTTTGGGCACACCTATGGTCGGCTTCTTTAAGCACAAAAATGATTTTCGAGCGAGCACGTTACAAAAAACAAGACGTATTAACCAGCATCCTCGGCTCCCCTGTGATCGCCATTTTGGTTTTTCCTTCCCAATCGTCTCGCTTCAGGCGTGCGTGCGCATCTGTGCTTTTCATCACTACCATACGCTGGTTGCTGGTGCCCTCTATGTTTTTCCGGGTTGACTTCAGGACGTCCACATATATATATGCAAAAAAAAAAAGCTAGTAGTAAGTACATTCAATGAATGGAAAGACATGCTTTTGTGTCTCAAATAGTAAACCACACCCTCTACAGTAAATATAGATCATTTACATAGTGAATTGTCCCATAGATAAATCTATCTTACCCCATTTATCACTGGCCCATCATGCATGTGAAGTGAAGATGATTTGGGGGGGGGGGGGGGGGGGGGTGGATGGAGGGAGGTTTTGTGTCCTAAACTCTATATAAAAAGACATATTGCGTACTAGTATCACACGCAAGTCTATATGATACTATATGATACACGCAAGTATATATGATACTGATGTAGGTTTCATGTTTTCAGGGCTTGTCTTGTTGTTCTGTTGCAGAAATAAATAATGTTTTTTAAAAACATGTACTTTTGTCTAAATAACTCAATTATACCCCTAAAAAACATTAGTATTGCCTTGAACCATGTACTCGAAAACTTGCCGAAATACTGCAAAATTTTAGGGCAAATGGAAATTCAAGAGGGGCAAAAATTTTGAGGCCATTTGCCCTGCAGGGCAAAAGGTGTCAAAAGTTTACACTGAGGCGCATATATATATATATATATATATATATATATATATATATATATATATATATATATATATAAACCCACTGAGCCTTGGGCGCCTTACCAGCTTTAGTAACTGAGAGTCAGCATGGTTAGCTTTTTACATTTTGTGGCATGAAGTACCAGACTCTTCTGAACTTTCAAAAGCTAGAAGTCTAGCACACAAGACTACCAGTAAAGTAACAAAGTACTCGGTCACACTCGATCTTCAGTAACTGTCAGCGATGGTTAAAGTTGCAAATTCAAAGAAAAGAAGTGAATTCTTCTGCCAATACCTGTACAAGGACATCGGACAACACCAAAGCGTGAGCTCACGCAGCTCAAAGGAAGCACTCGTCTCTTCACCTTTCCTGTTTTTGTGCATTACGCCTTCTTTTCTTATCTCCCCTGACGTTTTTCAGTCCCTCTCCAACTTCCTGAAGTGACTCTCTAAGCCTTGGGTGTACCATTTGAATCCCATGCTTAAAAAAAAAAAAAAAAAAAACATGCTAAACCATGACAAAATTGGCCAAAACTATAAAATCACTTCAGCACACTGGAACAAGCAGAACCCAAAACGTATTCATTTGTTTCTCAGTGTGTTGGCTTTGTACAAAGAAGCAGCTTGGGGTGACGCATGGATTCCAACCTACCAAGCTTTAGGTATTCAAAGCCATGCAGCAGAGGGACGGAGACTATTCAGAGTCCAGGCTTGGAAAGCCAGTGATAAAAGGCTTGGATATCCAGTGGCCATTTCACTTGATGCACGCTGAGTTCCGTAACATACAAATGGTTATCTAACAGTACCTCGAATAATGGGCAAATAAGTAATATTGTGGCAAAATAATTTTCGAGGAAAAAACCGTCTAATTAGGTAGTTCATGCAAATATTGTACAGGTCAGGGAGTTACTGGAAACAGTGTGTGCTTTCATTTTCATTACAAACAAATGTGTGCTTTTATTTTCTCCTTTTAAGAACAGCAGGTTGAGTCTACCCACATAAGCTAAGCTTGAGGCCCTTTTCTTCAGGGTCTTTGTCTTTGCCGTTGCTTTTTTCTGTGAACCCCTTGAAAATAATGGGAGGAAGGTCTAGGGTATGGGAGCTTATAAAAGGATGAGACAGAGTAGGAGGAAGCAAGGGATAGCGTGGGCGGGAGCGACAAGTGCTTTACACATTTCTCTGTTGCTTGGCAGGGGCAGACATGGAGCCATAACCTCAGTGCCGAACAGCTCTCTTCATCACAAGAGCTTTGTGAGAATCAATCTGCAAGCCAAGCTCTCGGGTCCTGCTCCACATCTGGCACCACGGTCTTCTGCCATCACGAGTTACGAAAATCACAGGAGTTCTTCCTATGGCTTTATTGAGAATTTTCATTGATCTAAAATGTGTCTATTAATGTCTAATTCAACTGACAAATATGAAGAAGGCAGGTGGCAATCCATACTGGATTTACTTCACTACCAGTAGTAGTGGTAGGTTCTGATGGAGGTTTCTCAATTTGTATCTGTGGGTACACTGCATGTTGGAGGAGGACGACATCAACTCATGTAGGAGGTATCGATCTGTTTACTTGCATTGCACAGGACCTCAAATTCCTTCCACTGTGAAGTACTCAGGCATACGTCATATCAATTTCACTGCACAGGATTTTCCTTTTCAATCATTAGTCTCTACTGGAGACTAGGAATGTCGTATCAAACGCCTCAAATGCCAGACAAGGCCAGTGAAAAGTCACAAAGTTCTAAAAAGAAAGTGAAGTTATATCATGCATGTTGGGAGGGGGGCGCCATCTTGTGAGGAACATGTTCTGTTACCTGTGCCTGCTACAGTGATTACTTGCTTACCGGTTTTGTTTGGCTAAAAAGTATTTGGACAAACTAAGCATGATAAACAAGATGAAGACGACGACAATGACTTGGTCACATATGTATTACAGCACGGTGAAATTCTTTTCTTTGCCTATCCCAGCTTGTTAGGAAGCTGGGGTCAGAGTGCAAGAGCAGAGAGGTTCAAGGGCTTGGGCTACTTGGCGGTGCTGGGGCTTGAACTCTCAACCTTCTGGGGTGGGTTTCCCAAAAGTATCGTAGCACAAAGATCATCGCTAAATGGTAGAGCAAGCATCACAATGAACACTCTCTCTCCTAGTTAAGATGCTTTTGGGAAACCCACCGCTAATCAGTAACCCAAAAGCCACAGAGCCACCACTACCTGTAGATTCATACGACATGGCAGCCAAAGACTGGATGACAGACCACAACGTACCACCTCTACTCACATACCCGGACACTTTGCATACACTTTGTGTGAGTTTAAAAGTTACAAATCCTTCGACACTCATGAACAGTTCTGAAGAGGCTAGGTGCAAGAGCTGTTCATTTGCAAGCTGTCAACTGCGAAAGCACAGTCATGCTCGCAAAGGTAGTGAGGCACTCCTCTTTTTGGCCCAATTATTAAACCAAACAAAAGACGAAATTACGTATTTTAACATTCAGCTATGTGATTATTTTGTTGAGTCATAGGCAGTGGGTTTGATCTGTCACACCAATAATAAACAAAAGTGCTCTGAGAGCACAATATCCCCCCACTGGCAACTACACCAAAACTCTGGTAAAATGCGACTGAAGTGAACGAAATTGCAAAATGCGTATTAGCAACATATAACAATGAATCCTGTCAAGTTTTGTGAAATTCCTCCAAAAATTGTAAGAGGAGTTGATTTCAGAAGGTGAGTACCCTTCCTGAGGCAGACATCGCCATGGTCCTTTCGGCTATCAGGGGATAAAAAGGTTACATACCTGCTGTGCAGTGAGCCATAGATGTCTTGTACAATACCAATGCACGAGTTCAGATTGTGTTTTCTCCATGTAGGAAAGGCGACAAAAATATTTACCATTGTCCAGTTTTCTCCCTGAACAATGGTGACCTACTAGGGCAGCTCTCAATGCCGCAGCACTGACCTACCATGGTGACATTTTTCAGAATCACGACAGAAAATCAAAGCCTCCAACTCACCAACAGAAAGGCAGCAGATCCTCTCAACATGGTGCATAGACATGTCAGTTACCCAAAATTCAACACAGTATGACATCTTCATATTTCATATAAGGAAGACCTTTATAAACCCTGATATTTATAAACACCTGCTCTCAAGAAGCTTCTTATTAAAACAGAAAAAAGGGTCAATATCTTGACTGGGGGGGAGGTGAATTAAATATATTACTATCTGAGTATTACTGTATATGGTGTGTGTGTGTTTGTGTGTGTGTGTGTGTGTGTTTTGATGATGCTGACTCACCCTTCCCCTCCGACTTTTGAGATCTTCAGTCGGAAGTCCACAGAATTAAGACTGGGAGGTTTCCACTTTAGGATTTCATCACAGCGGCCCGGCTTGTACTTCTGCTCAGTGAGAATGAAACAAATAAAAAAAAAGATGATGTTCAAAATATTTTAACACTTTTAAACTAAAATATTTGCAAAAGCCACTGTAAAATCGTGCCAAGAATTAAAAAAAAAATTGATATATGATGCACTGCAAAATCATTTTCCAGCAAGATCATTTTATAACCTCACAAACCAGAACAACGAACAGCTTGACCATATCCATATTTTGTTGGTCGAACGTTGATTCAGTGTTAATACAGAGAAAAGTTCTTGCCCTTCATCAATCAGGGAAAGAAGAGAACAGTATAAAACAATATGACTATTTAAAACCATGCCGTGTGGAGTAGAACTGTTATGGGTTTTTAATCATTGCTCTCATCTTCAAACCCTATGAAAATAAGGAGAGAATGGCTTAGGGAATTAGTGCAAACATAAGGCCATGAAAAAGAGAGAGAGAGAGAGAGAGAGAGAGAGAGAGAGAGAGAGAGATGGTGTGGGAGGAAGAGACAATTTCCCATTTGTGAGCGACTTGCAGGGCTCTTCAGCACATGAGCTCTGAGCACAGCTAAACACACGTCTGTTTGGTGCATTAACACCTACGAGGATCATCACTGAAGTGCAAACCCAGGTTCCCAAGACACAAACCCAGGTTCCTAAGACACAAACCCAGCTGCATATGTCCGGTCAAAATCTGGTTTAAACATCTTTTAAAAAAAACCAAACAAAAACCCACCAGTAATATTGATGAACACATTTCTGAGAAGCTTAAATCTCGCTGCACATCCCAACTTTACATGCGAGAATTCCAAAATGGCATCTTGGACACAATTAGACTGCCTTCAAACCCATCCATATTTTCTACCTTGGCTGGTAAAAACGTACCTCCGGATTTAAAGCACAGCACGCATCAATCTTTCTTCATTCTTGTGGGCTACGCAATGTTTTCCTGACATCTGCGAGGCTCTCTGTTTCACGCATTATTGAAGTTGCTTTTCATAAAACTTCGAAAAACATTGACATTTGGCCCAACTTCCGCACCTGGAAGGATTTTGGTGCTATGCACAGAGCCCCTCTCAGGGCCTGATGTGTGTAACTTAGCAACCACAGAGGCACTGATTGCTCTTAAAGGGGCCATTACGTCGTTTCTTGCCCGTGTGCTGGAGAGTGGGCGAGACTCATGATTTCCAATAAACCCAGTCGTACGCGCTCAGACAACTGGCAGATTTCCTCAAAGTGAGAATGTAATGCATTCTGTTAAGTGTGTGTGTGTGTGTGTGTGTGTGTGTGTGTGTGTGTGTGTGTGTGTGTGTGTGTGCGCAAAGTTCATTATGACAAAGTCTTTTTGAGTCATTTCCTATTTTAATCAAGAAACAAGAGTGTGAAAACACTTTAGAGTTGTAGCTAATTAACACACTGTTTATATATTTATATATTTACTCGGCCGAAAATGTTTACTTTAATGATTAAGTCCGAACTAAACATTTGCAGTGGCATTAAAACTAGGGTACCAAAGCATTTTCTATATTATCAGACAACGACAAAGAAGAATTCGCCAGCTTATCAAATCTATTTATTTATTCATTCATTCAAATCACTGTGACAAGAGTTAGATGTAACAGTAAAGATACTGTTCTAGGATGCTTTTCTGCTCACCATGGTTGTAACGAGTGATTCTTTGAATTCCAAGTCTTTCTGTTGCCACAAAACAGTCTTGCCATTCTCTCATGATCTCTCAGATCAACAGAGATTTTCAATCCTCAGACCTGCCGCTCACTGGATGTTTTTTGCATCATTCTGAAACATTTATGGATGCTAATCTGACTGGTCTCTAATGCAGCAGATGCACTTTAACCCAGCCCACACTTGCTAAAAAGACTACAGCACAGGTTTGCTGCAAAATGAAGATAGTGTGAAAATATTGAGTACCATGGGCTGTTTCAATATCATTTTTAGTAAGTTTGCGTGACCTGAATGAAACGAGATAGCATTTGGTCTGTTGGCCTTGAGAGCTACGGTCACACTGGAGTGGTTTTCCTCCATTGCATCTCAGTGTTGACACATCAAGAAATACTAAGAGCCTTCAGTTTTGCTTCTTGTGCCATTCCCTGCATTCAAAGGGACATGGTATGAAACGCTCACTTTTTCAGTGCTTGTACACATACACTTGAGTATCTGGAATGCGTATCAATTCACAAACTCTGAAAGGAGGACAACCCAGTCGGTTCCTTTTGTGCTGCCTATTTCAGAAAACATGAGCTTCAACAAGCCGTTCAGATCTGGTTCCTCTTTCTATGTCACAAGAATTATCCCACCCCCTCATCTGAGCATCTCCACTCATAGCTTGAGAACTGCCTTTGCGAATGAATATTCATGAGGAAAGTGCTACCTGAATGGCCAGCGGAAGAGGGGGTCGAGTGAGCAGTGGCTCAATTTCAGTTAAAGGAACGGGCACTCAACTCAGCCGTTTTGAACAGGGCTGTTTAGGCAGGGTGAGAAGGAAGCTGAGGTGCTTTATGCTTGTGGTATTTGGACCAAAGCATGTCAGACACATACATGTTATTTACCAGCTGGGAGGTCCATATTGTGAAATACCGTGACCGAGGTCTTGAAAGTACTGAGCGAGGCCCTCTGGGCCGAGGTCAGTATTCAAGGCTGAGGTCACGATATTTCACCATACAGACCGACCTTAAGCTGGTAAATAATATATTTATTTTTTTTCTTTACCAAATTCTGACAGAAAACGAGAGCGCCCGAAAGGGAAAACCGAGCCGAGGCGAGCTGCTATTTTGAATCCTCATTCACGGCTGGAATGCAAATTGCTTCCTCCTCAGTGTACAAGTGCACTTCCATGGCAGGAAAAAACCGACATTTTGCCGCCTATGTAGTCCCCTATTTATACAAAACTGAGTCATTCAGGATTCAGCCGTGTTTTTGCTCGGCGTTAGCAACAGTTTTTAGCTTTCTCCTGAAATGTCTTCTTTTATTTCTTCTTCCTCAGGGTAGTAAAACTCGCTTTTGCTGTGAAGACTGTCATTATCGCTATCCATGCTGTAAAATTAATGCTGTTCTCCTGAGAAATGCTGGCAAAAATTAAGATTTTTGATAATCTTATAAATAAATCTTATAAAAAAAAAAGATAAATGTTTGTTGTTGTTGTGAACAAGCGAGTCACCAGAGGTCCGTAACCGGGGTCCGTATCATCGCCAGCCAATCAGAGCGCAGGATTTGATGGAAACCGGGCCGTGAAAAAAATAAATTTCATTAAGACCTCATGGAACTGTGTCGTAGGTCACATTTAAGGAAAGCCTAGAAACGTTACTGTGCGACCTCATAGTATCTGAAATGACAAAGGATTCGCCTAGAAAACATTAAAACCCTTTTGTGTGCAAGTCACAAAAGTCATCCATTCCTGTAAAAGCACACAATGACCAGTTAGTCAAACACGCTCTGCTGCACGCAACATGGTCAATCTCAGATATCCTACAACAGAAATCTAATTGCTAATCCATTTCTGGCAAAAGTCTGCTCGATAACTGCCTGATAGCATGCCTACAGTAAAGGACCACTTCCTCTAGCTGTTCCTCAGGGACACCTCAAAACCTGTTGCCAGCCCCCAACACAGGAAACGAGTCATTGACCCAAACCTAGCCATGGCCATGCCACACAGGATCTCGAAATAGAGACACACACTGGTGGTCAAATGCGGCATAAGAGAAACGGCTTTTAGGATTGAAGACTTGTGGATTAGGGTGGAGCTCATTTTTAAAGTGATTAAATATGACCATCTTGCCACCTAATTTGATTTTATATATAAAATGTATGTACACATATAGAAATAATTCTGGCAAAATATTTTTAAAAAATGAAGAAATCTAACTGGTCGCTCCATCAGCATGAAGTTTGGCAGCCAAGCCACAAAGTCCGCCACAATTAAGTACTGCTGTCATTAGAGGCAGTATTCAATATAGGGCCTGCAGTAATACTACACTGGAACGGATTGGGGCAGCATTAAATATTATCAGTTTATTAAGGGTTTGTTGCAGAGTATACAGTGAAATGTGCACTGTGCAACTGTTATAGTGTTAATCATTTTAAAAACTGATCACTAACATTATGGAGCTAACCGATCTAGTTGATCGCATCCCTGACAACATGAGCTGAAAACATGCTTAGGAAAGAAAGCCGCTACTGGCCCTAGGTCTACCTGTACCCATACTGAAGACACTTTTTTGAGTATCTCTGAAGTCTGGATACGGAACTAGTGCATGGTAAATATGCAACATTGCTATAACTGTCAATGTATAAATAAACTATTTTGTTGAACCATATACAGTGGTGCTTGAAAGTTTATGAACCCTTTAGAATTTTCTATATTTCTGCATAAATATGACCTAAAACATCATCAGATTTTCACACAAGTCCTAAAAGTTGATAAAGAGAACCCAGTTAAACAAATGAGACAAAAATATTATACTTGGTCATTTATTTATTGAGGAAAATGATCCAATATTACACATCTGTGAGTGGCAAAAGTATGTGAACCTTTGCTTTCAGTATCTGGTGTGACCCCCTTGTGCAGCAATAACTGCAACTAAACGTTTGCGGTAACTGTTGATCAGTCCTGCACACTGGCTTGGAGGAATTTTAGCCCATTCCTCCATACAGAACAGCTTCAATTCTGGGATGTTGGTGGGTTTCCTCACATGAACTGCTCGCTTCAGGTCCTTCCACAACATTTCCATTGGATTAAGGTCAGGACTTTGACTTGGCCATTCCAAAACATTAACTTTATCCCTCTTTAACTATTCTTTGGTAGAATGACTTGTGTGCTTAGGGTTGCTGTCTTGCTGCATGATCCACCTTCTCTTGAGATTCAGTTCATGGACAGATGTCCTGACATTTTCCTTTAGAATTCGCTGGTATAATTCAGAATTCATTGTTCCATCAATGATGGCAAGCCGTCCTGGCCCAGATGCAGTAAAACAGGCCCAAACCATGATACTGCCACCACCATGTTTCACAGATGGGATAAGGTTCTGATGCTGGAATGCAGTGCTTTCCTTTCTCCAAACATAACACTTCTCATTTAAACCAAAAAGTTCTATTCTGGTCTCATCCATCCACAAAACATTTTTCCAATAACCTTCTGGCTTGTCCACATGATCTTTTACAAACTGCAGACGAGCAGCAATGTTCTTTTTGGAGAGCAGTGGTTTTCTCCTTGCAACCCTGCCATGCACACCATTGTTGTTCAGTGTTCTCCTGATGGTGGACTCATGAACCTTAACATTAGCCAATGTGAGAGAGGCCTTCAGTTGCTTAGAAGTTACCCTGGGGTCTTTTGTGACCTCGATGACTATTACACACCTTGCTCTTGGAGTGATCTTTGCTGGTCGACCACTCCTGGGGAGGGTAACAATGGTCTTGAATTTCCTCCATTTGTACACAATCTGTCTGACTGTGGATTGGTGGAGTCCAAACTCTAGAGATGGTTCTGTAACCTTTTCCAGCCTGATGTGCATCAACAACGCTTTTTCTGAGGTCCTCAGAAATCTCCTTTGTTCGTGCCATGATACACTTCCACAAACATGTGTTGTGAAGATCAGACTTTGATAGATCCCTGTTCTTTAAATAAAACAGGGTGCCCACTCACACCTGATTGTTATCCCATTGATTGAAAACACCTGACTCTAATTTCACCTTTAAATTAACTGCTAATCCTAGAGGTTCACATACTTTTGCCACTCACAGATATGTAATATTGGATCATTTTCCTCAATAAATAAATGACCAAGTATAATATTTTTGTCTCATTTGTTTAACTGGGTTCTCTTTATCTACTTTTAGGACTTGTGTGAAAATCTGATGATGTTTTAGGTCATATTTATGCAGAAATATAGAAAATTCTAAAGGGTTCACAAACTTTCAAGCACCACTGTATTTTTTAATTTACTTTATTGATAAAATATATCAAAAAGAAAGTATCAATAGGCTAAAAAAAAAAGCCTGTAGAATGGGTGGTACTTTTGAGTACGCGTCTGTGTGCAATTATCCAAATACAACCCCGATTCCAAAAAAGTTGGGACAAAGTACAAATTGTAAATAAAAACGGAATGCAGTGATGTGGAAGTTTCAAAATTCCATATTTTAGTCAGAATAGAACATAGATGACATATCAAATGTTTAAACTGAGAAAATGTATCATTTAAAGAGAAAAATTAGGTGATTTTAAATTTCATGACAACAACACATCTCAAAAAAGTTGGGACAAGGCCATGTTTACCACTGTGAGACATCCCCTTTTCTCTTTACAACAGTCTGTAAACGTCTGGGGACTGAGGAGACAAGTTGCTCAAGTTTAGGGATAGGAATGTTAACCCATTCTTGTCTAATGTAGGATTCAAGTTGCTCAACTGTCTTAGGTCTTTTTTTGTCGTATCTTCCGTTTTATGATGCGCCAAATGTTTTCTATGGGTGAAAGATCTGGACTGCAGGCTGGCCAGTTCAGTACCCGGACCCTTCTTCTACGCAGCCATGATGCTGTAATTGATGCAGTATGTGGTTTGGCATTGTCATGTTGGAAAATGCAAGGTCTTCCCTGAAAGAGACATCGTCGGGATGGGAGTATATGTTGCTCTAGAACCTGGATATACCTTTCAGCATTGATGGTGTCTTTCCAGATGTGTAAGCTGCCCATGCCACACGCACTAATGCAACCCCATACCATCAGAGATGCAGGCTTCTGAACTGAGCGCTGATGACAACTTGGGTCGTCCTTCTCCTCTTTAGTCCAAATGACACAGCGTCCCTGATTTCCATAAAGAACTTCAAATTTTGATTCGTCTGACTACAGAACTGTTTTCCACTTTGCCACAGTCCATTTTAAATGAGCCTTGGCCCAGAGAAGACGTCTGCGCTTCGGGATCATGTTTAGATACGGCTTCTTCTTTGAACTATAGAGTTTTAGCTGGCAACGGCGGATGGCACGGTGAATTGTGTTCACAGATAATGTTCTCTGGAAATATTCCTGAGCACATTTTGTGATTTCCAATACAGAAGCATGCCTGTATGTGATGCAGTGCTGTCTAAGGGCCCGAAGATCACGGGCACCCAGTATGGTTTTCCGGCCTTGACCCTTACGCACAGAGATTCTTCCAGATTCTCTGAATCTCTTGATGATGATATGCACTGTAGATGATGATATGTTCAAACTCTTTGCAATTTTACACTGTCGAACTCCTTTCTGATATTGCTCCACTATTTGTCGGCGCAGAATTAGGGGGATTGGTGATCCTCTTCCCATCTTTACTTCTGAGAGCTGCTGCCACTCCAAGATGCTCTTTTTATACCCAGTCATGTTAATGACCGATTGCCAATTGACCTAATGAGTTGCAATTTGGTCCTCCAGCTGTTCCTTTTTCGTACCTTTAACTTTTCCAGCCTCTTATTGCCCCTGTCCCAACTTTTTTGAGATGTGTTGCTGTCATGAAATTTCAAATGAGCCAATATTTGGCATGAAATTTCAAAATGTCTCACTTTCGACATTTTATATGTTGTCTATGTTCTATTGTGAATACAATATCAGTTTTTGAGATTTGTAAATTATTGCATTCTGTTTTTATTTACAATTTGTACTTTGTCCCAACTTTTTTGGAACTGGGGTTGTATGTTCTAAATCTGGAGTTCTGTACAATGTATACAAATACAGAGCTGCCCAGGGCGGCACGGTGGTGTAGTGGTTAGCGCTGTCGCCTCACAGCAAGAAGGTCCGGGTTTGAGCCCCGTGGCCGACGAGGGCCTTTCTGTGCAGAGTTTGCATGTTCTCCCCGTGTCCGCGTGGGTTTCCTCCGGGTGCTCTGGTTTCCCCCACAGTCCAAAGACATGCATGTTAATTGGTGACTCTAAAATTGACCATAGTTGTGAATGTGAGTGCGAATGGTTGTCTGTGTCTATGTGTCAGCCCTGTGATGACCTGGCGACTTGTCCAGGGTGTACCCCGCCTTTCGCCGTAGTCAGCTGGGATGGGCTCCAGCTTGCCTGTGACCCTGTAGAACAGGATAAAGCGGCTAGAGATAATGAGATGAGATGAGACAGAGCTGCCCAAGAACACGTGTCTTATTTTTCAAAAACTTGCTACACACAAACGCGAAATAAAATAAAATAATATAAATCATACATTAATAAGAAGCCATCACAGTGAGCTTAATCACAGAAATGCAAAGGACTAGAATTGTCAACCAACGTCACCACTAAGCACTAAAATTTTACAGCCCCTCTGTGCCTTGAGCAAGAAAAAAAAAACTCACCTTATCGGAAAGAAATAAAAGGTGTTAGCCTGAAGGACGAACCTTGTGATTATACTGAAAGGAAAGCGCGTAAAGCTTCTTTATTTTCTCAAGTTATCTCTGAGGGAGCATGAGTTAGAGCAGAGAGATAGACATGCAAAAAGAAAGACAAGGACATATGAGCGAGAGAGGATGAAAGCTTTCCCACTGTGTCCTTCTTGTTGCATATCTGGTGTGTGTGTGTGTGTGTGTGTGTGTGTGTGTGTGTGTGTGTGGGCAAAAGCTTTGAAAAGAAGCTATGCAATATGTCCCTATCTTCCACAATAGGCACTGCAAGTAGGAACAGCAAGGCCCTGTGCGTCGGTCATCTCGTAATCTATGTAGAACTAACAACATCCAAAAGGGTTAGGTGTGAATAAAGCTTGTTATGTAGTGAGTGTTTTGAAGCAGGAGTTTTTAAAAACAAACAAACAAACAAAAAGCTTTATTAACTGTATAATTAATTTGTCATCGCTTCATTGTTTCTTTATGCTGGCTCCCACTGCTTAGTCAATCATGAGCAGCGTATCATTTTGAATATTAATCTGCTGTATTCTGGCTCTAATCAGACTGAACGGCTCACGTCAGCTTTCTGTATACGCGAAGGGCCGAGCGAGAACCCTTGCAAGCTTGCTGACACCGCCGAGAAAATGGTGGAAATGAATGAATCAGGAGCAAGGAATGAATCCGCCATGTAGTCATTCTGCATAATAAACCTTGCAGGTGATGTGAATGCCGAGTCTCTGATGCGAGTCTGCACTGCATGGTGATGTAATGGATCTTAAGCAATGACGGGATAAAAATGGAAGATCAGTCTTGATCATTTGCCATTAGTGGATAGAGCTCCCATCTGTTTCGCACTGGAAAACGCTACGCCCTATGCCTTTTAACATCCCGATAAAACATCGCTGGAAAAATCACAGCACTCGGGTGACATTCTGGAATAATATGGACACTTGTCAGTGCCATCTGTCTCCGTCCCTGTGGTACTGTGGATAATTTCGTGGCCTGGTCATGCACTGGGGCATGAGCGTCAGCTTCCTGAGTACACAGGGCACGGTAACACTTATTCTCAAACCTACAGGCAAGCTGGCACTGTGCCTGCTCTGATCATCATCTAGGGGAAGACTGCAGTGACGGGGAAAATCTGCTGCTGCCGCCAAATGTGCACCGGTTTTAATTAATCCATCATCGAGCAAGAAATGATGTGTGTTATTAGATCGTTCAGGGAGCAAATTACTCATGCTTTGTTAATCCAGGTAAACAACACAGACTTTGGGATGGATAGACTTCATGTGGTTGCCATACTGAGTCAAATGTTGAAGACAGAAATGCAGGAAGCCCACAAATTAGTCCATTTCTCTAGCGAGAATTTATGTACTGACACAAACTCCAATTTCGATTTGAGTTTTAGGAGATACAGGTACAAAGAGTGGCTTTGAGTTACACCCTTTGTGTGCAGTAACACCATCATAAAAACACAATCTTATAAAATGTTTATCATCTAAAACTTTCTACGATGTATTACCATTTTGATTTTTTCTCACCTTTTTTTTTTTTTTTTTTAAGTTCTTGTCTTTCATAACTTGTAAAAGTTAAAAAGTCCATGATTTCCAGTCTCTCTGGGGGATGGAAAACACAAACTCAAAACACGACTCCAGACAGAGAGCGATGCAAAACCGGGGGCAAAATTAATAATATCTATCTCAGTCCACATCAATTACTTCAGGGCACTTCAGTGAATTCACATTCGGGGCAGACGTTTAATATCGCTCGCTGCTTCTGATAGACGTTCTTCATAAAGCCCAATGACAAAGCTAATTTTCTTGAAATGTCCTTGTCTCGCAGACACCGTTTCAAATTTAAGTGGTTGTTCTGTGACTTGGAAAGCATCTGTACAGTAAAGCATGTATAGTGAATGAGAATTAAAGTGACATGTATAACGTGTGTGTGTCACTGTGTTTGTTTGGGGGGGGATTTACTGGAGTTTTACACATGGTGCAAAGACTACCATCTGGAATGTGCATGATTTGCTAACACACCATCTGGAGTGATGACTTTCTCTTTTGTAATTAATACCCCACCCCTTTCTCCGTCTCGTTCCTTTTCTGCCTGCACAATCACTGGCATTCACAAAAATGCAAAGAGATTTTCCAAGGACAGAAACAGTTCTGCAAAGACGCTGTGCAATATAGCCGATCACTTTCCTCTCAACTGTAACTCTGGACATGAAGCTAAAAAAAATATGCATTCGCTGACTCTCAGCGTGCAGCGTCTGTTATCTCCATGCATCTCTGATTGCCAAATTCCTCACTGTCAGTTCACCTCGAAAAGCCATCTTTCTCTGATTGAGCCATACTGCCTCCCACGCCCAGATTTCACTGCCCGCTCCATTGTATATATTTCTATAGTCTGTGCGATTCAACTCATTCCATGAGTAATAGATGTGTTTATCCTTTAACATGTTTGTACTTGAACATTAAAGGCATGTTGGCCTTTCTGTGAATGTCTCTTCACAGCAAATATCAACTAGCTTCTTTAACACCAAAGCCCTTCTTGTGCCAAAACAGTGGTGCTTGAAAGTTTGTGAACACTTTAGAATTGTCTATATTTCTGCATAAATATGACCTAAAACATCATCAGATTTTCACACAAGTCCTAAAAGTAGATAAAGAGAACTCAGTTAAACAAATGAGAAAAAAATGATTATATTTGGTCATTTATTTATTCAGGAAAACGATCCAATACTACATATCTGTGAGTGGCAAAAGTATGTGAACCTCTAGGATTAGCAGTTAATTTGAAGGTGAAATTAGAGTCAGGTGTTTTCAATCAATGGAATGGCAATCAGGTGTGAGTGAGCACCCTGTTTTATTTAAAGAGCAGGGATCTATCAAAGTCTGATCTTCACAACATGTTTGTGGAAGTGTATCATGGCACGAACAAAGGAGATTTCTGAGGACCTCAGAAAAAGCGTTGTTGATGCTCATCAGGCTGGAAAAGGTTACAAAACCATGTCTAAAGAGTTTGGACTCCACCAATCCACAGTCAGACAGATTGTGTGCAAATGGAGGAAATTCAAGACCATTGTTACCCTCCCCAGGAGTGATAGACCAACAAAGATCACTCCAAGAGCAAGGCATGTAATAGTCAGCGAGGTCACAAAGGACCACAGGGTAACTTCTAAGCAACTGAAGGCCTCTCTCACATTGGCTAATGCTAATGAATCCACCATCAGGAGAACACTGAACAACAATGGTGTGCATGGCAGGGTTGCAAGGAGGAAGCCACTGCTCTCCAAAAAGAACATTGCTGCTCGTCTGCAGTTTGCTAAAGATCACGTGGACAAGCCAGAAGGCTATTTGAAAAATGTTTTGTGGACGGATGAGACCAAAATAGAACTTTTTGGTTTAAATGAGAAGCGTTATGTTTGGAGAAAGGAAAACACTGCATTCCAGCATAAGAACCTTATCCCATCTGTGACACATGGTGGTCGTAGTATCATGGTTTGGGCCTGTTTTGCTGCATCTGGGCCAGGACGGCTTGTCATCATTGATGGAACAATGAATTCTGAATTATACCAGCGAATTCTAAAGGAAATGTCAGGACATCTGTCCATGAACTGAATCTCAAGAAAAGGTGGGTCATGCAGCAAGACAACGACCCTAAGCACACAACTCGTTCTACCAAAGAATGGTTAAAGAAGAATAAAGTTTAATGTTTTGGAATGGCCAAGTCAAAGTCCTGACCTTAATCCAGTTGTAATGTTGTGGAAGGACCTGAAGTGAGCAGTTCATGTGAGGAAACCCACCAACATCCCAGAGTTGAAGCTGTTCTGTACGGAGGAATGGGCTAAAATTCCTCCAAGTCGGTGTGCAGGACTGATCAACAGTTACCGGAAACGTTTAGTTGCAGTTATTGCTGCACAAGGGGGTCACACCAGATACTGAAAGCAAAGGTTCACATACTTTTGCCACTCACAAATATGTAATATTGGATCATTTTCCTCAAATAAATGACCAAGTATAATATTTTTGTCTCATTTGTTTAACTGGGTTCTCTTTATTTTTAGGACTTGTGGAAAATCTGATGATGTTTTAGGTCATATTTACGCAGAAATATAGAAAATTCTAAAGGGTTCACAAACTTTCAAGCACCACTGTATACCTTGTAGTCTCATATCTTGTAGTAAAAGATCAGTTTGGGTATATCCACTTAAACACTGACCCAGCCAATCAGGTTTCTGATTTTCAAGGAAAAGAAAAATCATGGATGTACAGTCATATGTTGATTCTAATCTGTGATAGTAATAATTCACACTCCGATGGTGGATGATGCATCATGTTTGCCAAGAAAACATTCCCCGCAACATTCTCTCACCACCGCCAGACTGAAGTGCGAACAACAACTTCTTTTTCTTCTTCTTCTTTTGGCTGCTCCCGATTAGGGGTCGCCACAGCGGATCTTTCGTCTCCACTGCTCTGTCTTCCGCATCCTTCTCTACCACACCTGCCACTTTCATGTCCTCTCTCACCACATCCATATATCTCCTCTTTGGCCTTCCTCATTTTCATTTGCCTGGCAGCTCCATCCTCAACATTCTCCTTCCCACATGCTCTGCATCTCTTCTCAGGATGTGTCCATACCATCTCAGTCTCATCTCTCTTAGCTTAATTCCCAAGCTCTCCACATGTGCTGTCCCTCTGATGTGCTCGGTTCCTTATCCTGTCCAACCTTGTCACTCTCATCGCAAACCTTAACATCCTCAACTCCACCACCTCCAACTTTGCCTCCTGTCTCTTCGTTAAGGGTCTGGTCTCCAATCCATACATCACAGCTGGTCTCACTACTGTCTTATATATCTTGCCTTTCACTTTTGCTGGGACTTGCCTATCACAAATGACTCCCCAAATCCTTCTCCAACTGCTCCACCCTGCCTGCACTCTCTTTCTCACCTCACTATTGCAGCCCCCATTTTCCTGCACAGTTGACCCCAGGTACTTGAATTCACCAACTTTCTTTACGTCTACTCCTTGCATCTTCACTACTCTCATATCCCCATTCTCATTGATGCACATGTATTCTGTTTTGCTACTGCTCACCTTCATTCCTCTTTGTTCCAATGCATACCTCCATCTCTCCAAACCCAACTCCTTTCTACTTTCACCACATATCACAATATCATCCGCAAACATCATGTTCCATGGTGACTCTTGCCTCACTTCGTCCGTCAAGCTACCCATTACTATGGCAAACAAGAAAGGACTCAAAGCAGATCCTTGTTGGAGCCCCACCTTCACCTTGAACCATTCAGTTGTTCCAACTGCACACCTCACTGCTGGTTCACTGTTCTCATCCATGTCTTGCACCACTCTAATATACTTCTCATTCACTCCACACTTTCTCATACAATACCATAACTCATCTCTCGGCACTCTATCGTATGCCTTCTCCAGGTCTACAAACGCACAATGTAGCTTTTTCTGGCCTTCTCTGTACTTCTCCATTAACATTCTTAAAGCAAAAACTGCATCCAACATGCTCTTCCTTGGCATAAACCCGTACTGCTGTTCACAGATTGCTACCTCTCTTCTCAATCTTGCCTCCAATACCCTTTCCCATAGCTTCATGGTGTGGCTCATCAATTTTATTCCTCTGTAATTACTACAGCTCTGTACATCTCCCTTATTCTTGTATACTGGGACTAGCACACTCTTTCTCCATTCATTTGGCAAGTGCGAACATAAATCCAAAATGTAGATTTCAAAAATGTCTGCAGTTGTTGATATGGTAAATTTTGTATCAGGGGATGCTTATTTAGCATTTTGGGAATGGAACCCGATGACACCTCAAGTTACGATGTGTTGTGCGTTCTGAGATGCTTTTCTGCTCATCATGGTTGTAAAGAGTGATCAAGACATTTCTGTTAACAGAACTAATTTTTTTGTTCTTCGTACCAAACTCTAGCTCAGACATATTCAAAATCTTTCCCCATGAGCACTATATCCCAGTATTTCTGAGAACTTAGGTTTGCCTCCACAAACATGCAGCCTTTGACTATTTTCAGCTGAAAAATAAATGCCTGAATGATGATATCTAATATTAAGTATACTTAATTGATCCTTTAATGATGGTTAACTGGAACAGTAACAGTTTTTATTGAACTAAAATCATGATGATCAACAATTTACGTTGACCGACATCGAGGGCTCTGCATTAGCACCTCTTTCAAGCAGCGCGCTCAAAACGGGTCACATATCAATTTGGTCTTTTGATTCAGGTGTTTGGGGGTGGGGGTGGGGGGATGTCTCTGGTGGATGGAGACCACAATTTTGCCATAATTTGGCACTCTGTTGTTAAAAATGCAGAGCTCTGACACAAAACGTGTAAAGATTTGCAGGTCTGAAACTTTCATTTAAAATATCGATTTTTAGGAATATTCCATCTCACCAATGCCCCTGCTGCAATTGCCAGCTGTGCCACAGTGTGCCTTTTTTTTAAAAACTCAAACTAGCCCTTCTGGCAGCAACCACCAGGCCACAGTTAAAGTCAATGAAATGACATTTTTCTGCTAATCTGATGCTGAATGCGAATATGTACTGAAGCTCTTGATCTGTATTTGAATAATTTTATTCTTCCACATGATTGGTAGACTGAATGAACGAGTAGGGGTACAGGAGTTCCAATAAAGTGTTCAAGTGCACATTGTTGAGCAATGCCCCAAACAGGAGTGCTTACTGAAGTATAACGTTTGCATCAACTGCTCAGTTAAAGGAAGCATTATAAACTGACTGCTGTTTTGCACAAAACGTGTGAAATTCATGCAAATGTAAAGATGATGAAACGGGTGCTTTGCTCCGTTGACTGGGAAATAAGGAGGATTATTGTAATTCTCCATTAAGAACAGAAATCATCAGGGGGTTAGAAATGACAGTGCTGTGAGTCCGTGTACAGAGTGCGAGAGAGACATCTCTGACTGCTGATGAGTAAGGAATAGCATTATTTCTGTCCAACCCCAATTCCAAAAAAGTTGGGACACTGTATAAAACATAACTAAAAACAGAATGCGATGACTTGCAAATCTTGGAAACCCCATATTTCATTGAACATAGTACAAACACAACATATCAAATGTTGAAACTGAGATGTTATTGTTTTTTTTGAAAAATATATGCACATTTTGAATTTGATGTCAGCAGCATGTTTCAAAAAAGTTAGGACGGGGCATGTTTACCACTGTGTTGCATCACCTCTACTTTTAACAGCACTAAGTATTTGGGAACTGAGGAGACCAATTGCTGTAGTTTTGAAAGAGAAATGTTGTCCCATTCTTGCCTGATATACAGTGCTCAGCGTAAATGAGTGCACCCCCTTTGAAAAGTAACAGTTTAAACAATATCTCAATGAACACAATTTCCAAAATGTTGACAAGACAAAGTTTAATATAACATCTGTTTAACTTATAACGTGAAAGTAAGGTTAATAATATAACTTAGATTACACATTTTTTCAGTTTTACTCAAATTAGGGTGATGCAAAAATGAGTGCACCCCAGAACAAAAACTACTACATCTAGTACTTTGTATGGCCTCCATGATTTTTAATGACAGCACCAAGTCTTCTAGGCATGGAATGAACAAGTTGGCGACATTTTGCAACATCAATCTTTTTCCATTCTTCAACAACGACCTCTTTTAGTGACTGGATGCTGGATGGAGAGTGATGCTCAACTTGTCTCTTCAGAATTCCCCAAAGAAAATAATTTCTTTACACCACAAAGGTGAAGGCTACAAGAAGATCAGCAAAGCTTTACTTATCAGTCAGAATACTGTAGCAAAAGTGGTACAAAAACTTAAGATGGAACTGCAACCATCTCACAGAGACGTCCAGGTCGTCCATGGAAGTTAACACCTCGACAGGAGCGTCTTCTGATGAGAAGGGTTGAAGAAAATCGGCATGCAAGTTCACTGCAGTTATCTAAAGAAATAGAAAGCCAAACTGGGGTGACTATTTCCCGTGACATAATACAGCGTACACTGCAGAGGAATGGCATGCATGGATGCCGTCCACGAAAGAAGCCTCTCCTAAAGCCCAGGCACAAAAAAGCCTGCCTAGAGTTTGCCAGGGCCCATGCTGACAAAGATGAAGACTACTGGGACTCTATACTCTGGAGTGATGAGACCAAGATAAATGTTTTTGGAACTGATGGCTTCAAAACTGTATGGCGTCGCAAAGGTGAGGAATACAAAGAAAAATGCAATGTGCCTACAGTCATGGTGGTGGCAGTGTCCTTATGTGGGGCTGCATGAGTGCTACTGGTGTTGGGGAGCTGCATTTCATTGATGGCATCATGAATTCACAGATGTATTGCTCGATACTGAAAGAGAAGATGCTACAGTACCATCACTCCGTGCCCTTGGTCGTCGTGCACTTTTCCAACATGACTAAACACACATCTAAGGCCACTGTTGGATTTCTGAAGAAGAACTGGGTGAAAGTGATTCAGTGGCCAAGTACGTCTCCTGATCTGAACCCAATCGAAACCTATGGGGAATTCTGAAGAGACAAGTTGAGCATCACTCTCCATCCAGTATCCAGTCACTAAAAGAGGTCATTGTTGAAGAATGGAAAAAGATTGATGTTGCAAAATGTCGCCAACTTGTTCAGTCCATGCCTAGAAGACTTGGTGCTGTCATTAAAAATCATGGAGGCCATACAAAGTACTAGATGTAGTAGTTTTTGTTGTGGGATGCACTCATTTTTGCACCACCCTAATTTGAGTAAAACTGAAAAAATGTGTAATCTAAGTTATATTATTAACCTTACTTTCACGTTATAAGTTAAACAGATGTTATATTAAACTTTGTCTTGTCAACATTTTGGAAATTGTTTGTGTTCATTGAGATATTGTTTAAAATGTTACTTTTCAAAGGGGGTCTACTCATTTACGCTGAGCACTGTACAATTTCAGTTGCTCAACAGTTTGGGGTCTCCTTGGTCATATTTTGTGCTTCATAATACACCACATGTTTTCAATGGGAGACAGGTCTGGACTGCAGGCAGGCCAGTTTAGCACCCAGACTCTTTTACTTCAGAGCCAAACAGTTGTAATACATACAGAATGCGGTTTGGCATTGTCTTACTGAGATAAGCAAGGCCTTCCCTGAAAAAGATGTAATCTGGATGACAGTACGGTGCTCCAAATCCTGTGTATGTCATTCAGCATTAATGATGCCTTCCCAGACGTGCAAACTATTCATGCCATGTGCACTAATGCCCCCCCACCCCAAATACTATCACAGATGTTGGCCTTTGAACTGTGTGCTGCTGATAAGCCGAATGGTCATGCTCCTCTTTAGCCTGGAGGACGTGGTGTCCATGATTTCTAAAAAGAATTTCTCCTTTTGATTCATCAGACCACAGGACAATTTTCCACTTTGCCTCAGTCCATCGTAAAAGAGAAGGTTGCGAGGTTTCTGGATATTGTTTATATCTGGTTTTAACTTGCATTTGTGGATGCAGTAGTGAACTGTTTTCACAGACGATGGTTTTCTGAAGTGTTTCTGAGCCCACACAGTGATTTCCACTACAGACACGTCTGCTTTTAATGCAGTGTCGCCTGACGGCCTGAAGATCACAGGCATCCAGTGTCAGTTTTCAGCCTTGTCTCTTGCATACAGAGATTTCTCCAGATTCTCTGAATCTTTTAATGATATTACGTACCATAGATGATGTGATCCCCAAATTCTTTGCGATTTTACATTGAGGAATGTTATTCTTAAATTGTTGCACTTTTCCCCCACGCAGTCTTTCACAGAGCGGTGAACCCCTCCCCATCTTTACTTCTGAGAGACTCCGCCTCTCTGGGATGCTCTTTTTATACCAATCACGTTACTGACCTGTTGCCAATTAACCTTTTTAAAGCTTTACACAACTTTTCCAGTCTTCTGTTGCCCCGTAACAACTTTTTTAAAAACATGTTGCTGAAACTAAATTCAAAATGAGCATATATTAAAAAAAAAAAATGTTTGCTTTCAACCTCTTAATGAAATATAGGGTTGTACAACTGCATGGTCTCTCCAAGAGACAAGTTAGTTCCTGCTCTCTCCTAAGTGACAGCCATAACCTTTGTTTGTAACCTCCCCCTTTGTTTTCTTTTTTCTGGTCATTTTACAGAAAAAAAAGTAGTTAATTTTACAGAAAAAGAAAGGAATTTGTAAACAGACAGGATTGAGGCAGAGCATATGACCACTTCCTTGTTCAATGTTTGCAAAGGGGAGGGGTACTGATCCCCCTTTATGCATACCAGAACGACCGAGCACTCCATTCAAGCCACTGAAGTGGTCTGGCTGTGAAGTAAGGCGACATGCCAACTTATGAAACAGGAACTGTTACACTTTTTCTCTCAAGGAATTATGTTGCTCTATTTTGGTATAGTCCAAGATCGTTGGCCTGAAGATTTTCCTGTGCTGGAAACCTTTGACTAACACGAAGCGCTTCTACAACAGAGTCTTCTTCATGAAATGTTAAATAAATGTCGCCTAGAAAAATGTCTCCACATCAGTGATTATTCATTTAACTTTGCAAAACGAAGAAACACGTTTTTAAATCAGATTATTATTTGTCTTAGATTACGCGGAGACAAAAGTTACAGCCGTAACTAGGATCTGATCTGTGCTGTTACACAAAAGTAATGCACAACTTCTGACCAATCAGATTTGAGCATTCAACCATACAAGAAGCACAGCCTGCTTATGGTGGTGTTTACATTAGACCGTATCCGTCTCGTTTTCGTCGCGGATGCACTGTCCGTGCACATTAAAACGCCGGGAAACGACTCCACAGGCGGAACAACTTGAATCCGCCAGGGCCCACGTATTCAACCCAGTTCGTATCTGATCCGGTGCTATGTAAACATTGAGGAACGAGGAAACGCAGTGCTGAGCTCTAGCTGACGTCGTCATTGGACAACGTCACTGTGACATCCACCTTCCTGATTCGCTGGCGTTGGGATCACACACACAGCGGCTCAGTCCCGAATCACTGCTCGTGCGCTTCACTCGCACACTCTGTGAGCTGCGCAGGGCCGAAGTGCGCACCCTCCAGAGGGCACTCGCTGTTCAGGGCGGAGTGATTTGGAGCGCAGGAGGAAGCGCTGAGCCGCACTGAGGTTTATTTACACATTTCAACTTATTTACCTCCTTCAGGCGCTTAAACTCAGTGAGAACATGAACATCACAGCCAGGTGTGTTTATCTGCTGGAGAAGGTGTTCGCTTGCCATCCTTCCACTTGCAAGTGGTGAGTGACTTGCGCATGCCCGATATGCACTGGGATCATGTGACGTGCCGTCTAATTAGTCATGTGATTAGCGTATCCGTGTATTGGCGTTGCTGTGTGCACGCGAATCGTGTACTGGCGTTGCTGTGTGCACGCGAATTGTTTTAAAAACGTTAATCTGATGATCCGCTGATACGGTCTAATGTAAACACCACCTATGTCTGGCTGTTTAAGCTGTGCTTCTTTGTTTACCTGTAAAATTTCCATTCAAGCTTTTTCCACCAGCTGGGTTACACGTCACTGTAGTCAAAGAAGTCCAGGGAGTTCATGATGCAACAAAAACAGAATCTTAAAAAACGTGTACGGTATATATTATTTTATTCATTTTAGACCTTAACGAAAATATTCTGTTGTTCTGTTGTACTTTTTACGAAAAGACGCCAGCACATGCAGGAAATGGAGTGGATTCATCTTTACAGTGTCAAAGCACATGTTTCTGCTTGTCTATCATACACAAACATGTTCGGAATCCAACGTGAAAACACAGATTTTGCTTTTTATTCAGTGTCAGAATTGTCTATTGGTTTCTACAGACACAAAGGTCAATGTGTCACTGTATCCAGAGACGTCATTCACTCATTCCAGCACAGAGTTCTTTTTAATCTGCTTCTTCACGATCAGTACATATTAGCATTTAGTGTATGCGAGAAGATGCTTTTCAATTTCCAAGTTGTTTTACTTCATCGTAAAGCTGCAGATGTTGCATTTTCTGACAGACGTTTAAAACGGGTGCAACAAATGGCCATCGTTATATATTAAACCTCACCATGGTTCTTGATAATATTGTCAATCATCTCAAGCTTCTAGTAGACTCAGCTTGGCTCTGCTCAGCTGCTAACCTGATCGCTACACATTTACAAGTAAAGGAAATGAAGAAACGAAACTACTCAGTTATCGAACCTAACATGGTCTTTCAATTTCTATAAATGTACACCAACTATGCTGATTCAGTAACCTGTACTACAAAAAAAAAATCATGTTTTCATTAGTATATTACATTTCTTACAATCCAAAGGCACTGTAATTAATCCAATCATTTCAAGACTGCAGCAATGACAGAGCTGGGGGGGGAAAGGACACACACACACACACACACACACACACACACACACACACACACACACACACACACACACAGAGGAGATGAAAGGGAAAGCTACCACTAACAGGAAGTTCTGACAAGAGCTTTATCCGACACGTAGCAGCTCCCCTGTGAACTCGTTCTTCCTGAACTCTTCGCTAGCTGACTACATTATCCGAAATGTGACACAAAAAGCCTGAGTTCAACCATGCTGCCCTTTCCACTTTCTCTCCTGAGAGAGAGTCTGTCTGTAAAATGAGCAAGGCTATTCTAACACCTGCTCACTTCTCGAAGCCACAGTTTCTGGAAGTGGGAGGATCATCTGCTCTTCTGAGGCTGTATGTCACGATGAAACCTGATAAAGCTCTATAGAAAAGCTTCACTATGAGCAGAACTGAAAGACTAGAACTGAAATTAGGGCCTGGTGCAGATGCTGATGACGTACAAACCCACAATTAGATATTCATTAAAAATATTTATTGCTTCAAAGCAAGTGGAGACACATTAAAAAAAAAAATCCCTGAGAACTCTAGTGACACAAATACTTGGCAACCTCAGATGGATTAGTTAAAGCTCATTGCGTTCTAAAAATTCTAATTCTAAAAATTGGATTTTCTGGAGCTGCCCTGAAAATCAAGCTAAGCACCTGCTTAGCGCGAGTATGAATATACAGTACAAAAACATTTCTTGTTGAAATACTTGGCTGACACAAAACATTTTTTAAGTACCAAGCTTTAAAATAAGTGAATTTTTTCCCACCACTACAGCACTTCACTTACAAGTGCTGACTGCAAAGTCATCTGAAATTTTTCATTTTTTTAAAAAACTGTGCATGTCATTTTCCTGTGTCTCTCAAGAACAATATCGTGTGGATGAAATGTGATCATTTTGATGTGCTGAGGGTCGCTTTTCTCCGTTTTGGGACCAAATATCCTGCCTCTTCAAATAAACTGTATGGCCCAACGGGAATAGCTGAACGCAATGAGCTTTAACTAATTAGCCTAACTATGGAACTGCGTCACACGGAAAGCATCGTGACATTGCATCAAATGTGGAGAGTTCTGAGTCACAGGAATAGAATTTGTGGTTGACATTCGCGAATAGATCCGTGAAACAAAAGACGGAAATATCTTTTCTCTGTTACTGCTTTTGTAACAGAGAAAAGATTGTTTCTTTCAGAGGTAGTTTCTTTCCCTGTAAGATCAAAACATTAGGTGTATAACTCCATACTTGCTACCGCAGAGTCGAGCCCATGCATTCTAAGGCTAAGATAGCTAAGCACTAGCTAGAATGATTTAGTTATCTGTCCAGAAAAATGACATCATCTAACTTTGCTCTATCTTGCAGTTGCATTCACTAGGCAGGCTTTCCTTTTCTTTTCGGCTGGCTTTTAGCTGGCAGGAGAGCGGAGTCTGCCATGTTTGCCCATGATGACTTGTTTTGGTTAAAAGTAGGTCAAACACGCCTCACGGTGGTCATATGATATTGTTGCTCACTTGCTTCGTCAATCTCTGGAATCGTAAAACGTGGGACGCTTTTTATCTCAGCAAAACATTTACACACAGGATACACGGTGTATGTGCGCTCAGCAGTGAACCATCTCGAAACTCTAACAGCAAAAGAAATAGAACATTTGGCCTAGAATTCAACTCTGCAGTCAGCACCTTTAAAATTAACGATGACCATCTCAAAAGTACGATTCCCAAACATTTTACTACCCTTCAGGAAGAAACATATAACCACTAAAATATCATACGCTTGATAGCAATTCTCACGTATGACATATAGTATCTTGGGTGGATGTTGCTAACATCTGGTTCTGTACACCCTGATGAGGTCAGAGGATTATATCCAGACTGGCTGAAGCTGTCAGGAAGCTTACAGTAACTAAAATAACTACTCTTTACGACCATGGTAAGCAGAAAAGCATCTCTGAACACACAACATGCCAAACCTCAGGGTGGGTGGGATACAATAGCAGATCACTACATCTGGCTACACTCCGGTAAGACACGAACAGGAACCTGAGGCAACAGGCCTCTAATGTCACCTGGTCTGATGAATCTCGATTCCTCCTGGAACATGCTGATGGTAGGGTCAGAATTTGGCATGAAAAAGAATGAACCCATGGACCCAACCTGTGATGTGTTATGAGGCTGCTGGTGGTGGTGGTGTAATGATGTGGGGAATGTTTTCTTGGAACACTTTGGGCACCTTAACACTAATTAAGCATTGTTTGATCACCAGTCACTGATCATGGCCACAACTTTTCCATCTTATAAATGTCACAAAGCACAAGTCACCAGTGCAGTTCAGTGGCTTCACCAGTCACCAGATCTGAATCCAATAGAGCACCCTTTGAGATGTGGCAGAATGAGAGATCGGCAGCACGAATATTTGCCTGAAAAATTATATACTGCAGTCACACCAACATTGGACCAGAATCCTCAAAGGAATGTTGCCAATACCTCATTGAATCCATGCCACCCAGTATTAGTATGGTGTTCCATACTGCACAAGAAGACTGGCTAAGGAACAGGGAATAGAAAAAAAAAAAAGGCTGCAGAACGGTAGAAGGATTCAACTTATGGGAAGCCGTCCAGATTTTTAACTGGGTCTTCAACCTCGTTTTGAATGTGTAAAGTCTGTGTGACTGCTTAAATCTCTACAGAAGGACTTAGTGATGAGGAGCTCCTCAAGAGCAGCCAAGGATGCCAAAGCTATGGAGCTATGAGTGCTGGTTGATGGACAGACAAGGAGAAGAACAGATGAGCAGGAAAGAGTGAGCTTGAGAGCTTTCTAAGTGTGGAGGAGAATTTGGAGAGGATGTGTTGCTCTGTGCCTGTGCAGCTTGCAAAGTACAGGTGCAGTACGCATCAGCCTAACACAGAACCATCACGGGAGGGATGGAGGATGTCATCCACATCCATGGGATGTGAGTCATAAAGCAGGATTCATACACCCACAGGTGCACACAATTCATCCCAAAACAGCCCTGAGCTCACTAATGGCTTGATGCTTCAAGCAGGCGTACACATAGAAAGAGAAAAAGAAAGAGAACGAGTAGCATAGTGTGGAACAGCTCCACATGTGTCGATATTAGCCTATATCCACTGTGTGGATGTCATTTATAGCCTGGAAGTAACAAGAACAGGTCGAAAGAAATTTCTGAAGTCATGAATCATTCTCACAATGCATGTTAAGGGGGTCAAGAGTGAATGCAGATGTTACATTTTATGTTGTGTGCAACTCTTGCTCACGTAAAATACAAGTTACACGATGCTTCGCTGATGAGACCTGGCACGTACTGCACACGGGAGGCGGAAAGCGGAGACTTGCCAAGTATCCTAAATTTAATCCAGGGAACAAGCTGTAATTTCACTTGCTCTTCTCCTTAGTCTTAAGCGTCTGAATATTCAAACAAGTGTTCAAGTGTGTCATCTGCAAAACTGTGAGTTTAACTGGAGCAGAATGTCGAGTGATTCACAACGTGCTCAGAACTCGGTGGTGAGCTCATCGAGTTTGGATCCAAGGAGAACAGCTATGTCCTTTTGTGGAAAATAGAAACGAATCAACCACAGATATAGTCCTTGTCTATCTTCATTCACTGTGTTTAAAAATAATAATAAAAAAAGATCATGGGGTATAGTTTGATCACTCAGACCTCAACAAAACGGCATAAGGTGCTTAATCTACAGCCTCAAACAGACGTGAGCAGGCAGTGAGCACAGTCTTCAGATCTGCCTTGATGACACTTTTGCACATTCTTGGCACAGTCTTGGTTCACCAGCTGCATGCTGCCATGTGGGAGGTTTACACACATGCTAAGCACTTTTTAACTGCTTTACCCAAGTTTTAGTGATTAAAAAGCTACTTTTTTATTGTGGAAATAAATACAGTTGTGGTCAGAAGTTTACATACAGTGACATGAATGTCATCTTGGATATGAATGTCATGGCAATATTTGGGCTTTCAGTGATTTCTTTAAACTGTTCTTTTTCTGTGGCAGAATGTACAGCATACATCTTTAATTTAAACAAGAAGTTGGTGCACAAGTTTTAATTTTCTTTGGGTTTTCTGAAATCAACACAAGGTCAAAATTATACATACAGCACACCTAATATTTGGGTAAAACGTCTCTTCGCAAGATTCACCTTGACCAAACATTTTTGTTTACCATAAACAAGCTTCTGGCAGAATTCTGGTTGGATATTTCACCGCTCTTCATGGTAGAATTGGAAGAATTCAATTAATTTTTTTTTTTCTTGGCATGGGCTGGACTTACAAGCACGGTCCATATATTTTCAATGGGTTTGAAGTCAGGACTTGTTTTAAGCTTAACATTAGCCTGCTTTATCCTCCACAACACGCTCTGATGTGCGTTTGGGTTCATTGTCCTGTTGTAACTCCCAAGTCGTGTTTAAGTTTCTGATGGTTTATACTGAAGAATTCTGAGATAGTCCTTCTTCATTATTCCATCCACTTTGTGCAATGAACCAGTTCCACTGGCAGCAAAACAGCCCCAGAGCATGATGATCCTACCACCACCAGCAGCTGGTACAGTGTTCCTCTGTACATGGTGGTCACCGTGGCCAAACAACTCAATCTTTGTCTCATCTGACCATACAGCTATCCTCCAGAAGGCTTTTTCTTTGTCTGTGTGGTCAGCTTCAAACTTTAGTTAAGCTTGAATGTGTCAATTTTGGAGCAGGGGGTTATTTCTTGGATAGCAGCCTCTTAGTCCATGGTGATCTGAACTGTAGACAATGATCCATCAGCTTCCAGTTCATGGCAGGGCTGTGCCATGGTGGTTCCCAGGTTGTTCCTGATCATCCAAAGCAATTTCCTTTCAGCTGAGGGTGACAGTTTGGGTTTTCTTCTTGAAGCAAAGTGTCTTGGCAAAGTGACTTCACCTCACAATAACTTGGATACAATTGTTTGAACTGATCTTGGAATTTGCAGTTATTTAGAAATGGCTCCAAGAGACATTCCAGAGTTGTGTACATCTGTGATCCTCTTTCTCAGATCTGCACTGAGCTCCTTGGACTTTCCCATTTTTACTGTGTGGTGATCAATCCAATGGAGTGCTGTAAACAAACCCTTTTTATGAAGGCACAGAGAAACTACCAGCTGTAGTCAATCATGATCACTAACAAGAAGTTAAGAGACCTCGGCTTTGGCAAGATAAGAGACTTTTCAGAAGTTCCAGCACCTCTGAATTAATAATCTAAGTGAGCGTATGTAAATTTTTGACCCTCTATGTATAATTCTGACCCTGTGTTGATTTCAGAAAACCCAAAGGAAATTAAAACTTGTGCACCAAATTCTAGTGTTTTTTTTTTTTATTAAAGATGTATGCTGTACAATCATTCTGCCACAGAAAAAGAACAGTTCAAAGAAATCACTGAAAGCCCAAATGTTGCCATGACATTCATATCCAAGATGACATTCATGTCACTGTATGTAAACTTCTGACCACAACTGTATATTCATACGCTTCTGTGAGAATAATCACAGAATAAGCAAGGTACCAGTTTATTAGTATCAGCTGTTATACTGAATAGGGCGGGGATGGGGTTATCCATCAGTAAAAATAATATCCATCGGCATTTAGGCAGCACCATTTGTACACAGTGTCTCTTCTGAAGAGCAAACAGCTCAGGTGCTTTTTCTAACATCACTTTGCAAACATTGGTGTTGGCACCTTTTCCTGTCACCACATTGATGACCATTGAATGGAATGAATAAATAAATAAATAAATAAATAAATAAATGTTAATTCCCCATATTTCTCCCAAGACTGGCCACCTACCAATTCCCACCCATCAGCTAACCCTCCCCAATCATACTATAGCTACCAACCAGGGAGGGTTAAAGGCTAACACGTGCTTCCTCCTGGACGTGCGCTTCAATCCAGCCTACTGCATTTTTTTCACACTGCTGCTCTTGCAGTGTAACACAATCGGAGGAAAGCGCTCTGCCCTCTTCCTCATACATAGGCTCACAGATGACCATGATTGGCTAGTGTCCCTGTAATTGACAGGGGAGAGAGAGATTATGCCATCCCTCCCACCAAGACAGCATGACCAATTTCACTCTCCCAGCTATGGCAGTGGCATTGTCAGGATTCATACTGGCAATCAACTGACAAACGAGCAAATGCTTTTCTGTTACACCATCCGGGAGCCAAATAACGGCGGGAACACACACACACGTTGATTTTGGGCTGTCCCAGACAAAAGATGACCAACATGAGAAGAAATGTGGTGATATCTTTGATCCTAACTATAAAACAGTGGTCCTACATTGCATGGTCTTGTGTCCAAAGACAGCAAGGGACAAAATATTCTTAGTGTCAGAACGACTGCTGCTAAAACCTACATCTACTAGCCAACCAATAAGAATGCACACACTGGCACCAAAACCTGAATGCAACCTCGATTCTTGCTTACCTTCACTGTTTACCACTACAGCAGAACAGATGGATGACGCACGTTGATGGCATGTTATTCTCATATGTTGATTCGTGTCATAAAGCTTTGATTCAGTATGTCTCATCCAGGCTTGTAGTACTCGAGTCCAGGACTTGGACTCGAGTCCGACTCGTGCCCTAATTTCAAAGACTCATGACTCGACTTGGACTTGAGCACTGATGACTCAGACTTGTGCATTAACTGCATTAGGACTCGTAAATTGAAGACAAAGACTCAGATTTTTTTCTTCTTTATTTTTTGTAACATGCCATAATATTTTGGCATAAAATGTTTATATCTACATTAATTTTGCACTAATTTTGTGCAAGAGTGTCACACCTGTGCGCCTTGGCGCGTGCATCAGACAGACTCTCAGGCGCGCTCCGGACAGCGTGCGTGCCAAGTGGACTCTCATGCATGTGCCGTAAACGACCTGCACCTGCACAGGATTAAGGCGCAATCAGCGCGCCTATATAAAAACTGTGAAAACGCACTTACTTTGCGAAGTATTGAGTTGCATTGCTGACACGTTATCGAGCCTTATTTCCTGGTTTGGCTTCCTGATTCCCTGTTTCTCAACTTTGATTCTGCAGACTCTACGATAGCCTGTTTGTGCCTCACTCAACCTATTGCCCATTTCACTGTTTTACGATTTTTGCCTGCAGTTCTGGATTTTTATCCGTCTTCACTTGTATTAATAAACACACCTTCTGCACTTACATCTGTCTCCCAACCATCTCTGACAAAATACTTCGCACTCCCTGACAAAGAGAATGCACATTCACCTGTTCATACGTCATGTTCAGGAACAGTCATGTTAATGAAGCTGAAACAGCCGCCATCAAATGGTGCGGTTGGAGTGTTGGACTTGACTCAAATTTTTTTTAATGACTCGGACGTGAACACTGTGGACTCGACTACAACACTGGTGTCATTATCATACAGTCTACATACATCTAACTTGATGATGTACAGTGGTGCTTGAAAGTTTGTGAACCCTTTAGAATTTTCTATATTTCTGCACAAATATGACCTAGAACAACATCAGATTTTCACACAAGTCCTAAAAGTAGATAAAGAGAACCCAGTTAAACAAATGAGACAAAAATATTATACTTGGTCATTTATTTATTTATTGAGGAAAATTATCCCATATTACATATCTGTGAGTGGCAAAAGTATGTGAACCTCTAGGATTAGCAGTTAATTTGAATGTGAAATTAGAGTCCGGTGTTTTCAATCAATAGGATGACAATCAGGTGTGAGTGGTCACCCTGTTTTATTTAAAGAACAGGGATCTATCAAAGTCTGATCTTCACAACACGTTTGTGGAAGTGTATCATGGCACGAACAAAGGAAATTTCTGAGGACCTAAGAAAAAAAGTGTTGTTGATGCTCATCAGGCTGGAAAAGGTTACAAAACCATCTCTAAAGAGTTTGGACTCCACAGTCAGACAGATTGTGTACAAATGGAGGAAATTCAAGACCATTGTTACCCTCCCCAAGAGTGGTCGACCAACAAAGATCACTCCAAGAGCAAGGCGTGTAATAGTCAGCGAGGTCACAAAGGACCACAGGGTAACTTCTAAGCAACTGAAGGCCTCTCTCACATTGGCTAATGTGAATGTTCATGAGTCCACCATCAGGAGAACACTGAACAACAATGGTGTGCATGGCAGGGTTGCAAGGAGAAAGCCACTGCTCTCCAAAAAGAACATTGCCGCTCGTCTGCAGTTTGTTAAAGATCACGTGGACAAGCCAGAAGACTATTGGAAAAATGTTTTGTGGATGGATGAGAAAAAAATAGAACTTTTTGGTTTAAATGAGAAGCGTTATGTTTGGAGAAAGGAAAACACTGCATTCCAGCATAAGAACCTTATCCCATCTGTGAAACATGGTGGTGGTAGTATCATGGTTTGGGTCTGTTCTGCTACATCTGGGCCAGGACGGCTTGTCATCATTGATGGAACAATGAATTCTAAATTATACCAGCAAATTCTAAAGGAAAATGTCAGGACATCTGTCCATGAACTGAATCTCAAGAGAAGGTGGGTCATGCAGCAAGACAACGACCCTAAGCACACAACTCGTTCTACCAAAGAATGGTTAAGGAAGAATAAAGTTAATGTTTTGGAATGGCCAAGTCAAAGTCCTGACCTTAATCCAATCAAAATGTTGTGGAAGGACCTGAAGCGAGCAGTTCATGTGAGGAAACCCACCAACATCCCAGAGTTGAAGCTGTTCTATATGGAGGAATAGGCTAAAATTCCTCCAAGCCAGTGTGCAGGACTGATCAACAGTTACCGGAAACATTTAGTTGCAGTTATTGCTGCACAAGGGGGTCACACCAGATACTGAAAGCAAAGGTTCACATACTTTTGCCACTCACAGATATGTAATATTGGAACATTTTCCTCAATAAATAAATGACTAAGTATCATATTTTTGTCTCATTTGTTTAACTGGGTTCTCTTTATCTACTTTTAGGACTTGTGTGAAAATCTGATGATGTTTTAGGTCATATTTATGCAGAAATATAGAAAATTCTAAAGGGTTCACAAACTTTCAAGCACCACTGTACCCACATGTATTAGATCTATGGTACAAAGTGTGGCTTGCAATAAACTTGCATGATTGCTGTAATCTCAGTCTGTTGCTGCCATAAAAGATTTTTCAAGGATGCTCTCTGCCCCGCCGCCAATATTTTGCTTTTTGGTTCATTTAATTATATATGCAGCACCAAATCAAACCAAAGAGCAAAGGAACCAAAAGCGTCAATTTTGCTCCAATTCAGACACTACAAATGGACTAATAGTTGTGAAAGCGCTCTAAGATTATTAAAAACATAAATCGGATGTTTCCAGACTTTGGACTGCTACCGTAGTGCCCTTGACTGTCTATTATTCCAAAAGTATTTGATGCTGGAACGTCTACAGGCATGTCACACTGGAGTGGTAATCTTGCTATGTTTTATCATGGATTATGAATCTTTGCAAATACTTAACCCCAGATCTAATACAGGATGTGCACGACTGAATGATCAACACTCAAATCATGATGACTGCATGTATGCAGTTACAATCTCTGTAACACTGAATCTTGTACATCTTGGATGAGTGGCTAACGTCATTCCTCCTCCCTTAAAGCATACAAAACGGATGTGTTTTACGTTCTGGTTTGGCTGATCGACTGTTTGTTGGTGTAGGAGGAGGTGAAGAAGTGTCATTCATTCAAACACGCACAGCAGGAAAAAAGATTGAGAAGGAAAGGAGTGAAATAGAAAATGAGCCTGACAAGAAGAAAGGTGGAAGTAAAAGGGGGGGATGTGTCGTGTGTGTGTGTGAGAGAGAGAAGGTAAGACGAGTGCATGAAAGCAGTCAACATGTAAGCGTCTGAACTCTTCTGTGGGCAGTGAGGTGAGTTCAGCCGTTTGTGCGGTGTTGTTGGGAGGCTCTGCCAACAAAATCCCCAATTCTCACATGCACACACCAGCTTGATCAGTCAGACTAACAGGAAATCCTGACGCTTTCAGGCTGCTCATATCCTCAGTCATTAAACTCTCTATAATGCAGCTCCAAGCAATCTGCTTCCAGCTTTGCACGGAGAGCACGATGTCAGATGCAGGCAGGGCAATCAGCCAGAGCATGAAACAAACCTCCCCGATTCTATTAGTGAATTAAAGCTGACTTAATTCTCTCAATTTCAATCGTGCATGCTGTTATTTACAGCCCACATCCACTTAGGTGGGGTTTTCATTAATTTAGAAGCACCGCTGTCTCCAATATAGCCAAAGCACCCCAGCTACTTGAAATAGCAATTATAAAACACTTAAAATGTATAAATGTTAAAGGAAAATGATTAACAATGAGGTGATGTGATGTGACCTCACATGAAGCAGATTTAGTGTTGCCAACCCAAAGTGTTTCATTCTTTTTCTCCCTTTCTTCTTCTATAAACTGGCAGCGCTTTAGGTGTTTGTCATGTGGTGCAACGTCAATGGTCACTGGTGACAACAAATAATGATGTGCTCAGTTTTTATGGTTGCCTGAGAGCAAATGGTATAGAATCAAATGCTACATGTGAATCAAGATTGCAGTTTTGGGGCTGAAGATTAATGGCAAAATGGTATTCGGTGTAATACCGAATACCACCACAGGTCTCAGCCGACATGAGCCACTGATTCGGTTTGATTTTTCTTCTACATGTTCAGGCCATTCTCACAGGAGGCACATTTTACATATCTGTGGTGTTGTGATTGACTAAAAAGAAAAGGATCAAATTAACATTCAATTTCTGTTTGATTCAAGAAATGGATCTGTGTTTCTGGCTGAAATATTTCAAACTCATTTCCCTCCGAGGCAACAAAATGACACCATGATGAGTAAACTGTTGGACAGTCGAGCAAGGAGTAATGTGATCCATTTCTGATGAGACAATTTGTGCATTTCTTGATCAGTGCACGAAACTGTGAATAGCAGAAGACAGTCAACACTGGCAAGAAGACTCTGAGGAGTTCAAAGTCAAATCCTAGCTCACATCAGAAGGCAGCAGACGACTCACCATCATGATCATGAGATTTAAATGAGTGAGGTCTCTCTTGTCTCTGGCCAGCTGCATTATTCATTATTATGAACAAGAGCTTTCTGAATCATGAATACATTATCACCCAAAATCAGAAAAAAAAAGTTGGGAAGGTATGCTGAAATTGAAACTAACGCTGAAAACAATTATTTGTGAATAATCTTTGATCTGTATCACACTCAAAACAACACAGCAGCACATTATTTGAGGTTTTACCTCATGAATTTTGTTTTTTCAAAATAACCCCGTTTCAATTTGGATTCTTGCAACACTTTTTTTTTTTAAGTTAAAGCATTTACCACTTTATTATTTCTTTTCACAACACTTAAAAGATGTTTAGGGACTGAAAATACCAAGTGATGAAGTGTTTCAGGTGTTATTTTGTCCCGTTTTTCCTGCAAAAACTTCTTAATGTGTGTAACAGTCCGGGGTCGTCGTTGTCATATTCTTCATTTCAAAATTTGCCACACATTCTCTACTGGGGACAGAGGGGATACACCCTCTTCTTCCACAGCCATACCTTTGTAATGTGGGCAGAATGTGGTTTTGCATTGTCTTGTTGAAATCCCTGGAAAAGGTGTTGCCTTAATGGCAGCAAATGTTGCTCCAAAATCTCAATTTTTTTTTTCATTAATGCTCCATCACAGTTACCTTGGCCAAGGGCACTGACACAACCCCATACCATGACAGATGGCAGCTTTTGGATTTGTTGCTGGTGACAGTCTGGATGCTCCTTTTAGTCTTTGGTCCAGAGTATACAGTGTCCATTTCTTACAAAAAAGACCTGCAATACTGATTCATCTGACCACAATACACATCCCAGATGCCTCCGAGCCCAGAGAAGTTGACGGCGCTTCTGGACACATTTAACATAAGGCTTCCTTTTTGCATAATAAAGTTTTAACTGCCATTTGTGGATGTAACTCTGTGTTGTAGAGCTTGACAAAGGCTTGCCAAAGTAATCCAGAGCCCATGTGGTTATATCGGCTATAGATGAATGACGGTTCTTGATGCAGTACTGTCTGAGGGATCAAAGATGATGGATGTTCAGATTAGGCTTGTGCCCTTGCCCTTTATGCACCAAAACTCCTCCAGATTACTTGAACAGTTTAATGATATTATGCACCACAGAGGGTCAAATATTTCTTTGAGGAACAGTATTTTTAAACATTTAATTCATTTTCTCACACCTTTTTTTAACAAACTGGGGATCCTCGGCCCATCTTTGCTCCTCAAAGACTAGACCTTTCCTGGATACTGATTTTGTACCAAATCATGATTACCTGTTGACATCACCTGTTTCAAACCACATCATTATTTAATTGTTTTCTCATGACTAGCCCTAAATTGCCCTGTCTTAATTTTTTTTGGAATGTGTTGCAGGCCTGAAATGCAGGAATGGATGTATATTAACAAGTGAAATGAAGTTGACCAGACAAAACATGAAATATCTTGGGTTCATACTGTCTCCAATGAAATACAAGTCAAAGTAAATTTAGAAATCTCAGCTTTTTTTTTTTTTATTTGCATTTTCATACCGGCCCAAATTTTTTCTGATTTGGGGTTGTACCAGAAAAAAAAGAACAAAAAAAAAAAAAAAGAGACAATTAAATGTTCACTGCAAATGCACATCAGGTACGACATATGACTTTCACCACTCTGACAGAGACAGTTTGTTTAGCAAACTAGGTGGCGACCTGTGGATTTGTTTGTTTATTGGAGAGAGACGTGTACCAGCTCAGTGTCAACCTGGATCTGTATGATGCCATCCCACTGAGACAATCAGAAAGAGGAGACAGAAGGACAATGTGCCTTTTTATATGGTTAAAAACAATCTTAAAAAACAAAACAAAAAAACTGGGCTGCACTATAACAAGTCCACATCTGGCTGGTGCGCTTTTCTATGTCTGACTTTTTTCATGTAAAATCTGTGAACCATTTTCATCTGATGGGAAAACAGAAGTGTTGGGAGAGTGAGTGGGGTCTCAAGTAGCTTTCTTCTGATATGCAGAGATATGCAGATTGCAATGATGTGATCTTTGCAAGCGCCTTTATGTTTCCATGGGTACTGCCTCATCGAACAAACAAGAGTGCTCTGAGAGCACAATATCCACTGCTGGCAACTACGCCATAACTCTGGTAAAACGTGACTGAACTGAACAAAATTGCAATATGTGTATTACCGATATATAACAAAGAATCCTGCCAAGTTTCATGAAATTCCTCCAAAAATTGTGAGAGGAGTTGATTTCAGAAGGTGAGTACCCTTCCTGGGACAGACAGATGGGCGTCGCCACGACATAATAAAAATTGTGAGGGAAGTTGATTTCAGAAAGCAAGCACACCTTGATGAAATTGCAAAAGTTTGTTAATAATCAAGGGCACAACTCTGGTAAAATTTGCCTAAATTAAATGAAATTTCAATATGCGTATAACCGCCATACAACAAAGCCTTTTGCCAAGTTTGGTGAAATTGCCCCATAAATTGTGAGGGGGAGATGATTTCAGAAGGAAAACACACTTTCATGAAATTGTCAAATTATAATTTTGTGAATCAAGGGCTGTAACTCTGGTAAAATATGACTGAATTGAATGAAATTACAATATGCGTAGTACCGACATAACAAAAAATCCTGCCAAGTTTCATGAAATTCTTCCAAAAATTGTGAGAGGAGTTGATTTCAGAAGGTGAGCACCCTTCCTGGGATGGGCGGACGGACATCGCTGCAACATAACCCCCCTTCAGGCCTTTCAGCCAGCGGAGGATAAAAACAGTAAAAATGCATTGTGGTATTGGCGTGTGTGATATTACAGTCTGAAGAGGAAGTTAAAATCATCTGCACGTTTGTCTATGATGAAGTTTTGTTCAGGATGTTGTCTTTTAACGATAAATATTATGCAGTACAGAACATTTGTAACTTTCAAATGTCTACGTCCCGAGTGGCTCCTGAGTGACGCAACAGATTGGAGAATACACAGCTATTGGCCAAGACCCAAGGAAGAAAAATTGGTCAAAAGGATTGCATAACTCTAGCCTTCCCTTTTCAAATCACACAGACAGTTGACAATCGCTGTCAGAGAGCTCATGTATGTGGAAGAGGGCAGATAGTGCTTTCCTTGGAGGCTGGTGGGTGAGGAGTTTGCATACACTTTGCCAGACTCTTTGTCCTTCCTAAACCTGTGGAAAGCATGACTGGCGTTGCGTCTCTCCCCAACAGAGCTTTTGTGTCAAATATCTGAAAAATATGAGATCCACAGGGCTGAGTGTGTCCAAGTTCTTTCTGCTGATTACGAAACACTGAAATGTACCATTCCATCATCTAAAGAGATTGGGACTGGAGCCACTGGTAAAGAGACCACACTCACCAGATCAACCTGAGCAGGAAATGTAGCTGGTTTCCCCTACAGTGTTTTGTTAGATGTTAGAACACAGCGCTGTTGAATTAAGGTTAATATTCATGTGCGCCGATGTCTGTGATTGGTCCTTATTAACAATCGCAAGGGCTCTGTTACAAAATGGTGCCTTAAGTCCTTATCCAGTGATGAGGTCACGGTGCAGACCTCTGGATGTGTCAGTAAGTGCTGACATGAGGGAGTGAAAACAAGCATTTGCAAGATTAATCACACTCAGTATTAAAAGAGAGAGAGAGAGAAAATGGTTGTGATGCGATGAGCAATAAAATTTCAAATGAAGTTCATAATCAATCATTGTCAATTCCATGCAGTAATTCCTTATAAAACAATTTACAGGCTATAAACTTAAATTCGTTACTGAAATCACACTTGATTTAATCATTTTTAATAATTCTGCTTCATGGTCATGGGGAAAAAAATAATAATGAAAGACACTGAAAGAGATAATATTTGTCTTTCACAATAATAACAAAGTTTACGTTTTATTATCATGAGGCACTGTAGCTACTTTGAGACAAGAATAGACGAGAAAAGGTCAGACAAGAGACCGGCGGTGGCAATAATAATAATTTTCTCATCGCAGAGAAGCGATGAGACTAGATGACATGCAGGAACAAGTGGTGAGACGAGACGAGATGAGACAAGCAATGGAAAGAAAAGAGGAGAGATGAGACAATAAACGAGAGAACGATGTGAAGAGATGAGAAGCAAGACAAGGAGAAGAAACAAGAACAGAAGTTACAAGACGACGTGACAAGACAAGAGATAAGAAGTGAAACAAGAAGTGACTAGATGAGAAGAGATGAGAAAAGGTGAGACCCAAAGAGAGGAGAGAAGCGATGAGAAGAAAAGGGGAAAAGGAAAGATGAGCAGTGAAGAACGAAGTGGCAAGAAGAGATGAGACGACATGAACATGAGAAAATTATCAACTCGTCACATCTCATCATCTTTCTTCTTGTATTCTCTTATCATCTTGTATCTTCTTATCTAGTCAAGACAAGACGAAAGGAGGAGGACAACAAAAAACGGCAGAGACGAGGAGGAACCAGTCGAGAAAAGACAGGACCAATGTGCACAACGAGTCTGTGCAATCCTGTGCCATATGCTAATAATCTGTAGAGTGAAATAAATAATGTAGAGTTGAAATAAATAATGGCATCATCAAAGTTCTGAACTAAAAACTGCTTTAAATTTCCTCCAGTTCACATGAATGAATAATGAGCTTTCACCTCTGCCACCTGCTCTAGCCTCCCACCGCTGGCCAAACTCATTATGCTCAGAACAAAATCAGACCTGAGGTTTACAAAACATTTGGGGGAAAAAACAAAAAAACAAAACTCCTTATGGTCTCTATAAACTCGATACAGTCAATTTTGCCACGAAAATCCTTGTGCAGCAATTCAAACTCTCTCAATCTTTTTGCATGAATTCATTTCAGAATTTTTTTTTTTTTGGGGGGGGGGGGGGGGGGGGGGGAGACAGAGGCATCGAGAGGGCACTTTTCTTGCTGTCACCTGCCTGCAATCCATCACCTTCATCACCAATTGACTATTGATGAATAGAACGGCCGTGTCACCAAACACAGCTGCTAGAAGCTGTGTGCCCTTGACGGTGTGTTTGTGTCACGCCCAGACACACACACACACACACACACACACACACACACAGCTGCTGGAAGATTAAAAGGGTGTGAGCCTGGACATCTGTTGATAAAGCACTACAGAAGCTCCGGAGATAGAAAAACATGAACATAAGAAATGGAAGGAGAAGAAACAAAGGAAAAGGGGACATCACAAACCAATCATACTGATAGCTGCTGTTAGCACGGAGTCTGTCAGATTCATTCAATTTAATACTCGGTATTCCTGTGTGTGTGTGTGGGGGGGGGTGGGGGGGGTGTAATTGGAGGTGTGGGTCTGTACTCACCCCAATGGGCTGGAAGATCAGGCCGTCCACTTCATGACTGACCTGAGAGGTGAAACTGCCCTCAAGGAGCTGTGAGAGGGAGAGAGAGAGAGGTGTGTTAATGTGCTGACTAACAAAGCAGACAAAGGAAAAAAACTGGGGAAACAGAAGTGAGAGGAGAAAGATAGATGAGAATGATAATGCGTCTGAGAGAAAAGGGAGGAAGAAGGGCGAGAAGAGCAGAGTGAATAAGGCAAAGGAAAGCAGGAACGCAGAGAAACTGTGAGGAGGAGAGACAGAGAGAAGAGAAACAAAGCAAGAAAAAGACAATAAACTGAGGAAAAAGAAAGAAAGAAAGAAAGAAAGAAAGAAAGAAAGAAAGAAAGAAAGAAAGAAAGAAAGAAAGAAAGAAAGAAAGAAAGAAAGAAGGGGAAGGGAGATACAGCGTGAGAGACAGCAAGCGTGAGAGACAGCAAGGGACACGGTAAGAATGGAGAGACAGCAAGCGTGAGAGACAGCAAGGGACACGGTAAGAATGGAGAGAGAGCAAGAAGAGAGAGCGCAAACACAGCAAGAAGACGAGAGAGAGAGAGAAAGGAGAGGCAGCAAGAAACAAGCAAGAGACAAAGAAACGAGCGAGAGAGAGAGAGAAAGAAGAGGCAGCAAGAAACAAACAAGAGACAGAAAGAAACGAGCGAGAGAGAGAGAAAGGAGAGGCAGCAAGAAACAAACAAGAGACAGAAAGAAACGAGCGAGAGAGAGAGAGAAAGGAGAGACAGTAAGAAACAAACAAGACAGAAAGAAACGAGAGAGACAGAAAGGAAGGAGAGGCAGCAAGAAACAAACAAGAGACTAAAAGAAACGAGAGAGAGAGGCAGCAAGAAACAAACGAGAGAGAAGACAGGAAGGAGTGAGTGAGAGAAAGAAGGCAGAGATAGCAAGAAAAGGGAGAGAGAACGGGGACAGAGAGAAGATAGACAGAGAATGACTGATAGAGGGGTAGTGTAAGGTGCTGAGACAACAGATGATGCAAAAAAGTGACAGCGGGCAGAGAAGTGAACTCTGCTTGTGTGGGAAAACGCGCGCGCGACTGATGAAATTTCGTATTTTAACTTCTCTGTATGCAGTAGTCTCTGGGGTTTGATCACAACACTGGTAATAAAACACACGTCAGTGTTTTTACATTCATGTCTCCCCCAGTGAAATAAAGAAAAAGCTGAGCTGAACAGTGAGACTCGAAGTGTCTTAAATAATAAAAATAAAGAAAAAAACCCCACTGAATTTATTAGAAGGCGTGTCCAAACTTTTGACTGGTACTGTACGTTTCAGGGGGCTCCTTTAATCGAACACATGGCACTGAACACACTAGTTTGCATTAGCGCCGTCACACCTGTATTGTGCCATGCTGTAGACAACACTTTCACTTTAATAATAATCATATAACAGTTAGTTCAGGTCCACTAATCTGATTGGTCAAAGCAGCGTTCCAAGAATTCTGCCGTTTCACAGAACAGAATGGGAAGTTTCACTGCATGCATCACTCTGTGCATTGCGTCTGCATCCTGCACGCAAAATTCCACTTCCGAGTTCAAAACACCAGTAACGTCATCGGTGTACGAGGAAAATGATACTTAATATGAAAGCTCGTCAGATGAAGATGAAAAGGAAGAAGGTACTCTAATATTTCCAATCCGGAATCTCCTTCAACAGGAATGAACAAATCAATGTGAGCGAGCCAGCTAGTCAACGTGCTATCAAGTGAGTCTTCGGGATCTGTTTCCGCCAGCAGAACAAAAATAAACAGAAAATCTGGCCATAGTGTCCAAAATGTACTTGAAATTCATTTCTTGTTTATAGAACAAGAAGAGCAATATCACACTCGAGGTCGCGTAGTGCTGAGTTGGCTATAAGCCATGTATGACAAGATTGAGTGGAACAACTGTTTTATTCTATCCACATTCACTGGATTTTGAGAAAAACAAAGCATTTTTTTCCTTGCAAATTTGATGAATAAAAACTTTATCCAAAACAGCCAACAAACTCATTTCTGCTTAGAATGGAAACAAACAGATGAAATGACAGGAGCAATTTGTGAAAAATGCTATAATAATTCTTGGGGGAAAAAAAGATACATTCTTACCATCAAATACTTTTATTCCCTATTTTGTTGCTTTTTTGGGGGATTTGTTTTTGAGTAGAGATTTTATTTCGTCCTTGGTTGGTTCAGCAACATGCGCCGCCACTTTGCTTTTCTCTACTCATGGTATATGAGCTGGTAGGAGAGTAGCCAATCAGAGTGAGTGATTGCTCATATCCAGTGAATGAGCGAATGTGGATAGAAACATTATATAGATCACAAAAAACTACTGCTGTACATGCTTCGCATACTCTTTAAACCTGTATGTGCAAAAAAATTGTTTCCATTTTACTGTTAGGCTAGATTATCATTCATTTAAGTTAACGGTAAATTATCCGACAGTAACTTCACTAACTAAAATACAGCCAATTTTGGATACAGCTGAAGGTTCGTACTGATTCGATTGTGTTTGTGGGATTACTTTTGATTTTTTTCATGATTGTGAAATGTAAAATGTCTTGTAAAGGTGATGCAGATGCAAAAAAATAAAGCATTCAATGTGAATTCGAAGCTATTTGAATACATAAAGTTCTAAATTCAATTATCTGAAATTCAAGTCTTGAAAATCTAGGTTGAAACACTCGGGTAATAAATCACACAAAAAATGTAAACTATATAGACACAAGCAGAATCTTGAAATCTACCTCCCAAAAGTAACCAAGCTTAGTGACCAGATTTCTGACTTTTCACAGACAGGGCTGAGGTAGTGAGATTGATTTTGCTCAATATCACTGATATTAGGTTTTAACGGTGGTCACGCTATGAATTTCAAGTCTGTGACAGACAGGTTAAAATCCTGTCAAACTACGATTGGTATAAACCTATCGTAGTTTGTTGACTTCACCAGCATTAAAAAACAAAAAGAAAAAAAAAACATACTATTTAAATAATTTGTTACTTCATTCATTCCATTGGTCTATTCCCAACATTTAATTCAACAGAAGTAGTAAAACGAGACCATCAATGACGGTGTAGCTCACTCCGGCCCAGTCTAGTCCAGAAGGAATGATCTAAAGTGGGCCACCTTGCGTAATAAATGTTGCAAGTTATATATGATGGTGCTTGAAAGTTTGTGAACCCTTTAGAATTGTCTATATTTCTGCATAAATATGACCTAAAATCATCAGATTTTCACACAAGTCCTAAAAGTACATGAAGAGAACCCAGTTAAACAAATGAGACAAAAATATTATACTTGGTCATTTATTTATTTATTTATTTATTGAGGAAAATTATCCAATATTACATATCTGTGAGTGGCAAAAGTATGTGAACCTCTAGGATTAGCAGTTAATTTGAAGGTGAAATTAGAGTCAGGTGTTTTCAATCAATAGGATGACAATCAGGTGTGAGTGGGCACACTTTTATTTAAAGAACAGGGATCTATCAAAGTCTGATCTTCACAACACGTTTGTGGAAGTGTATTATGGCACGAAAAAAAAAAAGGAGATTTCTGAGGACCTCAGAAAAAGCGTTGTTGATGCTCATCAGGCTGGAAAAGGTTACAAAACCATCTCTAAAGAGTTTGGACTCCACCAATCAACAGTCACACAGACTGTGTACAAATCGAGGAAATTCAAGACCATTGTTACCCTCCCCAGGAGGGGTCGACCAACAAAGATCAAGAGCAAGGCGTGTAATAGTCGGCAAGGTCACAAAGGACCCACAGGGTAACTTCTAAGCAACTGAAGGCCTCTCTCACATTGGCTAATGTTAATGAGTCCACCATCAGGAGAACAGTGAACAACAATGGTGTGCATGGTAGGGTTGCAAGGAGAAAGCCACTGCTCTCCAAAAAGAACATTGCTGCTCGTCTGCAGTTTGCTAAAGATCACGTGGACAAGCCAGAAGGCTATTGGAAAAATGTTTTGTGGACGGATGAGAACAAAACAGAACTTTTTGGTTTAAATGAGAAACATTATGTTTGGAGAAAGGAAAACACTGCATTCCAGCATAAGAACCTTGTCCCATCTGTGAAACATGGTGGCGGTAGTATCATGGTTTGGGCCTGTTTTGCTGCAACTGGGCCAGAACAGCTTGCCATCATTGATGGAACAATGAATTCTGAATTATACCAGCAAATTCTAAAGGAAAATGTCAGGACATCTGTCCATGAACTGAATCTCAAGAGAAGGTGGGTCATGCAGCAAGACAACGACCCTAAGCACACAACTTGGTCTACCAAAGAATGGGTAAAGAAGAATAAAGTTAATGTTTTGGAATGGCCAAGTCAAAGTCCTGACCTTAATCCAATCGCAATGTTGTGGAAGGACCTGAAGTGAGCAGTTCATGTGAGGAAACCCACCAACATCCCAGAGTTGAAACTGTTCTGTACGGAGGAATGGGCTAATATTCCTCCAAGCCAGTGTGCAGGACTGATCAACAGTTACCGGAAACGTTTAGTTGCAGTTATTGCTGCACAAGGGGGTCACACCAGATACTGAAAGCAAAGTCCTCATACTTTTGCCACTCACAGATATGTAATATTGGAACATTTTCCTCAATAAATAAATGACCAAGTATAATATTTTTATCTCATTTGTCTGTGAATATTCTCAGTCATCCAGGTCATAGTAACTATGGGTGGTAAAAGAGAGCAACTGGACTTGCTTGAAGATTCTTGAAGACGTTTCACCTCTCATCCGAAAGGCTTCTTCAGTTCTGTCTGACTGGTAGGGAGTATCAGGTATTTATCCTCTCATGGATGAAAAGCTCATCTAAGGTGTCGTTGAGTCATCCTGTTGGTGTGGGTCACTGGGGGCTGAATGTGAATGGCCTCGAGAGTCATTAGGGTGATCAATGGATTGCCCGTTAAGGTGATCAATGGAATGCTGATTCTCTCTGTCCTCCTGTGAGCCACTGAAAACAGCTGGGTTTTGGTGTGCATTCAGTTGTCTGGGAAGTGTGCCAAGGACTGCATTGTAGGTGGCTGATAAATTATGTCTTAGACCCCCACCTCTGTTCAGTGATGGCCGTTCCAGGTTGACAAAAATGGCTTCTTTAACTCCTCGCTCATACCAACGATCCTCTCTGGCTAAAATGCGTACGCTGGAATCCTGAAATGAGTGTCCTTTGTTGTTAAGATGAAGGTAGACAGCAGAGTCCTGGCCTGAGGAACTGGCTCTCCTGTGTTGAGCCATACGCCTGTGAAGCGGTTGCTTGGTTTCACCAATATACGAGTCCGTGCATTGCTCACTGCACTGAATTGCATACACCACGTTGTCCTGTTTGTGTCTGGGTATTCTGTCCTTAGGGTGGACCAATTTCTGCTTCAGGGTGTTACTGGGTCTGAAATGTACCGGAATGTTGTGTTTGTAGAAGATCCTCCTGAGTTTCTCAGATAGACCAAAAATGTAGGGAATGACAATGCTCTTGCATTTGTTCCTGTTATCCTCCTTGTCCGTTATGTTCCTTTTCCTGCTCTTGAAGAAAGGCCAGTTGGGATACCCACAGTTCTGAAGTGCTTTCCTGATGTGATTCTGCTCCTTCTCTTTTCCCTCTACCGTTGTAGGGATGTTCTGAGCCCTGTGTTGCAAGGTCCTAATGACCCCCAATTTGTGGTCCAGTGGGTGGTGAGAATCGAAGAGTAGGTACTGGTCTGTGTGTGTGGGTTTCCGGTAGACCTCGATGCTAAGGCTTCTGTCTTGTCTAATGTGTACATCACAATCCAAGAAGGCTAGATTATTCCCACTTACGTCCTCCCGAGTGAAACTGATGTTGATATCCACTGCATTGATGTGTTTAGAGAAGGCTTCCACTTCATGGGCTTTGATTTTAACCCAGGTGTCATCCACGTATCTGAACCAGTGGCTGGGAGCAACTCCTGAAAAAGTGGTCAAGGCTTTATGTTCCACTTCCTCCATGTAAAGATTGGCCACAATAGGGGACACCGGTGAGCCCATGGCACATCCATGCTTCTGTCTGTAGAAACTTTCATTAAACTGGAAATAAGTGGTAGTCAGGCAGAGGTCAAGCAGGGTGCAAATCTGGTCCGTGGTGAGGTTCGTTCTATCCAGTAAGGTGTTGTCTTGAAGGAGTCGTTTTCTAACAGATTCAACTGCTTCTGTGGTGGGAATGCAGGTGAAAAGAGAAGTGACATCATAAGAAACCATGGTTTCATCTAAGTCTAGTTTGAGGTCTGCAACTTTAGTAGCAAAATCTTGGGAGTTTTTGACGTGATGTAGCGTATTCCCAACAAGAGGAGCCAGGATGGTGGCTAGGTGTTTGGCAATGTTATAGGTGACAGAGTTTATACTGCTGATGATAGGTCTGAGTGGAGCTCCTTCCTTGTGAATCTTGGGGAGTCTGTATATGAGAGGAACGGCTTCCCCGGGGTACAATCTGTAGTACAGAGATCGGTTGATGGCTTGGTCCTTTTCTAGTTGTTGCAGGCAGCTAACAATTTTCTTTTTGTAACAACTGGTGGGGTCCCATCTTAAGGTTTCATAGGTGGTTGTGTCGCTGAGGAGACTGGTCATCTTTGAGTGGTAGTCCGCTGTGTTTAGCACCACTGTGCATCTCCCTTTGTCAGCAGGAAGGATGGTGATGTCCCAGTCTCTCTGAAGCAATGTAAGAGCCCTCCTTTCTTGGCTGGTGAGGTTGGAGGGGGGTGCTTTTGCACCGGACAGAGCAGCTGATACCTTCAGTCTAAGTTGTTCTGCCTCTGTGTTGGTCAGGTTGTTGTTTCTGATGGCTGACTCTGTGGCTGTGATGAGAGGTGAAAGGTGAGAGGTGAAACGTCTTCAAGAATCTTCAAGCAAGTCCAGTTGCTCTCTTTTATCACCCATATTTATCTCATTTGTTTAACTGGATTCTCTTTATCTACTTTTAGGACTTGTGTGAAAATCTGATCTTGTTTTAGGTCATATTTATGCAGAAATATAGAAAATTCTAAAGGGTTCACAAACTTTCAAGCACCACTGTATATAGATCCTAGGAATACCGACCTATTCACCAGAAAGATTCCAAAATGGCAAGGAATTGACTGAGAAGCAATTTTTGTTGAACTGCTCATTAAGGCTTCATTAGTCCACTATTAACTTCATTAATAATTGTAATTAAGCAAATCTGGGTAGAAGTTATATGCACCCTAGGTACCCCTACTTTCCTACCAGAAAGAATCAAAAGTGGTGAAGAACTGAGGGAGAAGCAGCGATTTGTGTGGAAACTGCTAGTTAGGGATTGATTAATTACTCCATATCTTCATTATTAATTGCAATTATGCAAATTTGGGAAGAAGCCATATGCACCCCAGGCAGACCTACCTTCCTGCCGAAAAGAATAAAAATTGGTGAAGAACTGAGAGAAGAAGCGATTTCCGTGAAATATGGATGACTGACAACACATGACGGCATAAGTCATCAGCTGTCGGCCAGATGAGCAAAAAAAAAAAAAAAAACTCACACACACAAAAACTTCAGTAATGCACTCCAAAATAAATATTCTTAACAAAATAAATTAAAAATAAAGTAATAAACCTCTAATTGAATGAGAATGTATGATCTTATTTGTCTGTGCGTGGGTTTGTGCTGCGATTCGTGTTACTGGCCTGGGACGAGAAGCTGCACAAGTCATCTTTTAGTTCAAAAATTGGTTTAATCGCCATTCAAGGCAGCCAGGTGAATGTGGGAATACAAGTCTTTGATATCTCCTCACAGTCTGTCTCTTCCTTCAGAGAATTCAACCCTTACAGAATGCTGCCGACCTTTTGGGAATCCATCCGGTCTGTGGCTGCTGAAGGATTCCACAACCAGGCCATGAATCTCAGAAGCATGAGGAAAATCACATTGGGATTATTCCACTTCATAATCTTCTGATAAAGATTTTTGAACAGAAATTCGAGTGAAAAACACACTCAATTCAAGAGCAATAAAGACTATTCCTGCCAGACTCGCACACTACCTTGATTTCTTCCTCTCTTCCGACATCTCCAAGACTTCCTATATATACACACACAGTTTTTTCATGCCACACACCTCTTTTCATCATAATATTTGGAATTTCATTGACTTAACTCTGTATTACAGTGGTGCTTGAAAGTTTGCGAACCCTTTAGAATTTTCGATATTTCTGCATAAATAGGACCTAAAACATCATCAGATTTTCACACAAGTCCTAAAAGTAGATAAAGAGAACCCAGTTAAACAAATGAGACAAAAATATTATACTTGGCCATTTATTTATTGAGCAAAATGATCCAACATTACATATCTGTGAGTGGCAAAAGTATGTGAACCTTTGCTTTCAGTCTCTGGTGTGACCCCCTTGTGCAGCAATAACTGCAACTAAACGTTTCCGGTAACTGTTGATCAGTCCTGCACACCGGCTTGGAGGAATTTTAGCCCATTCCTCCATACAGAACAGCTTCAACTCTGGGACGTTGGTGGGTTTCCTCACATGAACTGCTCGCTTCAGGCCCTTCCACAACATTTTGATTGGATTAAGGTCAGGACTTTGACTTGGCCATTCCTAAACATTAAATTTATTCTTCTTTAACCATTCTTTGGTAGAACGACTTGGGTGCTTAGGGTCGTTGTCTTGCTGCATGACCCACCTTCTCTTGAGATTCAATTCATGGACAGATGTCCTGACATTTTCCTTTAGAATCCGCTGGTATAATTCAGAATTCATTGTTCCATCAATGATGGCAACTGTCCTGGCCCAGATGCAGCAAAACAGGCCCAAACCATGATACTACCACCACCATGTTTCACAGATGGGATAAGGTTCTTGTACTGGAATGCAGTGTTTTCCTTTCTCCAAACATAAGGCTTCTCATTTGAACCAAAAAGTTCTATTTTGGTCTCATTCATCCACAAAACATTTTTTCCAATAGCCTTCTGGCTTGTCCACGTGATCTTTAGCAAACTGCAGACGAGCAGCAATGTTCTTTTTGGAGAGCAGTGGCTTTCTCCTTGCAACCTTGCCATGCACACCATTGTTGTTCAGTGTTCTCCTGATGGTGGACTCAGCCAATGTGAGAGAGGCCTTCAGTTGCTTAGAAGTTACCCTGGGGTCCTTTGTGACCTCGCCGACTATTACATGCATTGCTCTTGATCTTTGCTGGTCGACCACTCCTGGGGAGGGTAACAATGGTCTTGAATTTCCTTTACACAATCTGTCTGACTGTGGATTGGTGGAGTCCAAACTCTTTAGAGATGGTTTTGTAACCTTTTCCAGCCTGATGAGCATCAACGCTTTTTTCTGAGGTCCTCAGAAATCTCCTTTATTCGTGCCTATACACTTCCACAAACGTGTTGTGAAGATCAGACTTTGATAGAACCCTGTTCTTTAAATAAAACAGGGTGGCCACTCACACCTGATTGCCATCCCATTGATTGAAAACACCTGACTCAACTTGCACCTTCAAATTAACTGCTAATCCTAGAGGTTCACATACTTTTGGCGCTCACAAATATGTAATAATGGATCATTTTCCCCAATAAATAAATGACCAAGTAAATTTTTGTCTTATTTGTTTAACTGGGTTCTCTTTATCTACTTTTAGGACTTGTGTGAAAATCTGATGTTTTAGGTCATATTTATGCAGAAAATTCTAAAGGGTTCACAAACTTTCAAGCACCACTGTATCACCATTATAAGTTTGTTTACGTCCATGACTTTCTTTAAGAAAGTTTTAAAGTAATGATTTATCACCGCTGATAGATTGAGGCAGCACGCTTTTCAACCGGGTGAGCCTTCAATACAAAGCTTCAGCTACTTTTGCCCTGACTCCTTTTGCAGCAGAACACTTGTCTCGAGTCTAGCATTTAAAACTGAGAAGTGTAAGTGAATGAGCATTGAATGATTTCTGCGTAGCAGTGAAAGAACGTTCTGGATGCTGTGTGAAGACAGTTTTTTGTTCTTTTTCTTTCATTTATGCCAAACAAAATCTCAAAGCTGAGCTCAAGGCTGTCAACTCGGAGGGTCAGAGAAGCTCAGCTGCATAAGAACACAAATTAATGAGAACATTCATGCGCGCACGCACACACACAGAATTACATGTTCATGGTCGCATACTACCTTGAGCAACACAATGCCTTAAGTAATGTCATTCAATAACTTCTGAATACTTTACCAAGGACACTGAGCAACCTGCAAGATAAGGAATTAATTTTAGATTTGAGACATCAGAGTTGTACTCGAAGCTCAGGAAGTGTGAGGAGTTTGGCGTTTGCTGATCTTCCAGAACATGGCTGTTGAAAACCATTTAAGTTTCCAGTCAATCCCAAAACCCATCAGTCAATATGAAGGGGGAGATAAGGTCTTGGAAAGGTCAAGATTCACAAAAAGAAAATGGCATGACTATACAAAATTTGGCTTCCTGGAAAATTCATTTACACATGGGCATCTGACATTAAACTTGATTGGTTTAAAAAAAAAATGCTTGGTGTACAAGTCAGAATGCCTATGCTGAGTCAAAACTGTCAAAAACTCCATTGTAAAAGCAGGAAAAGATGATGCGGTAGAACGTTTTACTATGCTGCTTAACAACTGCATAGTACCCCAGTCGGAATCGAGCCATTATCATGAACATGCTACATCTTTGGTGGAAAACAAAGATGAAAAATTAAAGTGCTTTCATTTATGTTAACGTTCAGTAGAGCACATGAGGAATAATATGTAGTCCCATGATGGGGTGGAAACATTTTCAACTTCGTCCTTTTACAAATCACTTGTCTGAAGTAGAAAATGCAGAGCCAGTATATACAGTGGGGCAAAAAAGTATTTAGTCACCAATTGTGCAAGTTCTCCCACTTAAAAAGATGAGAGAGGCCTGTAATTTTCATCATAGGTACACTTCAACTATGAGAGACAAAAATGAGAAAAAAAATTCCAGAAAATCACATTGTCTGATTTTTAAAGAATTTATTTGCAAATTATGGTGGAAAATAAGTATTTGGTCAATAACAAAAGTTCATCTCAATACTTTGTTATATACCCTTTGTTGGCAATGACGGAGGTCAAACGTTTTCTGTAAGTCTTCACAAAGTTTTCACACACTGTTGCTGGTGTTTTGGCCCATTCCTCCATGCAGATCTCTTCTAGAGCAGTGATGTTTTGGGGCTGTCGCTGGGCAACACGGACTTTCAACTCCCTCCAAAGATTTTCTATGGGGTTGAGATCTGGAGACTGGCTAGGCCACTCCAGGACCTTGAAATGCTTCTTACGAAGCCACTCCTTCGTTGCCCGGGCGGTGTGTTTGGGATCATTGTCATGCTGAAAGACCCAGCCACATTTCATCTTCAATGCCCTTGCTGATGGAAGGAGGTTTTCACTCAAAATCTCACGATACATGGCCCCATTCATTCTTTCCTTTACACGGATCAGTCGTCCTGGTCCCTTTGCAGAAAAACAGCCCCAAAGCATGATGTTTCCACCCCCATGCTTCACAGTAGGTATGGTGTTCTTTGGATGCAACTCGGCATTCTTTATCCTCAAAACATGACAAGTTGAGTTTTTACCAAAAAGTTCTATTTTGGTTTCATCTGACCATATGACATTCTCCCAATCCTCTTCTGGATCATCCAAATGCTCTCTAGCAAACTTCAGACGGGCCTGGACATGTACTGGCTTAAGCAGGGGGACACGTCTGGCACTGCAGGATTTGAGTCCCTGGCGGCGTAGTGTGTTACTGATGGTAGCCTTTGTTACTTTGGTCCCAGCTCTCCGCAGGTCATTCACTAGATCCCCCCGTGTGGTTCTGGGATTTTTGCTCACCGTTCTTGTGATCATTTTGACTCCACAGGGTGAGATCTTGCGTGGAGCCCCAGATCGAGGGAGATTATCAATGGTCTTGTATGTCTTCCATTTTCTAATAATTGCTCCCACAGCTGGTTTCTTCACACCAAGCTGCTTACCTATTGCAGATTCACTCTTCCCAGCCTGGTGCAGGTCTACAATTTTGTTTCTGGTGTCCTTTGACAGCTCTTTGGTCTTGGCCATAGTGGAGTTTGGAGTGTGACTGTTTGAGGTTGTGGACGGGTGTCTTTTATACTGATAACGAGTTCAAACAGGTGCCATTAATACAGGTAACGAGTGGAGGACAGAGGAGCCTCTTAAAGAAGTTACAGGTCTGTGAGAGCCAGAAATCTTGCTTGTTTGTAGGTGACCAAATACTTATTTTACCGAGGAATTTACCAATTGATTCATTAAAAATCCTACAATGTGATTTCCTGGATTCTTTCCCCCCATTCTGTCTCTCATAGTTGAAGTGTACCTATGATGAAAATTACAGGCCTCTCTCATCTTTTTAAGTGGGAGAACTTGCACAATTGGTGGCTGACTAAATACTTTTTTGCCCCACTGTACAGGGTTATTTTGTCATTACCAAACCTGTATGGTGACTAGGCCACGACAAAACCTTAAAGCAGATATGCAAAACCTTTATTTTTAAATAAATTTCTGAGTAGATAGTATCTCCATCCTTGACTCTTGTATGCTACATAAATGGGAATTTAAAAAAAATACATATTTTTGAGAATTAAAATCAACCGCAAAGTTGGAATTCGAACTGCCCCGCTGAGCCAGCCAGCCCTGAGTGTGTGACGTCACTGCGGTAACCGGTTTTAAGGCTGAGGCCTTTTACAACTATAGACCAAAGTCATATAAATAAAAATTTATGGTGAAAGCAAGAAATATCGTTACCGACTTGCTCAACTAAGACTGATTTGACTTCACTAATTGTGGGTTGACTCTCATTAAAACAGGATCGGTGTTATAACTTATACATGTACATGCATGCATTTTCACTGATAAAATGTAAAAGGCTAATTAAATAATCAGATGAACTGAGACAATCACCTTCTGAAGCAAATTAAATAATCTTATACCGGTAACTTAAACACACAAGTTACATGTATTAATCTAAATGCAGGTAAACAACGTGGTGATTTTTTATCCAAATGAGAGTTGGAGCTTACCCGTCTGTGTTCTCGCTTCTTGAAGGCCGATCTTGTGGCCGATTGTTTTGAAACAATGTGACTTTCAGTTGTTCGTTCAGTTCTCCGTTCATTCACTTCTTCCACGTAAGGGTGAGATGGCAGCAATATCCAGTTTAGAAATAAGACGGCTGCTCCACTCTTTCTCCATTCTCTCCATTACTGAGTACTCCACCATTACTGCTCGGCTCAGGCAATTACTAAAACCCGGGATGGAACGGGATGTCACCGGTTTTAGCAACAACCATGGGGAGGTCACTGCCCAAGCGATAAGTCACATCCCGTTCCATTCCGGGTTTTACCAACAACCCTCAGCTGACTCCGGGAAAACTGGTGCAACTAAACACACTTTCCTTTAAAAATAAATAAATAAATAAATAAATAAATAAATGCTTTCCTTTTCCTGTAGTTTTATTTAATAGTTGGTACTGCACCCTCTTTCATTACAGGCTTATCGCCAACGCTCCTCAACAGATCAGAGGTCTTGAACGAGTCTTCAGTAAAACATGGAGAGTAGAGGAGAGACCAGTGTGCCCATGAACTTCTCACAAAACACATCCAAATCTTTGCAGTTTGAACATTCTTTGGCCATGAATGCAACGTAAATCCACCTTCTGTAGTGTTGCTGCACCCGCCAGTAACACATCTACTGTATGTGGCATGGCAATAAATTAGCTCAAAATGGAGGATCGGAGTTGCAGTCAGCTCTGTTTTTTAGTATAGCGGAAATGGTGATGAGACTGATAGACTTCCTGCTGTGACGTTACGGACGTCAAGGTCATTCACTCAGACCGCTACCTATATGAATCACTTTAATCGTAAAAATTACTATACAGGTAGTCGTCGACTTACGACTGCGTTTGGTTACGACTGACCGGTCGTAAACCGATCTGGTTGTAAGTCGGCCTATGTTAAATGAAGTAAGTATATTGTGATGTGTAATGATATTGTAATCATCTTAAAGTCTTATTTTATCAACATTTTCTTATTTCATTACCTTGGCTCATTATTTGGTTTAAGTCAAACACTGCATATTACACTGCGTACAGTACAATTCGTTTAATATGTGCAAAACAAAAAATACGAAATACAGGTGTGAAAAATAGAAAACATTTTAGTTTGAAACATACCAAAATACAAATGTAAAACACAGCAAAATACAAAACTTAGTGACTGCTGGCATCACTGGTGCTTGGCTGTGGGTCGTCTACGTCATCATCAGCTGTTGCAGCGCTCGGGCTGGTGGGAGGATTTGCTCGTTTCATAAACCAGGAGCTGGGGCAGAAACTGTATGATGGAGCGCGCGAGAGACTGCACATGTGCCTGGAGCTGGGACGGAAACTGTTGTATGCGGCGAGAAGCGCTGCCAGGAGCTGGGGTGGAAATTGTTGTACGCAGCGAGAGACGCTGCCGGGAGCTGGGGCGGAAACTGTTGTACGCGGTGAGAGGCGCTGCCAGGAGCTGGGGCGGAAACTGTTGTACGTGGCAAGAGGAGCTGCCGGGAGCTGGGGCGGAAACTGTTGTACGCGGTGAGAGGCGCTGCCGGGAGCTGGGGCGGAAACTGCTGTACACGGCGAGAGGTGCTGCCGGGAGCTGGGGCGGAAACTGTCGTATGCTCAGCTAGCTCAGCTGGGAAACACTTGCCAGTCATAACCAGACGGTCGTAAAGTCGATCAGTCGTAAGTCGCATAGGTCGTAAGTCGACGACTACCTGTATTAGGTTTATTGTTAACGCTTAAAAACTATTCCTATGCCATTCTTGAGGTCTCAAGGCATTTACAAACGAACGTGAGGCCATGGTTCTGCGTATATGCTTTAATTTGTTTTTTGAGCCATTCAGAGGCAGATTTGCTCTTGTGCTCTGGATCACTGTCTTGCTGCATAACTCAACTGAGCTCGAGTTTTAGATCGCAGACTGTTGACTGGACCTTCTCCTCCAGGATTGTCTGGTCAAAAGCAGAATTCATGGTTCCAACATCAGTTTGGGTATCTCCCTCATTCCCTGAAGCAGCAATGCATTAACTGCTGCATGATGTTCTTTAGAAGTGGAACACCGTGTCAGCTTTATGACGCAATAAGACCTACACCTTCCAAAAAGTTCCAGTCCTAAGAAGAATATCCCAAAATGTTTATGGGTCATCAAAGTTTTTTTGACGTGCGACACGCGCCTTTATGATCCTTTTTGTTGGCACTGGTTTCTGCCTTGCCACTCTCTCATGGATACCGTTTTTGCCCTGTCTCTTTCTAATGGTGGAATCAAAAACGCTGAACTTATGTGAGGACAGCTAGACCTACAGGACCCGAGATGTTCATCTGGGTTCTTTTGTGACTGTTGTTAATGAGTTCTTGGAGAAATCTTGGTAGGTTGGCCACTTCTGTTCCAAGTTTCCTCTTGGACATAATGGCTCTCACTGTGGTTTGCTGGACTCCTAGAGCCTTAGAAATGGATTTTTAACCCCTTCCAAAATTTACTCTTTCAACTCTTCCTGAAATTATTTTTATCGGCCAACAGTATGCTATTGTTGTTGCTTTTTAGTTCACATTACTGGACTAATTATATCAATATGGTGTTATGTAATTCAACAGGACTGATGTTAATCAAGTCTGAGTGTGTCTAGTCTAACTGAACCCAATGATCAATCACATTTTTTAATAGGTTTGACTGAGTAAGACTTTATCTCCAAGATCCTTGAAAAAGCTGGGGCACAGCAGTTATGCTTATATTTACATAGGAATAACATCCATGCAATGTATCAGGATTTAGACCTCATCATAGCACAGAGACAGCACTGGTTAAAGTCGTAAATGACCTACTGTTGGCATGTGATCAGGGCTGTGTCTCGCTGCTTGTGTTGCTTGACCTTAGTACATCATTTGATACCATTGATCATTCCATTCTTCGGGATAGACTAGAAAATGTTGTGAGAGTTAAGGGAACAGCCCTCTCCTGGCTCAGCTCTTATTTAACTGATCGCTTTCAGTATGTTGATATAAATGGTGATATTTCTAGACGTACTGAGGTAAAGTTTGGTGTTCCACAAGGTTCTGTCTTGGGTCCACTGCTTTTTTCTTTATATATGTTACCTCTAGGTCATATTATTCGTAAACATTGCATTAGTTTCCACTGTTATGCTGATGACACACAGTTGTATGTTTCTGCAAAGCCTGATGAGAGACATCAGCTTAATAGAATTGAGGAATGTGTAAAGGACATTAGACACTGGATGCTTATTAATTTCCTTCCGCTTAACTCTGACAAGACTGAAGTACTTGTACTAGGACCACATGCAGCTAGAAGTAGGGTTTCTAATTACACAGTAACCATGGATGGCCTTTCTGTTTCTTCATGTGCAGCAGTAAAAGACCTCGGAGTGATTATTGACCCCAGTCTTTCATTCAAAACTCACATTGATAACATCACCTGGATAGCTTTCTTTCATCTCAGAAATATTGCTAAGATAAGAAATTTAATGTCACTACATGACGCGGAAAAACTAGTTCATGCTTTCGTTACCTCCAGGTTGGATTATTGTAATGCCTTACTGTCTGGATGTTCCAATAAGTGCATAAACAAGCTCCAGTTAGTTCAAAATGCAGCAGCAAGAGTCCTTACTAGAACTAGAAAATATGACCACATCACCCCTGTCTTATCCATACTGCATTGGCTCCCAATCAAATTTCGTATTGATTATAAAGTACTCCTATTGACCTTTAAAGCACTGAATGGTCTTGCACCACAGTACCTGAGTGAACTTCTGCTCCTCTATGACCCGCCACACCTACTTAGATCAAAAGGTGCAGGCTATCTGCTGGTACCTCGTATAGTGAAGGCTACATCAGGGGGCAGAGCCTTTTCTTACAAAGCCCCAAAGTGATGGAACAGCCTTCCAAGTAGTGTTCGGGAATCAGACACAGTCTCAGTGTTTAAGTCTAGGCTGAAAACATATCTGTTTAGTCAAGCCTTTTGTTAAAGGTGTTTATGAGGTAAAGGTGTAGATCTGGAGGGTCCTCAGACATAGTGTGTTTTGGTAAACTGGGATGTATGGAGGCGGCACGGTGGTGTAGTGGTTAGCGCTGTCGCCTCACAGCAAGAAGGTCCTGGGTTCGAGCCCTGGGGCCGGCGAGGGCCTTTCTGTGTGGAGTTTGCATGTTCTCCCCGTGTCCGCGTGGGTTTCCTCCGGGTGCTCCGGTTTCCCCCACAGTCCAAAGACATGCAGGTTAGGTTAACTGGTGACTCTAAAATTGACCGTAGGTGTGAATGTGAGTGTGAATGGTTGTCTGTGTCTATGTGTCAGCCCTGTGATGACCTGGCGACTTGTCCAGGGTGTACCCCGCCTTTCGCCCGTAGTCAGCTGGGATAGGCTCCAGCTTGCCTGCGACCCTGTAGAACAGGATAAAGCGGCTAGAGATAATGAGATGGGAATGGGATGTATGGATGCTGTCAGTCCCCACTCGCTTGCTCACTTGAGTTTGTTGACGGTGTAGTGGCTGGATGCTTTATGTCCCGGGGCTCCCTCATGCCTGTGTTACCTTCTGGCTCTCCCCTTTTAGTTATGCTGTCATAGTTAGTTGCCGGAGTCCCTGCTTGTACTCAGTGCAATATGTATACTGTTCCTACTTATTCAGGTGACACTGGGCGTACCTAACAACCTGTGTTTTCTCTCTCTTCCCCCCCCAAACTGTCCCTCTGAGTTACATGTCAGTCCTGGGATCGAGATGCTGACCTCTTCTACTCCTCGGACCTGCCTGATCCATCCTGGTGCCCTGTGTCTGGTTGGAGTCTCATCGCATCGCTCCTGTGGAGGGCGGCCCCATGTGGACGGTTGGGGGTTGCTCCTGGAGGACGCTCTGGACTCTTGCAGTGGCGCTTTTGTGGCTGGGGACTGCAGTTGACTTGCTGACTTTGGGACTACGGTTGCCGTGAACGGTTTTGTGCTCGGGTTTCCGTCGGTGGGGGGTTTATAGCATCAACAAAGCTGACTTTATGTTAGGACTGTTAATGTTATAGTCATGTTGTCTGTTGTTGCCCGGATGGGGACGGGTTCCCTTTTGAGTCTGGTTCCTCTCGAGGTTTCTTCCTCATGTTGTCTGAGGGAGTTTTTCCTTGCCACCGTCGCCACAGGCATGCTCATTGAGGATAGATTAGGGATAAAATTAGCTCATGTTTTAAGTCGTTCAAATTCCATATAGCTGCTTCGCAACAATGTTTATTGTTAAAAGCGCTATACAAATAAACTTGACTTGACTAGGGGACAATTAAGCCTGAAACAGTTAAGTGTGACAAATCTGCTAAAACAGAAATTAGGAAGGGGAAAACACTTTCACAGCTCTGTAGAATATAGATTACATAAACTGATATAGATTAGACTATTTCACATTCGTGAACTCAAAGCATTCTCCATTTACCGTGAGAGAAAGCGCAACACCATTCAAGTTATAAAATTGAGACAAGGCAAAAGATCATGTGGCAAAAGATGGAGTACAGAGGGTGTCCGTTTAGATTTTGGACTATTCAACTAAAACATTACTCAAAATAGTCAGCAAATGCAGGCTGGCAAATGGAACTTATCAAGTGCCACAATAAAGGATGTAATGGGCTTACAAAGAAATTACCATTAAAATCCCAATAATGCCATACTGTCAAACTAAACTAGCAAAGTAGTTTATTATACAGTATTATCCCACTGTGCCATTTTAGTTCATTAAGCTTCTACAAACTGTCAAATTTTACCTCTTATTGCTGGGTTTCAGTCACATGACTTTTCTTAGCGGTTTTACCAGAAGTGAAATAGCTGGTGGTCTAAATGGCTGCCGAAGTGCAAACAACTAGCAATAACTCATCCAGGGCTCGAAATTCGCGGTGGTCTGGTCGCCCGAGGTGACTTAGTCATTCGGCAGGTAATTCCTGTCACTAGCCAGCCCGGCTGGCTAGTTGAAAATAAAAAAATATATATGAATTGAAGATTCAGACACACCGTCAGCTAAATCCGCCACATATTAAGCGTGTGCCGTGTCTGTGTTAATCGATGTGTTTATCGGCAGGACGGAAACTACCGAAGAATTCCTAATCATATCGTGTACGAGTCAGGGTGTCGATTTTTTCACTATTGTGCATGCGTATAATGCATCTCGTTGAATATCGCAGTAATCACATGCAGTATTGGACCAGGTGGATGGAGCACAGAAGCACGGCAGGCCAGAACTGAGTTCTCAATGAACTATTTATTGCTAGCTTTTCAGCCTTTTATCACTTCCCAGCACCGCGTGCGCGCGCACGCGCAGACACACGTGTTCCGGTTGGGGAGAGCTCCCTTTCTCTGCTCTCCTCTCCTCTTAAAGGGCGTGGTCATTGGGGAAGACACACAAGCACAGGTTAATCCCCATCAGGTGCAATGATTCCACCACTTACCTTCCCTGACTCCACCCTCCATTCACAGACCGCCGCTTGGCCATTCCCCCGCTGCCACATCACGTTATTAAATTTAATAGATGTGGCCGCATTATCGCCCATTTAAACACGTGTGGTTTTTTGTTGTTTACATCTACATCTGCCAAATCTACGTTGCGATGTGGAATTTTCTGAAAGGTGGACAGAAACCGCCCGAGACGGGGACAAAGCTACCTCGGTCTGAAGAGGAGAAAAAGGCCGCCGATAAAGTGTACGAGAAGGAGAAATGACAAAGGACTTAGAAGCAAATGTGGGAGTAGGGTAGGCCTTGGCTGCGATATGATTCTTATGGAATAATTAATTTTTTCAAGTTGATTCCTAGTCAATATGAAGCTTCTAATGCTTTGTCTCTCATAAATAGTTAAATACAGAAAGCATGTTGGACATATTTTGGGTGCTATAGTCATGATAGTAAGTATATTTGTTTTCAGTACTCATACACCAAGTTGCCAAATTTTCCAATATATTATTATTTGTTGATATTATATTATGGTGCTTATGCCGGCTCGGCGGCATAAGCGTAGAGCCAAAGCTACCGCTGAGGCTCGCCCACGGGAGCACCACTCCTCTCCGCGTCACGTGCCGAACAGGTTTGCTCTCCTTAGTGATGCACCCACTGAGAAACCTGAAAGAGCTCTGGTTATAGGGGACTCTATCATACGGCACGTGAAATTAGCTCAGCCTTTAGGGGCACCAGCAGCTTTAGTCAGGTGTATACCGGGAGCCAGGGCGCCGGACATAGCAGGTAATCTTAGGGTCCTAGGCAAGCACAGGTTCTCAAAAATAGTTATCCATGCAGGAGCTAATGATATACGCCTTCGTCAGTCTGAGGTTACTAAGAGTAACTTTGTAGAGGTGTTTAAATTAGCGAAGCCGATGTCCGATGCTGTAGTATGCTCTGGCCCCATCCCAATGAGGCGTGGCGATGTAGCTTACAGCAGGTTATGGTCGCTGAACTGCTGGCTGTCCAGGTGGTGCTCTGAAAATAGTGTGGGCTTTATAGATAATTGGGCTAATTTTGAGGGCACTGCTGGCCTGTTAGGGCGGGATGGTATCCATCCCACTCGGGAAGGTGCTGCTCTCATTTCCTGCAGCATAGGTCATAGTCTCAGAACAGGCCTAGTTAATTTTTGACAATCCAGAGCCAAGGCCAGGGAGCAGACGAACAGGCTAAACCGACTGTCTGCTAGCTGCACAGAGTCGTCACTCAGGGCCCACTACATCGAGACTGTGTCTGTTCCCCGAGCTCAACAAAAAGGTAGAAATTTTCAGAGAGTTTGTTCCAGTAACCTAATCAATATAAAATTAGATCAGACTGACTGTACAGCTGCTGCCAGCACCTTTGATCTAAAGGTGGGGCTATTAAATATTAGATCTCTTGCATCTAAAGCGCTAATGGTTAATGAACTCATTACTGATCAGGAGTTTAATGTACTGTGTTTAACAGAAACATGGATTAAGCCAAATGAATATATAGCATTAAATGAAGCGAGTCCTCCTGGATACAGTTATATACACCAGCCTCGTCTAACTGGCAGAGGAGGAGGCGTCGCGGTTATTTATAACGATTATCTAGGTGTAACACACAAACCTGGTTATAAATTTAATACATTTGAAGTTCTTCATACTCATATAATGTATGTAGCCTCGAAAAATAAGTCTACCCAGTTAATTCCACTGCTTATTATTTACAGGCCCCCGGGGCCATATTCTGAGTTTCTTTCTGAATTTGCAGATTTTATCTCAGATTTGGTTATTTCCTTAGACAAAGCTTTAGTTGTCGGAGATTTTAATATTCACTTCGATAACCCAGAAGACCCTTTAAAAACAGCGTTTGTGTCCATCTTAGATTCAGTCGGGATTAAGCAGAATGTCATAGGACCGACCCATAATGGTGGTCACACCCTTGATCTAATACTAACATTCAGATTAAACGTAGACAATATAGTCATACTTCCACAGTCTGAAGTTATCTCAGATCATTGTCTCATCTCATTCAAAATATGTCTGAGTAATAATATATGCACCTCACCACGCTACTGTATTAAACGTACTTTCACGTCAACTACTGCACAGAGCTTTATAAATGATCTCCCAGAGCTGTCAACTTTGATTGGGTCACTGTCAGCCCCTGCAGAACTTGATCAGGCAACTGAATGCTTAGAGTCAACATTCCGCCATACTTTAGATAATGTAGCTCCTCTAAAAAGGAAAATGGTAAGAGACAAAAAATCAGCACCCTGGTATAATGATGACACTCGCACATTAAAACAGACCACTCGAAAATTGGAACGTAAATGGCGTCAAACAAAATTGGTAGTGTTCAAATTAGCTTGGAAGGAGAGCTTCCTGAAGTATAGAAAAGCTCTTAGTGCTGCGAGATCAACATATTTCTCCTCCCTAATAGAAGATAACAAAAATAATCCTAGATTCCTATTTAATACTGTAGCAAAATTAACCAGGAATAAGTCCACTATCAACACATGCACACCTGCAGTATGTAGTAGCAACGACTTCATGAATTTTTTTAATGACAAAATTGAGAATATCCGACAAAAAATTCAAACTACTAATTTAAGGTTAGACAATGAAAGTGACCTTGTAGTTAACAATATAACTGTATCAGATCATCAGTTAGAATGTTTTACTCCCCTAAAAGAAACTGAATTACTTTCATTAATCTCTACATCAAAAGCCTCAACTTGCGTACTAGATCCCTTACCGACACATCTATTCAAACAGATAATGCCTGGAGTAATTGAACCGCTTCTAAAAATAATAAATTCTTCTCTTATGATTGGCTATGTACCCAAATCCTTTAAACTAGCAGTTATCAAACCCCTGATTAAAAAACCTGACCTTGATCCCTGTCAGCTGTCCAATTATCGGCCAATATCAAACCTCCCCTTTATCTCCAAGATCCTTGAAAAAGCTGTGGCACAGCAGTTATGCTCATATTTACATAGGAATAACATCCATGAAATGTATCAGTCAGGATTTAGACCTCATCATAGCACAGAGACAGCACTGGTTAAAGTAGTAAACGACCTACTGTTGGCGTCTGATCAGGGCTGTGTCTCGCTACTTGTGTTGCTTGACCTTAGTGCAGCATTTGATACCATTGATCATTCCATTCTTCTGGATAGACTAGAAAATGTTGTGGGAGTTAAGGGAATGGCCCTCTCCTGGCTCAGGTCTTATCTAACTGATCGTTATCAGTATGTTGATATAAATGGTGATATTTCTAGACGTACCGAGGTAAAGTTTGGTGTTCCACAAGGTTCTGTCTTGGGTCCACTGCTTTTTTCTCTATATATGTTACCTCTGGGCGATATTATTCGTAAACATTGTATTAGTTTCCACTGTTATGCTGATGACACACAGTTGTATGTCTCTGCAAAACCTGATGAGAGACACCAGCTTAATAAAATTGAGGAATGTGTTAAGGACATTAGACACTGGATGCTTATAAATTTCCTTCTGCTTAACTCTGACAAGACTGAAGTACTTGTGCTAGGACCACATACAGCTAGAAGTAAGTTTTCTGATTACACAGTAACTCTGGATGGCCTTTCTGTTTCTTCACATGCAGCAGTAAAAGACCTCGGAGTGATTATTGACCCCAGTCTTTCATTCGAAACTCACATTGATAACATCACCCGGATAGCTTTCTTTCATCTCAGAAATATTGCAAAGATAAGAAATTTAATGTCATTGCATGATGCAGAAAAACTAGTCCATGCTTTCGTTACCTCCAGGTTGGATTATTGTAATGCCTTACTGTCTGGATGTTCCAATAAGTGCATAAACAAGCTCCAGTTAGTTCAAAATGCCGCAGCAAGAGTCCTTACTAGAACTAGAAAATATGACCACATCACGCCTGTCTTATCCACACTGCATTGGCTCCCAATCAAATTTCGTATTGATTATAAAATACTACTATTGACCTTTAAAGCACTAAATGGTCTTGCACCACAGTACCTGAGTGAACTTCTGCTCCTCTATGACCCGCCACGCCTACTTAGATCAAAAGGTGCAGGCTATCTGCTGGTACCTCGTATAGTGAAGGCTACATCAGGGGGCAGAGCCTTTTCTTACAAAGCCCCACTGTTATGGAACAGCCTTCCAAGTAATGTTCGGGAATCAGACACAGTCTCAGTGTTTAAGTCTAGGCTGAAAACATATCTGTTTAGTCAAGCCTTTTGTTAATGGTGTTTATGAGGTAAAGGAGTAGATCTGGAGGGTCCTCAGACATAGAGTGTTTTGGTAAACTGGGATGTATGGATGCTGTCAGTCCCCACTCGCTTGCTCACTCGAGTTTGTTGACGGTGTAGTGGCTGGCTGCTTTATGTCCCGGGGCTCCCTCATGCCTGTGTTACCTTCTGGCTCTCTCCTTTTAGTTATGCTGTCATAGTTAGTTGCCGGAGTCCCTGCTTGTACTCGGTGCAATATGTATACTGTTCCTACTTATTCAGGTGACATTGGGCATACCTAACCACCTGTGTTTTCTTTCTCTCCCCCCCACCCCAAATCTGTCCCTCTGAGTTACATGGAGTCAACAGGAAATCTTTTGGTGGAGACGGTGGGGACCTCGACTGGCTATCGTAGCCTGCAGGGAATCGGCCGTCAGACATTCTGTCGCATGTCCCAGACCCGGTGAAATGTAACTGAATTGTCTTGGCCAGGCCTAAGGGTCCCATCTGCATCTCATCATTGCTGAGGAGTGTGCTCCCATCACCCAATCAAGCATCCAGCCAGAGCAGGTCATGATATATTTTTTACCATATTAACATGCCATTGTGTGTTATGCCTGATGTAAAGACTCTTGTCTCTGCGAGCCTACCACACAGATTTAATACTTGTCATTTTTAGGGCATACCTAAGAACGTGTTTTCTTTCTCTCTCTCTCTCTCCCCCCCCCATCTGTCCCTCTGAGTTACATTTTGATCCTGGGATTGAGATGCTGGCCTCTTCTGCCCCTCGGACCTGCTTGGTCCATCCTGGTGCCCTGTGTCTGGTCGGAGTTTTATCGCCCCACTCCTGTGAAGGACGGCCCCATGAGGACAGTTGAGGGTTATACCTGTTAAAACTGTTAATATTATAGTCAGGCTGTCTGTTGTTGCCCAAATAAGGATGGGTTCCCTTTTGAGTCTGGTTCCTCTCGAGGTTTCTTCCTCATGTCGTCTGAGGGAGTTTTTCCTTGCCACCGTCGCCACAGGCTTGCTCATTGGGGATAGATTAGGGAAAAAATTAGCTCATGTTTTAAGTCGTTCAAATTCTGTAAAGCTGCTTTGCAACAATGTTTATTGTTAAAAGCGCTGTACAAATAAACTTGATTTGATTTGATTTGATATTATGGTGCTCTGTGTTGTTCTCATTTATGTATTTAACAACAGTATCAAAATACTCCGGTTCTTGAAATAAATGCACATTAGTCATAAACAATGGTAACTACTCTCTTTTGCGTCATTTTTGACAGAAGGAAAATTCATACATGAACAAATTTTGGCTAGTTGATTTTCTGTTTGGCTAATTACTTTGGAAGGTAACTAGTCTGGCTGGCTGGTGAAAAAATATATGAATTTCTAGGCCTGTCATCAGAGTATGCTCGTAATCACTGCTCGCTTTAGATATATTCAGAAGACTGCTAAGTATGTGCAGTGGAATCGACCCCTACAGTCTGGGAACGAAGGATCTGTCATAGGATCTCGAAAACTACCCTTCAGTCGAGTTCCCCAACATCTCGAACTACAGTGGTATGCAAAAGTTTGGGCACCCCTGGTGCCCCAAATTGCTGTCACTGTGAACAGTTAAGCAAGTTGAAGATGAAATGATCTCCAAAAGGCATTAAGCTAAAGATGACTCATTCCCTTAATATTTTAAGCAAAAACAATTTTTTATTTTCATCTTTTACATTTTCAAAATGACAAAAAAGGAAAAGGGCCCGAAGCAAAAGTTTGGGCACCCTGCATGGTTAGTACCTAGTAACACCCCCTTTGGCAAGTATCACAGCTTGTAAACACTTTTTGTAGCCAGCTAATAATCTTTCAGTTCTTACCTGGAGGATTTTCACACATTCGTCCTTGCAAAAGGCTTCCAGTTCTACAAGTTTCTTGGGCTGTCTTGCATGCACTGCTCTTTAGAAATCTATCCACAAATTTTCAATGATGTTTAGGTAAGGGATCTGTGAGGGCCAGAGCAAAACCTTCAGCTTGTGCCTCTTGAAATATTCCATTGTAGATTTTGAGGTGTGTTTTGGATCATCATCTTTTTGTAGGACCCATCCTCTTTTTGACTTCAACTTTTTTACAGATGGTGTGATGTTTGCTTCCAGAGTTTGCTGGTATTTATTCGAATCCATGCTTCCCTCGACCAATGAAATGTGCCCTGTGCCACTGGCTGCAACACAACCCCAAAGCATGATCGATCCACACCCATGCTTCAGAGTTGGAGAGGTGTTCTTTTCCTGGAATTTGGCACCCTTTTTTCTCCAAACATACCTTTGCACATTGTGGCCAAAAAGTTCTATTTTGATTTCATCAGTCCACAGGACTTGTTTCCAAAATGCATCAGGCTTATTTAGATGTTCATTTGCAAACTTCAGACACTGAATTTTGTGGCTCGGACACAGGAAAGGTTTTCTTCTGATGACTCTCCCATGAAGGTCATATTTGTTCAGGTGTTGCTGCATAGTAGAGCAGTGCACCACCACTCCAGGGTCTGCTAAATCTTTCTGAATGTCTTTTGCAGTCAAACGGGTTTTTATTTGCCTTTCTAGCAATCCAACGAGCAGTTCTTTCAGAAAGTTTTCTTCATCTGTTCGACCTCACCTTGATCTCCACCGTTTCTGTTAACTCCCATTTCTTAGTAATATTACAATCTGAGGAAACAGCTACCTGAAAACACTTTGCTACGTTCTTGTAGCTTTCTCCTGCTTTGTGAGCATCAATTATTTTATTATTCAGAATGCAAGGGAGTTGCTGAGAGGAGCCCATGGCTGTTGATTTTAGGGACAAGTTTGAGGAGTCAGAGAATTTATACAGCTTTGAAATCTGCACCATCTGACCTTTCCTAATGAAGAATTTAAACAAGCCACAGCTCAATAAGCTAATTAAGGTCTGGAACCTCGGTAAAAGTTACCTGAGAACTCAAATGTAATGGGGTGCCCAAACTTTTGCATGGTGTTCCTTTTCTTTTTGCACTCTCCAATTGTACAAAACAAAAATAATACACAAATCTTGCAGAAAATGCTGAAAAGAAATGTGTCATCTTTACCTTTATGCCTTTTGGTGATCAGTTCATCTTCTGCTCACTTAACTATTCACAGTAACAGACATTTTCAGTAAGGGTGCCCAAACTTTTGCATTCCACTGTATCTGGTGTTGCAGACATCCTTCTACACCACAAAACAGATGAAAGTGTGGAAGAGTATGGAGGCTTACAACTTTTTTGTGTGTGGCTGGGTAAAGGACCTCGGTATCAAGTCGCTGCCCAATGAATCCTGCATTGTTTTTGCCCGTGTAAGTATGTTTAAGCGTTTTGTTTGCATCTTTACAACAAAGCACTGTAAGTTGAAGTGTAAACAAACAACAGTTGGGTTGATTCTTACTTGTGTTGGCTCTTATCTCTCAGGTAAATCATTCAAAAAAGATCATCAGAAACCCCTTTAAAGACCTGGATCTTAGTTAAACAAGACGAAGAGGAGATCACGGCGCATTGTAACTGTACGGCTGGGGAAGAATTTTGTCGCGACCTTCATGCATATGGACTTTCTGAGGAGGAAACAAAGAAACAGCTGGGGACTTTAGCGCTTTGTGACTAAAAAAGTACGGTAAAATAACGACACATAGCAAGAAAAGTACTTGGAAAACACTAAGGACATAGCTGAGAGGGAGATATAAACCTTTCACCAAGTGATCACTGCAAACTCGAGCATGCTTCGACTCTGCTCCCTTCGATTTCAGCGAGAGGTTCAAAAGCAACCTTTCTCAACGTCTTTTGTGAAATCCTGTGTTCGTTCACCCTTTATTAGTTCACCCTGAAGAAACTTTTATCAGTTTCATGGTTTGATCGATTCGAACAACCTAAAACAACATAAGCGTAAGGCATTTTTCACGTGAACAATGCACCTTCTCCGTACAAATGCTTTGTCAACTGAGCTTTGGTAGACCACCAGCTAAAGTTCTGAATAACTACTGAGGCGGACGTGACGTCACATGAAACCCAGCAACTGCTAATCAGTTGCTTCAGTAAACACCTTCACTCTGACTCCACTTTTTAACTAATGTCCTTGGATGTTTATTAGGTCAAACCCATCATATAACCATATGTAGTATGGATGGCACAAATGCCTTTAAGTTAAAGGAGAACTGAAGGCAAATTTATCATCAAAATTCTATTTCTCATTTTATTAAATATCGGAATGCATTTTGAGAGCTATTTTGTCACTGCTATAGCAAGTTATGAGTGTTTGAAACATGCTACGTAATATATCAGTCCATATGTCAAAGCCATGGCCGTAAACGAGATTCGTTGAGACCTGTGCAAGACATCCTAGGACAGAAGTAAAACGTACAGCGGAAATCAAAGTGACCAACATCTGACGACATTGTCAAAAGACGCGTGCGCCCTCTTTCGAATGCTGATGTAATCAAGCCGGAAGTTTTGTTTGTTTTGATAGCAATCAGGAAAGTTTGAAAAAAGTAGGCAGTAATCGTCATTTCAACTCGCTTTTGTGCAATATTTCATTTGGAAAACAGTTTTCAAAATGGCGGCAATGACACCTGGCTGACACTTGGCATTTTGAAGTCTCGCACAAGTCTCGTGAAGATCGTGCGGATAAGTGACGCCTGCCGTGGACCAAACGAACTAAATTCAACATGGCTAAAAACCGAATAGGCCGATAAGTATAATATTTAATTGCAATTAGTTGCCAATACGAGTCACGATATAAGGTTACTAAAACCAAAAACGTAATTGAATAACACGTTTATTAAGAAATAAAGCAAGTTTAAAAATGACTTCAGTTCTCCTTTAATTGTGGGATTTTGATTGTATAGTGAACTGACTTGTTAAACAGTCCATTTGGTTGCTGAACATAAGCCGTATATGAACCACACATTGATCATCAAAGTGTGTGTGTGTGTGTGGGGGGGGGGGGGGGGGGGGGGTAGAAAATGATCTCCTACAGCAATTGCCCAAAAGGATGATTAACGATATCATGATGGTTTTGAGCGAGATTGTGGATTCCAGTGAGATAAGAGACAAATGACTTGCCTGAGCCGCCTCCTTCTAAGACAGATGAGCTGTAATAAAACCAAAGGGAATGAAAAACAAAAGGTCTTGATGAGTGTGGATAACATTGAAGCTGTCCCACATCTCTGACGTTTTCCAAGTGATGGGTAACATTCGCAGCACTGTTAAACCAAATTTGTCACTATGCAACCCACATAAAATCCACGATTCCCATATCCCAAGCTGAGTCAGAAGTTAGACCTCAGCAAAACCAGGTCTTTTCAGTGGATTTCCATTCATGTTCCATGAGTCCAAAAAGGTTAAACACACTTCTTTTGTAGTGCATTATTGTTTCCTGTACAATCCCTACTGCTTTGAGTTCAGGTGTGAGCTTGGCTCAAATGTCACAGCACCAGATGCAAAGCATCATCACTGATTTAAAGCTGGCATTTAAGAATCTGTCCGGTCTGCTGAAAACAACTGCTTGGATATATTGCAGCAACCCATTATACCAAAGACAATAGCCATAAAATCAATGACATCAAGAGCTTTAAGAGTCTTAGTCAGCATGGATCAGTGCAAAGGAATCACAAAGGCCTGAAACAACAGAACAAGCGGTAAACTGTGCGTGCCTGTCCTTGATGTTCTTACACTAATGGAGTTTCTTTAGCTGAGTAGCCATGAGCAGCTATTAGGGACTTTGCTAAGAAGTTCTGGAGTTCAGAAGTCAACAATGTAATAGCCATCTATGGCGAGGAGACCAAGAGAGCAAAAATGGCTTTCTGGGTGAAAGGGAGGGCACACTCCCTCTCCTGTCTCACTCATAGCCATACTAGCCAGTCACTACCATCTCTGAGCTCATGTATGCGGAATGGTTCAGAAAGCTCTTTCCGCCAAGTGCATTACGCTGCTCGGTGACGTAGTAGTAGAAAAGATGCAACTGGCTGTCTTCATGTGTCATGGAGAAAGCATGTGTTGCACTTCAACCCCGGATGGTAGGGCAGAGCTGGGTTTGAAGTGGTCTAGAGCAGGGGTTTTCAAAGTGTGGGAGAGTCAGCCCCCCCCTCAGAGAGCAAATAAACAACAGCGCCCCCCCTTGCAATTTTTGTTGTTGCTATACTTAATGTTCCATTCGTATTTAAAAAAAAATGGTTGTTGTACACATTATTTTTTTCTTTTTCACATTTTAAACATCTGTGCTTTTTAAAACATCTTGTTTTACACATTTTAAACATCTCATAGCATCGTTAGCTAGCACCTCTTGGCAGACAACACACTGTGGCAGTGGAGCATCTTCAGATCCAGTCCATGAAAATCCAAACTTTAAATAATCGTGGTCATACTTCCTTCTTTTTCCAGTCCCCCAGGATTCCGCGGGCCTTTTTTGTGATTGTTGCGGGCTAAAATGTCTGATGTTGCGGGGGTTTCCAAAAAAATTGCGATGAAAGTTGCGGTGTTTAGGTTTTTGTTGTGATTACATTGCGGGAGGAAGTAAAAATTGCGAGAAATTGTTGCGATTTTCTCTTTTTGTGATTAAAATTGAGTGATATGTTAAATATTAAGTTATTACTGAAAAACTATTGATTAAAAAAAACAAAGACACTGAGAAATGGTCCTATAAACAACTTTACCAATATAAAAGATTACCAGGACTACAAAAATGCAGAAAAATAGGCTTTACTGATCCAAATGCACCTGTTGGTTCAAAAGTTAAAGTGCAGAGAACCTCACAGCACAACATGAAGTTACCTTAAAATATAATATAAATGCCTCAGCTTTCATGTAAGAAAAAAAAAAACTATTAATACTAGTACCGTGTGCAGGCAGTCTCTCCTGAATACTAAATTAAACAGTAATTATAAACTAATAAAATAAATGGCTCAGGCTTCATAGAAGAAAAAAAAACAATTTGAACAGAATTTCACAGTATGATGCTGAAGCTGCCTAAACAATGGAAAATAAAATACCATTTTGGCAAAAATGTTGGCATCCATTAATTTCTTGTATTAAGTAAAAAAATAAAAATAAAGTGCACACAGTCCTTCACTGTAAACATAACACACTTTCAGCAACAGAATTTAAGCCTATATAAACATTGTCTCGCACATCATGCAATGTTGCCAGATACTGCTGACGTTTTCCATTCAAAAATATGTTCAAAACCCGCCAAAATGCACTTGAAACCGCCAATCTGGCAACACTGCGTGCATGCTGCTTCTCTTGAACATAGACATCCAGAAGTAAGGCGGAAGGTAGTTTGTCGATGTCACCTCAAGACGACGCCAACGATTGGTCAAATTTGCGGGAAAGCTGTGGTGATTGGATATAATTGCAACACCGCCCTGAATTCGCGGGGATTGGTTGAATTTGCGCTGAAGTTGCAAATCGCAACATCCTGGAGGCTCTGTTTTTTTGCTTGGCTGTCTCCTCACTCCCTGTAGCTTCAGGTACTAAAAATCGATCCATTTTGTCTCTCACGTTGCGCCCCCCCTGAAGAACTCTGGCGCCCCCCGGGGGGGGGCGCGCCCCACACTTTGAAAAGCCCTGGTCTAGAGCAAATTAGGAAGAAAATGGATAGAAAACAAAGGTGAATAAGATCAACTGTGAGATACTGCTCACTTACTGTACGTATCCCCCCTGCTCATATCAGAATGCAAGCAATTGAAGAAATAGGACACTTATTATGAACATTGACTTCAACAAATAATTAACCCTGAAACGAATAAGTAGTGTAGTTTGTAGTTGCTGAGAAAAGTGTGACAAAAATTTTGTAAATCCATGCTATACATTCAGTCGGTAAACAGTAGGGCTGCTGTACCGTGAAAATCGATTCAGTACAGGTCCAAAATACCGGATCATGAAGTACCGGTACTGTACCGATATAAATTTACACCAAGTATATGCTTATTTTGTGACTGAAGATGCGTAAATCCTACCACAAAGACGAAAATTTAGCACTGGAAAAGACGTAAAATGCCGCGCTGAAACTTGAAATCAGAGCCATCTTTGATTTGAGATCCTCTCGCCACAGTCTCATGAGACATTGCGAGAGCTTGGCTGATCCAGCGTTCTGATTGGTCAAAAGCAGGTCAGCCATTTTTCCTTTGCTGGCATTGGCGGCCTTTGTTGCTTTGTGTAATTTTGCCACGCAAGTTAAAGGCCGCGAACTGCGCGGAGTGAATTTGTTTGTCATGCCACGTGGGAAGACCAGTAAGGTCTGGGATCACGTAACAAAGCTTTCAGGGGGCCAGAATGCAAGTTGTCTCACTGTGAGACAACTTATGACTTTTTGTCCCAAGTTAACTAAGTGTGAGACTGAGAGGGTGACTGAGAAGTGAGGTAGGAAACCTAGTTATGTTCGGTTTTCTTTGAATAAAGATACTGACAAGTTGTCAACAGTTTATTAATGTTTCTGTCATTATTGAAGAAGTTCAGAAGAACACATGTTAATTTGTCAAATTGTTCAGGTACAGGTACAGATCCGGACCTGTACCTAAACCTCTGTACCAGTACCTGTACCTGATGTTACGTTTAGGTACGCAGCCCTAGTAAACAGGAAGTCGATGTGAGACAGACCTGAAAATGGTATACACAGTATCAAACCCCAAGCTGAAGCTCGGTACCAAATATCAAGCAGTTGTGATTTGTAGTTGCTGAGAAAACTGTTATGAAAATTTTGTAAATCCATGCTGTGTGTTTCATAAATGTACTCGGTCGGTAAACAGGAAGTCGATGTGCGGCAGACCTGAAAACGGTATACACAGTATAGAACCCCAAGCTGAAGTTTGGTAACAAGTGGCTATGATTTGTGGTTGCTGAGGGAAAAGGTGTTTCGGACGGCCGGAGATTCGGAGCGGGGGTATAATAATAAGCAGTGCAGGGAATTTAAAAAAAAAAAAAAGCAAAAAAAAAAGCACACATTGTTGCTGATGTGACGCACATCTCAAAGTGAATTTCCTCCAAACGGTGACGTGATCTTGCATACTTCCACCATCACACGAGCTGAACCATACCCGAACACCTGCAGTGAATTTAGTCAAACTTCTTCAGACTACTGACTGGTCAAATGCAGTCGCTCAGTTTAATGACTCGAGTTAAGATACAAACAGTTTTCTCAGGTTTGTTTTTATTCATTTTACCCACAGTAGTGTTTCTGTAAGTAATCTTTATTAAATTTCTTATCTATGATCCAAGTAAATTCGGCCATCTTGAATTCCCAGTGGCATTCTATTCACTTTCTTTGTGCCCTGCCTCCGATAGAACACAATACACCACACCTATTGCCCTTCATAAACACTAGAATGCTTTTTGTGATTCAGCCAAGAAAATAAATAGTGCCTTCATAGCTGAAACGGTAAAGTAATGGAAGAGTTGTTAACGGAAAATGCCTAAGATATGAATATTTTAAAAATATCCATCTGCAGACCATATAGAAAACACAGAGGCTTCTGGCTCATGTCAGCAGAAGTTAAAGTGCCCAGCATTTAATTTATGATTTCCATTTAAAAAAAAAAAAACTTCACAAAACACCACTCAATCTATTAACAGTTTACTCTGAAGTTAGAAAACTTTGCTACAACATTGCCATATGCTGAAGTGCACCTACCATCTTTTTAAATACAGAATCATCCTCCTTTATCATTCACTATTATAAACACATCACCACCTCCCTACCACACACCTCCACACCGTCAAAGTGCTGAAACGATGACAGAATGCTAAATAAATAATGCAGCCTGAGCAAACACCTCATTAATGTGACTTCAGATATGACAAGCCCTCCGCTTCAAAAACAAATGCGTTAGTCTGAATTGGGAGAAACCTAGGGGGTGAAAAAAGCTCTCCACTCAAGCGACAACTTAATAACTGTTCCCTGAGCATCGCCATGCTTCAATCAGCCCATCAAGATAATAATGTGTAGGTGCAGAGGATGGACAAATAAAAAAAGTACAAAAGTCTCAGTCCATGTTTTTTTTTTTATTCAGAGGAAAGCCAGTGAATAAAAAAGAACGCTTGGTCATGTCTTAATTTGGTAATGCAATACAAAATCTGAGGGGTATGTAAAGAAATGCTGTAAAGCAAAAATATAGACAAAAATAATGAAATTAAGCATTGCCCATGTAGCCGTGGACCGCGAGCTGGCCTAGTGGCTAGCGTGTCCGCCTCTCGACCGGGAGATCGCGAGTTCTACTCGTGGTCTGGTCATAACAAAGACCATCATAAAAATGGTACCTACTGCCATCTGGCAAGGCACGCTGCAATACAGATGTGAGCAGGGAAGTCAAACCCTCGCAGTTACCAGAGGACTAGCCCCATACTGTAACCCTAGCTGTATAGGCGAGAGGCAGAGGGCTATGGAAACAGAGATCGGCGCCACATCCATGCGCTTCAAAAAGAGCTGGTTAGTATTGGGACAGGAGATTGCCTGGGAAGACCAGATCCTGGCATGGAAGGGACTTTGACTTAACATGTGTGTGTGTATGGTGTGTGTGTGTAGTGGTTAGCGCCGTCACCTCACAGCAAGAAGGTCCGGGTTCGAGCCGCGTGGCCGGCGAGGGCCTTTCTGTGTGGAGTTTGCATGTTCTCCCCGTGTCCGCGTGGGTTTCCTCCGGGTGCTCCGGTTTCCCCCACAGTCCAAAGACATGCAGGTTAGGTTAACTGGTGACTCTAAATTGACCGTAGGTGTGAATGTGAGTGTGAATGGTTGTCTGTGTCTGCCCTGTGATGACCTGGCGACTTGTCCAAGGTGTACCCCGCCTTTCACCCGCAGTCAGCTGGGATAGGCTCCAGCTTGCCTGGGACCCTGTAGAACAGGATAAAGTGGCTAGAGATAATGAGATGAGATATATATCTCACACACACACACACACACACACTATAATGAGCAGTAGAAACAGTAGAAACAAAGAAAGTCAACATTTGGTATGACAAGCCTTCGCGTTTAAGAATGCATCTCAGGCAGTCAGTCAATGGTAAAACACTTTGTACAGTTTTATGAGGAACTTATGAGGCTGTTAGGTTCTACTGAGCATTTTGGAGAATCGGTTCCAGTTCTTCTCGAGAACCTGACACACACATGCACGACATGGTCAAAAGAATGTGGACAGCTGGCCACCACACCCATACGGTATGTGCACATTCCAAACCCATGGGCATCAACACAGATTTAGTCCCTCTTTGCTAGTAGAAAAGCCTCCACTCTTCTACAAAGGCTTTCCGTTAGATTTTGGAGCGTAGCTCTTCAGCCATAAGAGTATTACTGAGGTCGAGCACTGGTGTTCAGAAAGAATGTCCCAGTGAAGTTTAGGTTAAGGCTTTATGCAGGAGTTCTTCCAACTCCAAACATGGCAAGCTCCATGTCTTCATGGAGCTCGCTTTGTGCACAGGGGCACTGTAATGCTGGTACAGGTTTGGCCATCTTAGTTTCAGTGAAAGCATTTTTTTTTAAATATTACAGCATACAAAGACATTCTGTACAACTGTGTGCTTCGAACTTTTGTGGCAACAGTTTGGTCGCGATTCACATATGGGTAGGATGGTTGGAAGTCTACAAATTTTTGGTTATATAGTGAAACCCATGTGATGGCACAACCTGTAGTCTTTTTCTCGGTTGCGTCTGCACTGCTGCATTTAACTAGCTAACTAGTTTGTCGTACTTTAAGATAAAAATGATAATGCGAGTCCGCTAACTAGAACATGAGATCAAATCATTAGCTTTCACATGCACCCCCCCCCCCCCCCATCATTCAAATCATAAATGTTGGGTGAATTTAATGCATTTCCAGTGCTGGTCACTATGCAGGCACTCCACAAAGGTAGTGGAAGAGCAATTTTTTTATGCCATCATTCCCAAAAGATACGCACTGCTAGTATACTTTTGGAAGCTTCCCTAAAGAATCACTCTGGTACCCTGAATAAGTAAGCAGATAGGTAAGCTCCAGAAGTCAAGCTGACTCAGGTGTGTGATGCATTTGGGAAAAGATGTACAGCTTCAGAATGCATCTCTCAACCAGAAAAAAAAAGTGCTGAATGTTATCAGCATCTACAGCTGAATCCTGACATAAGTGTGTCTCCAAATAATCCCTGGAGGAGAAGATGGAGGAAAAGAACAAGGCAGAACGAGACAAAGAGCAATGATCCAATATATTCCAGCCACAGCTGCTATACCAATCTGCTGAGCATACACAGAACACATTTGGGTTGAAAAATTAACGCTGCGCTTTCGGTGTATAATGCAACAGACAGTACAGCATGAGCTACAGCAGGGTCTCCAGCTGAACACTGCTCTGAAAGCTTCCCTCAGCACTTCGCCAACTCTAGGCTCAATTGCCACCTCATTACTTTCTAATACCTGTGATTACTCACAACACACCTGGAGCAAAATGTGGCCCAAATGGCCGTCCTTCTGTTCTCCCTCAAACGTCATTGATCCTGAAGCTCCAGGTACAGAAATACATGGTAGTGAATTTATATTTCATTCAAGATTCTGAAGACTTCATCCGTGTTTAATTCAAAACTCCAGGTTGAGGATGAGACACTTGAGCGCTGCTTGTCTTGGACTCGCTCCGCATAAATGAGGCTAGCGCGAAACCATGACAGCCAGGTTTAATGAGACCCTGTGCTTCCGTCAAAGACTCTAACACTCCCAAATGACAGATTAGCAAAATGAAGGAGACAGGCAAGGTCTTAACAATTCAGGCACAAATTGAAGGAACATTCTGTATGTGTACCTCATCTCTAAAATGAGGTGAGGAACAGAGAGGTGGTAGGGATTAAATAAAAACTATTTAGCATGGGAGACTGAGGGGAAAAAAAAAATTGGTCGAAGAGTGCAAGAAGAAATTAAACTTTAAGAACTAAAATACAGATAAAAGAATTTCATGCTGGCTTTTTAAAATCATCTATAATGGCAAGGGTGCTTCCATCTGTCTATCCATTATCTATAACACGTATCCATCAGGGTCGACAAGGAAGCTGGAGCCAATCCTGACTGACTTTGGGTGAGAGGTGGGGTTCACTGTAGCCAATCTATCGCAGGGCTAATATAAACAAACACAAACAACCATTCACACGCACATTTGCACCTACGGGCAATTTAGAGTAACCTGTTGACCTAATTAGGATGTTTTTGGACTGTTGGAGGAAACCAGAGCACCCAGAGTAAACCCGCACAGGCATGAGAGAACATGTAAACGCCACACAGAAAAGCTCTGGTCGGCCACGAGTTTCTAACCCAAATCTTCATGCTGTGAGGCGACAGTGCTAACCGCTACACCACCGTACCACCCAATGAGGCTTGCTGCAGTGTTGTAGTCAAGTCCCTAAACCTCGAGTCCGAGTCCAGTCTCGAGTCCCCAGTGTTCAAGTCCGAGTCATTAAAAAAATTTCGAGTCGAGTCCACTATTGATCTGAGTCGAGTCCGAGAACAAGACACCAACCGCACCATTTGATGGCGGCTGTTTCAGCTCCATTAACATCAGTTTGTTCCTGAACATGACGTATGAACAGGTGAATGTGCTTCTCTTTGTTAGGGAGTGCGAAGTATTCTGTCAGAGATGGTTGGGAGACGGATGTAAGCGCAGAAGGTGTGTTTATTAATACAAGTGAAGACGGGTAAACGATCCAGAACGGCAGGCAAAATCGTAAAATGATGAAACAGGCACTAGGTCGAGCGAGGTGCAAACAGGCTATCGTAGTCTCTGTAGAATCAAAGACGAGAAACAGGAAATGAGGAACCCAAACGAGGAAATAAGGCTTGGTAATGTGTCGGCAACACAACTCAATACTTCGCAAAGTAAGTGTTTTTTCACAGTTTTTATAAGTGCGTTGATTACGCACTACACATATATAAATATACATATATAAATATTAAACTATACGGGTAAACGTATCCTGTGCAGGTGCAAGTAGTTTACGGCGCATGAGAGTGTCCACTTGGCGCTGGAGCGCACCCAAGAGTCTATCTGATCCGCACACCAAGGCACACAGGTGCGACACTCTTGCACAAAAATTAATGTAGATATCTTATGCCAAATTATTATGGCATGTTACAAAAAATAAAGAAAAACAAATCAGAGTCCTCGTCTCCAATTTACGAGTCCTAATGCAGTTAAATGCACGAGTCCGAGTCCAAATTGAGTCACAAGTCCTTAACATTAGGGCACAAGTTGGACTCCAGTCCTGGACTCCAGTCCTGGACTCCAGTCCTGGACTCTAGCACTACAAGCCTGGCTTGTTGACTTTATTTAAACATTTTTAAATAAAGCCTTACCTCTTTTAAGGCCAGTCCCCTTCTCATACTAGAACAAAAAAAAAAAAAGAAAGAAAGCTCGTCACTAGATAGATCACACGTTCCCCTTCTAGAGTACTGCTGTTCTGCACATTTTAGCTAATGCTAAAATTTGCAGAACAGCAGTACTCTAGAATGGGGAACGTGTGATCTATCTAGTGACGAGCTTTTTTTTTTTTGTTCTAGAACTGGCCAGAATACTTTGACTTGTCTAGACTTGCACATTATTTGTCCATCCCTGTATTAAATCCATGAAGTAATGCATGAGAAATACACCATGATGGGCCGAATGTGGGTTCTAGCTTTTCCCCCATTATTGCTTTCCTCAAATGGCTACTGGTCCCCTGCCAAAACAGTGAAGTGAAACCAAAATGTTCTTTCCACCCGTCAACACTGGACAGTTTTCAGATAAACACTGTGCATCATTTCTGCAGTCAGTTGTCAGAACTGTTTCTTTAGTTGACAGCTGCTGAACAACTAACACAGGAAAAAAAATGACTTTCAGTCACAGACAAGATACGAGTTTTAGTTTCATGGCTGCCAGCTTAATGTCAATGCTGAGCTCCCTGGTGGTCAGCGATATTTATTACTGGATTATTTTTGACTCTTACGGAGCACTGTGACCTGCCCAATGAGTCATACCAAGAAGGACTGTCATACCTACAGGACTTGAGGAAAGGTACAGGACCTCCAAAGACGAAAAGCCTCAACAGGGAATCAGTTCAATTTCCGTCTTTACAGGCAACTTTGCAGGGATGACAATCGCAGAGAGCATTACAGGGATAGAGTGACCTCTGAACAACTCATCCAAGTGCATGAGCTGGTATCATTATGCAATCTCTCTGGGGGGAAAAATGGTGAACCCTCGACTTAAAGCTAATGTAACAGAGGCAGACAAATGCAATGAGCCAATTCTTATCTTCCAATTTAAGTGAGTATAAACAAAGCAAATGGCTGAAAGTGTCAGTTTCAAACTTGAAAGACGGTCATTGGGATGTCACAGTGCAGATTACAGAGAGATAACGGGAACAGTCGAACATCCAAACGTGTATGGCATCTGAGGCTAATGTAATGTAAACATATTGCAGTATTAATGGGATTTGCACTGTAAGCCTTCAACATAAACAGATTTTGGTAACATTTCCTGTGAGCCCAGTGCCGGTGCTTTGTAACAGTTTTTCCAACTCAGCAAAATGACAAGCTACAATTATTTTTGTCTAAGTAATTTCAAGTAAAAAAAAAGGCTGGTCAGGGAACAATTGTTGATCGGAAATAATTAACCTCAAGGTGGTGACCGGAACGATAACACCACTTTGAGCATCGCCAAGTTATTTTGATCTATATGGACTGTTTAAAGTTTCTGAAAAGCACCGTCCAGATCCGAATTCTTATTATAAACCAAACAGTAGATTCCAGTAGAACGATGGATATTGTTTTGTTATGCAAGATGTTAAGGAAACAGTGCTTTTTGTGAATTTAGTGCAGATTTTCCACCAAACACCACCAAATTAACAGAGTATTATCGCTTTTGTTTTGCTCTTGCACTCAGAAGACAGCTTGGTTGTGTGATGGACAGAGGTTATAATAACAAGAGTGCTCCGAGAGCACAAATATCCCCCACTGGCAACTAGGCCATAACTCTGGTAAAACGTGACCGAATTGAGTGAAATTGCAATATGTGTATTACTGACATATAACAAAGAGTGCTGTCAAGTTTAGTGAAATTCCTCCAAAAATTGTGAGAGGAGTTGATTTCAGAAGGTGAGTACCCTTCCCGAGATGGACGGATGGACGGACATCACGACATAATCCCCCTTCGAGCCTTTAGGCCAGCGGGGGATAAAAATTGAGGGAAGTTGATTTCAATAAGCAAGCACACCTTGATGAAATTGCCAAAGTACAAGTTTGTTAATAATCAAGGGCATAACTCTGGTAAAATTTTCACAAACGAAATTAAATCACAATATGCGCATTACCATCACATAAGGCCTTTTGCCAAGCTTCGAGAAATTTGTCCAAAAATTGTGAGAGGAGTTGATTTCAGAAGGCAAGCACACCTTCATGAAATTGTGAAAGTACAAGGTTGCTAATCAAGAGCCACAACTCTGTTAAAATGTGACCAGATTGAACAAAATAACAATATGCATATTACCGACATATAACAAAGAATCCTGCCAAGTTTCATGAAATTCCTCCAAAAATTGTGAGAGGAGTTGATTTCAGGTGGTGAGCACCCTTCCCAGGATGGACGGACGGACAGACATCGCTACGACATAATCCCCCTTCGAGCCTTTAGGCCAGCGGAGGATAAAAAGGACAACAAAGACATGCACAGCGTGAAGAGAAACATTATAATAAGCTCCTGCACTTCAGTACAGTCACCTCCCTTGTTGGGAAACCTGTCATCCATTCTGAAAGCCAAAGTTATCCAGCCAAGAAAGTACTGGCAGGATGGACTTTCCCACTAGGCATGAACTGAAGACACTTTACCAATCAGAGCAAGCTATGGAAGAAGAAGAAAAAAAAGTAGTTGCTCCTCTGTGTGACACAGAAAACAAATGAGAGCTATAGTGTAGAATGACACTGCACTGCTTCAGTAAGCAACCAGTTCATTTCCTTCACAGTATCTTGCACCCTTATTCAGCATCCGACACATTGGGTAACCCTTCAATCTTCCAGTGTGCATGAAAGTGGAAGGAGAATTTGTAAGCATTCGTCTCGTCTCCAAAAATTCAATTTCACCCTGGATGGAAACCTTACTCTGCTTCCGTAAAGTGAGACTTTTTCTCTACACCCTTTATTCTCCCAGGGGAAAATCAGGATTATGATGAGACAGATCTTTTACAAAAAAAACCCCTCATAATCCGCACTGACCATCGTGCCTTACCAGTGTTCGCCATACATTATATGGCCAAAAGTTTGTGGACACCTGGCCATCATATCATATCCATATGTACTACTTGCTGGACATCCCATTATAGATTTATTCCCTCTTTGCTGTTATAATGATCGCCACTCTTCTGGGAAGGCTTTCCACTAGATTTTGGAGTGTGGTTAGGGGAATTTGAGCTCGTTCAGCTGCCAGAGCATTAGTGAGGTCAGGAACTTGTGCTGAGTAAGGATGCCTGAGGCGCAGTTCATCCCAAAGATGTTCACTGGGGTTGCGGTCAGAGCGCCCGAGTTCTTCCACTCCAACTTTGGCACACCATGTCTTCATGGAGCTTGTTTTGTGCACAGAGGCATTGTCATGCTAGAACAGGTTTGGGCCTTTAATTTAAGGGAAACTGTAATGCTAGAGCATGCAAAGACATCTTATACAACTGTGTGCTTCAAACTTTGTGATAACGGTTTGGGGAAAAAATCAAATACAAGTTCATAACTTTCATTATAGCCACCATGAGTAAGAAATTCAAGCACGTTTGGAAAATGTAGCTCTGTAATTAGATTAGATAAAACTTTATTGATCCCTTTGGGAGGGTTCCCTCAGGGAAATTAAGATTCCAGCAGCATCATTACACATAAACAGAGAAAAGAAATAGAGAAAAACTTCTAGATAAATTAAGTATTTACAAATACAAATATAAAAGAAGATATGGGGAAGAGAGGAAGGGGGGAGGGGAAAGGGGGGAAGAAGTGGGGTTAGGGTAATGCTGGGCATACACTGTGTGATTTTTGGCCTGATTTTGACACGATTTTCACTTGTGCGACTATTTTGGAGATCGGGCCGAGTTTTGGCTCAATCGTGCGTCTCGGATTGTGTAGTATACATGGGGTAACGACAAGCGATTAACACCTCACGACCTCCTCCCGATCGATCGGATGAAAATCAAACCTGTTTGAAATCCTGAGCATCGCATCCGAGCATCGGATCGTATAGTGTGAGAACAGGAATCGTAAGCTGCGTGCTGTTTACCCCTGCGATTCACTCGTACAGTGTGAGCAGCAGCTGAATACCGTGATTGAAAAAATCGCACAGTGTATGCCCAGTTTAAGTGTGTGTGTGTGTGTGTGGGGGGGGGGGGGGGGGGGCAGGAAAGATATTGCACTTTACATTGCACATTATATTGCACATTGTCCAGTATTGCTTATTGTTAGGCTAGGCTACTGCTCCTTCCTGTCCTCTGTCCTCCTGTTACCCCTCCTCCCCCCCAGAGAGGAGTTGTACAGTCTGATGGTGTGAGGGACAAAGGAGTTTTTGAGTCTGTTCGTCTTGCACTTGGGAAGGAGCATTCTGTCACTGAACAGGCTGCTCTGGTTGCTGATGACGGTGCGCAGAGGGTGACTGGCATCGTCCATGATGTTCAATAGTTTGTCCATAGACCTCTTCTCTGCCACAGTCACCAGAGTGTTCAGCTTCATGCCGACCACAGAGCTGGCCCGCCTGATCAGTTTGTCCAGCCCGGATGTGTCCTTCTTGGATGTGCTGCCCCCCCAGCACACCACGGTGTAATACAGGACACTGGTGACCACAGACTGATAGAAAATCCATAGGAGTTTCCTGCAGATGTTAAAGGACCATAGCCTCCTAAGGAAGTATAGCCTGCCAGGAAGTCCAGTCCAGCTTGCTGTCCAGCCACAGCCCGAGGTACTTGTAGGAATCCACAGCCTCCACCTCGACCAGAACTGGTCGTGACCTTGGTCTGGACCTCCCAAAGTCAATGACCAGCTCCTTGGTCTTCGAGGTGTTGAGCTGCAAATGATTCCTGTTGCACCACACAGCAAAGTCCCTCACCAGGCTCCTATACTCCTCCTCTCTGTCGTCACTGATACACCCAACGATGGCCGTGTCATCAGCAAACTTCTGAATGTGACACAGCTCCGAGTTGTAGCAGAAGTCCATGGTGTACAGGGTGAAGAGAAGAGGGGCCAGCACCGTGCCCTGGGGTGCTCCAGTGTTGCTAATCACAGTGTCAGACGTGATGTCCTTCAGCCTGACGTACTGCGGCCTGTCAGTGAGGTAGCTGGAGATCCAGGTGACCAGGCAGGGGTCCACTCGCATCCTGTTCAGTTTGTCCTGAAGCAGTAGGGGCTGGATGGTGTTGAAGGCACTCGAGAAGTCCAAGAAGAGGATCCTCACTGTGCCATTTCCCTTATCCAGATGTGAGTGGGCTCGGTGTAGCAGGTAGAGGATGGCGTCTTCCACACCGACACCTACCTGGGATGCAAACTGCAGACAGTCCTGGGCATGTTGTACCTGGGGTCTGAGGAGGCTGAGGAAGAGCCGCTCCAACATCTTCATCAGATGTGAAGTGAGCGCCACTGGTCGGAAGTCGTTCAACTTGCTGGGCCGATTCTTTTTGGGAACTGGAACGATACACGATGTCTTCCAGAGGGTTGGCACTCTCCCCAGCTGCAGGCTGAGGTTGAAGATGCGTTGGAGTGGTTCACCCAGTTCAGCAGCGCAGGTCTTCAGTAGTCGTGGACACACCTTGTCCGGGCCTGCTGCTTTCCTGGGGTGAAGCTTCCTCAGCTGACCTCTGACCTGGTCTGCAGTAATGCATAGAGGAGTCTGTGTTGAGGTGGGGGAGGAGGGGGCTGCTGTGATAACTGGGGGGAGGTGTGTTGAGGGAAGAAGGAGAGATGGCTGCAGTGAGGGAGAGGGTGGGGGGACGTGGGCTGGTTGAACCGATTGAAGAAGTCATTCAACTCATTCACCCTCTCCACTGCCCCCTCAATGACTCTGGTCTTTGTATTGTGGCCTGTGATGGTTTTCACACCTTCCCAGACCTCCCTCATGCTGTTCTCTTTCAGCTTCTGCTCCACCTTTCTCCTGTAGCTGTCCTTAGCTTCCCTCATGCAGCATTTCACCTCCTGCTGTGCTGCTTTCATCGCCTCCCTATCCCTGCTCCTGAAGGTGGCCTTCTTCCTGCTGAGGACAGCTTTGACTTCCTGTGTTACCCATGGCTTGTTATTAGGGTAACACCGTACAGTCTTAGCGGGGGAGACCACATCTGCACAGAAGTTAAGGTAATCTGTCAGACAGTGTGTCAGCCCCTCTATGTCCTCACAGTGTGGACTAAGCAGCACATCCCAGTCCGTGATGTCATAACAGTCTCTGAGGGCATCTTCCATTTCAGGGGACCACCTCCTGATGGAGCTAGTTGTTGCAGGCTGCCTTTGAACCAGGGGGTTGTACTTCGCCTGTAGAAGAACCAGGTTGTGGTCAGACTTCCCTAGTGGGGGGAGGGGTGTGACTTTGTATGCATCCCTCACATTAGCATACAGCAAGTCAATTGGCCTGTTGTTCCTTGTTGGACAATCTACAGCCTGGTAAAAAGCAGCCAAAGTAGAGTCCAAAGTAGCGTGATTAGAGTCCCCAGAAATGATGATAAATACCTCAGGGTGCTATGTCTGCAGCCTTGCTGTGACGGAGTGAATCCTCTCACATGCAGTGGCTGCGTCTGCCCTTGGAGGGATGTAAACACAGATGGTGATCACGTGACTGAACTCCCTCGGCAGATAATATGGCCGCAGGCTAATGGCTAGCAGCTCCAAGTCCGGGCAACATAAAACTGTCTTTATGGAGATGTGTCCCGGGTTACACCAGCGATTGTTAACGTAAATGATGAGTCCCCCACCTTTGCTTTTTCCGCATGTGTTGGTGTCTCTGTCGGCTCTCACAGCAGTGAATCCCCGCAGGTCCACGTTAGCATCCGGTACAAGGTGTGTTAACCATGTCTCTGTAAAAATAAATAAGCTGCTCTCCCGGTAAATCCGCTGGTTGTTCAGAGCGGAAAGCTCGTCGACTTTATTCGGCAGCGAGTTCACATTCCCCATGATAACGGAGGGAATGGATAGTTTGTAGCGCCGCCGGTTGTCCACTAGCCTAGCCTTTAGCTTAGCCCCGGCTTTGCAGCCCCTGGGTTTCCTCCTCAGCTCGGCCGGGATGGGGTGTTGTATCCCGGCTCGTCCCATTGTTTTCAGGGCCAGCAGCTCCTCTCTTGAATAAGTGAGAAAACTGGCTCCTGGTTGTGTGTTCAAGTTAAATATATCCATGTTATATAGTTAAACACACTAAGTCTTCGTAAGAAGAGCAAAAAAGTAAAAAAGGTGGGAAAAAAGAGGTTTAAAGAGCTAAAAACCACAGAGTTACTGGAGAGGCAGCCGTCTCACACAGCGCCCATACGTATCCACACTGGGACAACATTAAAAAGTCATCAATCCCTGTCTTTGAGAGAACAAAATGCCAATAGTTTCTCTGCCACTGTGACATGAACTGGAACGTACAGCCAATACCCACTGTGTAGAGAAACTCAGCCTTTAACCTTCACTAGTTATATAAAACTAAATTATCGGTCATTTATTAGCTGTTCTGTGGAAGGATTCAGTCAGTCAATCTTAATGTGTCTTCTGTATGGTAATATCAGTTAATGTCAAAACCTGACAAAGAAATCTGTGGTTGGTTGAAAAGAGCAACTGGACTTGCTTGAAGATTCTTGAAAACATTTCGCCTCTCATCCTAAAGGCTTCCCCAGTTCTGTCCGACTAATAGGGAGTATCCAGTATTTATCCTCTCATGGATCATCATAGAATCCGAATCAGAATGCTGATGGCTGCATTGTAGGTGGCTGATAAAAGATGTCATAGACACCCACCTCTGTTTAATGATGGTCGTTCCAGGTTGACAAAAATGAACAATCCTCTCTGGCTAAGATGTCTGCCAGTTTTCTGGAAGTCCTCTCATACTCCTGCACCAGTCGAAGGGATCTCATCCCAAAGTGCGTAGAAACATATCTGTGAAGAATCTCAGTCATCCAGGTACATAGTAATCTGTGGTTGGTTGAAAAGAGCAACTGGACTTGCTTGAAGATTCTTGAAAACGTTTCGCCCCTCATCCTAAAGGCTTCCCCAGTTCTGTCCGACTAATAGGGAATCTTCAAGCAAGTCCAGTTGCTCTTTTCAACCAACCACAGATTACTATGTACCTGGATGACTGAGATTCTTCACAGATATGTGTCTACGCACTTTGGGATGAGATCCCTTCGACTGGTGCGGGAGTATGAGAGGACTTCCAGAAAACTGGCAGACATCTTAGCCAGAGAGGATTGTTCATTTTTGTCAACCTGGAACGACCATCATTAAACAGAGGTGGGTGTCAATGACATCTTTTATCAGCCACCTACAATGCAGCCATCAGCATTCTGATTCGGATTCTATGATGATCCATGAAAGGATAAATACTGGATACTCCCTATTAGTCGGACAGAACTGGGGAAGCCTTTAGGATGAGGGGCGAAACGTTTTCAAGAATCTTCAAGCAAGTCCAGTTGCTCTTTTCAACCAACCACAGATTACTATGTACCTGGATGACTGAGATTCTTCACAGATAACCTGACAAAGACTTAACCCCCTACATCATTCAAAGCATGGATGTAAATATACAAAAGGTGTTTAAACTTGATTTACAAAGACACATGGGCAGCAAAGAAACTGACAACTCCTCAGAAAAATCAAAAGGCCTAATGAAATGGGATTTACTACCCTAATTCCTAAGGATGCTTCATTTGTAGAGTTGGATATTGGACTGAAGGCAAACAGAGATACCTGCAGATCTCCTAATTAAAAAGGAGATAAATTTAGATAAAAACAAAACACTAGGAGCCAAATCTCATTAGCTGTTCAAATCTTCACACAGAGGAAAGTGATGAGAAAAGTTTGGAAATGTCAACATGAGGCTATTATGAGCAATCATAATTTTTTTTCAGCAGCTCTAGAAATTCTGCTCAAAGTTTAAAACAAGATCAACTGTGAGCTACTGCTCACTTACGTACATCAGTTGCCCCCTAAAAATTAAAAGTTCCTCTGATCATGATGCATTTTTGTTTTTATGTTCCTTTTGGTAAGAAGAAAATCTTTTGGTAAAAAGAAAATATTTCACTGGGTGAAATATTTTGACAAAATTCAAAAGTTTAATGGTGGCACCAGGAGCTCAAAGTTATGGAAAAAGCTGCTATTTTATGACTTTTATGACAACATTTCGATCACTTTTCATGAAACATTATGGCACCTTATAGAGTATCCCAAATATCTTAGGTACTGTAGACAGTATGTCTAGAATGTCTAAAAATATTTGGAGGTTTATTTTAGGGTGTCACTAGCATTATCTATCAATGTTATAACCCTGGTTTTAAGCTTGCCGCCTATGCATATGCTAGCCCCTATTAAAGTTATAATGATGCTGGATTACCCATTTTCAAGACAACTGAAGATACAAGTGAAATGTTAAGAAGCAAATTCTCAACGTCTATTTCCTATGTGGCCGTCTCAGATTTGGAACCATTACTCTGTCTTTTGCTACAACTTGCACAATGTTCTGGAATCTTTCTTCTATTGTGGCAGAACCAACTTTCTCATGGGCTAGTTTAACCCCACGCTCTGCCACATCATTTGTCACAATGAAGTTTGTGAGTGTTGCCTTTATCCTCTGGTAAGATGCCAAGCCATCCCATTGTGACACTGGTGTTGAGAGCAGATGATCATCAAATATATCAAAAGCTGCAAAGAACAGCCACGAGTCTTCACCTATGAAGTTTTCCAGTTTGAGGGCCACAAGAAATCAATAAATGGAGTCCAACATTGTGATTCAAACCTTACGCGAAAACATAAAATAAGCGTTTTTTGGCAAAAAATGAACCTCATGGTGCCACCATTAGACTTTTGAATATGGCCAAAACATTTTTACAGGATGTCTTTATTGGTGAAAAGGAACACCCAAACAAAAATGCATCAGATTTTATGAAAAGTGAGGGCAACTGATGCACCCTAGTATCCCCCCGTTCTTGCTTATATCAGAATGCAAGCAATCGAAGGAATAGGATGTTGACTTCAACAAATAATGAACCCTGAAATGAGTAAGTAAAGAGCAGTGTAAGTAAAGAGCAGTGTCTCTCCCCAGGGATTTCAAATAGCATCCTGGTAAACTGCCATTTTGAAATAGCATCAAAATCCACCCTATATGTTTTGTAAATACATTCAGTCCGTAAACAGGAAGTCGATGTGCGACAGACCTAAAAACGGTATACACGGTATAGAACCCCAAGCTGGAGCTTGGTACCAAATATCAAGCAGTTACGATTTGTAGTTGCTGAGAAAACCATTATGAAAATTTTGTAAATCCATGCTATGTGTTTCGTAAATAAATTCAGTCAGTAAAAAGGAAGTTGATGTGCGACAGACCTGAACACAGTATACACGGTATAGAACCCCAAGCTGAAGTTTAGTACCAAGTGGCTATGATTTGTGGTTGCTGAGATAAAGGGTGATACGGACAGAGGTAAACCAGTATACCCCTCCTCCTTCGGAGCAGGGGTATGGGAAACGCAAGCAAAAAAGCAAGCAGTGATTTCTAAATTTGCTTTGACCTGTATTTCATTGCAGACAGAATGAACCCAAGATATTTCATGCTTTTTTCTGGTCAACTTCATTTCACTTGTTAATATACATCCACTCCTGCATTTCAGGCCTGCAACACTTTCCAAAAAAAGTTGGGATGGAGCAATTTTAGGGCTAGTAATGAAGTAAAGCAATTAAATGATGTGATTTGAACTAGGTGATGTCAACAGGTGACTGTAATCATGATTTGGTACAAAATCAGTATCCAGGAAAGGCCTAGTGTTTGAGGAGCAAAGATGGGCCGAGGATCTTCAGTTTGTCAGCAAACGTGTGAGAAAATAATTGACATGTTTAACTAGAAAAGCACTCTGAGAGCGCAGACCTCCGCCAAGAATCCTTTAAAAAATTCTGGGATCCAGACAGTGATCCGGATCACTGCCAAAATTTAATGGATTGTTACTTGTGCCCAGTCACACCTCTGGAAAAAAAATTCAGAGCAATCCGTTCATAACTTTTTCCGTAATGTTGCTAACAGACAAACCAACAAACAAACCAACGCTACCGAAAACATAACCTCCTTGGCGGAGGTAACACTGTTCCTCAAAGAAAGGTACAACGGGATTTGGATATTTGGTCCATCATGGTATGGGGTTGTGTCAGTGCCCTTGGCAAAGGTAACTTACACGCCTGTGATGGCAGCATTAATGCAGAAAAGTACATTGAGATTTTGGAGCAACATATGCTGCCATTAAGATGACATCTTTTCCAGGGATTTCAACAAGACAATGCAAAACCACATTCTGCCCACATTACAAAGGCATGGCTGTGGAAGAGGAGGGCGCCTGTCCCCTCTGTCCCCAAGAGAGAATGTGTGGTGAATTCTAAAACGAAAAATGACAACCCCAGAGCGTTGCACACCTTAAGACCTGTTTGCAGTAAGAATGGGACAAAATGATACCTGAAACGCTTCATCACTTGGTGTTTTCAGTCACTAAACATATTTTAAGAATTGTGAGAAGGATCTGCACCATTATAAAATGATATATGCTTTACTGTCTCAACTTTTTTTTTTAAATGTCTTGCGAGAATCAAAATTGAAACGTGTTTATTTTGGGAAAAAAAAAGAAGAAGAGGTAAAACAAATGTGCTGCTACGTTGTTCTGAGTGCAATACAGGTCAAATATTCTTCACAAATCATTGTTTTTAGTTTTAGTTTCAATTTCAACATACCATCCCAACTTTTTCTTATTTGGGGCTGTATAATGAACTAGTTTGCTAATTACGTGCAACAATACAGATGAATAGAAATGAATGAGTATATGATCATTATCCACTTCTAATGTAGCACCTTTGACACACAGAAAAAAAAGTCACCAAGTCATTGGTCAACATTTGAGCTTTAGGTTTTGGTAAACTTCATATAACACATGAAGTTAATCCAGTCTGGCTAGCATCTTAATCTTCTCTTGACATGTTCAACTGTGAGGTTCCTCATGTTATTTTCCTCAGTTTTGTCACCATTTTCACATGCACTATATGGCCAAAAGTATGTGGAAAGTTATTTTTCCAGTGTTCTCTACCAGGAAGTCCACAAGGCTCTCATGATCAGGTATGTCTCTCTCAAGCAAGGCAACAGCTGCTTTTCGTCCCATTTCAGCTACATCTTTGAAGAATGTGAGCAAAAGTTGAGCTTTCTTTGTTCTTTGATCTCCACAAGCTTCCGTTGGTTGTCTTCACAAAGTCTCCTAAGATCCCTTCTTTTTCTGTTTCTCGGCTTCCCCTTTCTCCTGCCTTTCTTCCTACTTTTGGATGTAAATGCACACGTCACCATGCAAGCCAATTAGCTAGAATAGTATAGACATTCAAAGCTAATATACATATATTTAGGCACTGCCTAAAAGTGGAGTGTAAAACGTGTTAGTAAATACGCCCACGGTGTTTTTTAAAAAGCAAATTCAAATTACATGCTAGATAAAAACTCATCTAGCTTTTATGAATACAGATACAAATTTTGTTATCTGGTGGTCAAGTGTTGTTCCACACTTCGGTCCGCTCTGATATAAACTCACATTCATCCTCAAGCTGTCACTCGTCTATATTTAGGCCATATAAACTGTTGACACACTGCATGTCTATACCTGTATTTACACATGCAATAAATATATACAGTTGTGATCAGAAGTTTACATACGTACAGTGATATGTCATCTTGGATACGAATGTCAATGCGATATTTGGGCTTTCAGTAATTTCTCTGAACTGTTCTTTTTCTGTGGCAGAATGATTGTACAGCATACATTTTTAATTTAAACAAAATAAACACTAGAATTTGGTGCACAAATTTTAATTTTCTTTGGGTTTTCTGAAATCAACACAGGGTCAAAATTATACATACAGGGTCAAAAATGTACAAATACTCACTTAGATGATTAATTCAGAGGTGCTGAAACTTCCAAAACGTCTCTCATCTTGCCAAGGCCAAAGTCTCTTAACTTCCTGTTAGTGGTCATGATTGACTACAGCTGGCAGCTTCTCTGTGCCTTCATAAAAAGGGCTCGTTTATAGCATTCATTGGATTGACCAGCACACAGTAAAATGGGAAAGTCCACGGAGCTCGGTGCAGATCTGAGAAAGAGGATCACAGATATACACAACTCCGGAATGTCTCTTGGAGCCATTTCTAAACAACTGCAAATTCCAAGATCAGTTCAAACAATTGTATCCAAGTTATTGTGAGGTTTAGTCACTTTGCTTCAAGAAAACCCAAACTGTCACCCTCAGCTGAAAGGAAATTGCTTTGGATAGTCAGGAACAACCTGGGAACCACCATGGCATAGCCCTGCCATGAACTGGAAACTGATGGATCACTGTCTATAGTTCAGATCACCATGGACTAAGAGGCTGCTATCCAAGAAATAACCCCCTGCTCCAAAATTGACACCTTCAAGCTTAACTAAAGTTTGAAGCTGACCATACGGACAAAGAAAAAGCCTTCTGGAGGAAAGCTGTATGGTCAGATGAGACAAAGATTGAGTTGTTTGGCCACAGTGACCGCCATGTACAGAGGGACACTGTACCAGCTGGTGGTGGTGGTAGGATCATCACGCTCTGTTTTGCTGCCAGTGGAACTGGTTCATAGCACAAAGTGGATGGAATAATGAAGGAGGAGGACTACCTCAGGATTCTTCAGCATAAACCATCAGAAATTTGAACACGACTTGGGACTTACAACAGGACAATGAACCCAAACATGCATCAGAGCTGGTTGTGGAGGATAAAGCCTATTGAACCCTATTGAAAATATATGGACCGTGCTTACAAGTCCAGTCCATGCCAAGAAAAAAAAGTTAATTCAACTCTGCCAATTCTACCATGAAGAGTCGTGAAATAACCAACCAGAATTCTGCCAGAAGCTTGTTTATGGTAAACAAAAATGTTTGGTCAAGGTGAATCTTGTGAAGAGACATTTTACCCAAATATTAGGTGTGCTGTATGTATATTTTTGACTCTGTGTTGATTTCAGAAAACCCAAAGAAAATTAAAACTTGTGCACCAAATTCTAGTGTTTTTATTTTGTTTAAATTAAAGATGTATGCTGTACAATCATTCTGCCACAGAAAAAGAACAGTTCAAAGAAATCACTGAAAGCCCAAATATTGCCATGACATTCATATCCAAGATGACATTCATGTCACTGTATGTAAACTTCTGACCACAACTGTAAATAAACTTTATAGCTAGTATGGGCACACACAAACATGCGCAAACACAGTTTGTATATATAATAGACTGCTTAACGATTTGCGAGTATGCCATCTGGCGCTCTCCCTCGAGCAACAAGCTTGTGTAATGCTTCCAAACCACGCTTATCCGTGAAACAATTCAACGACTGTGTTTGCATTATATCGCATAAAAGTCCGTGTTCTTTACGACAAACACATTCAATGTCAGTTATCCGCTTGACACACTTTCCACATCAGCACCAGATAGCTGCAGAACCCTTTTTTCTGCCTTCGCGCTTGCAAAGTGCCACCAATTTCCTCATTAAAATCATCTGATGTTTCGCTGCTGAAATAATTTCCCAGATGTGGATTTGTCCTTTTTCTGAGGCTCATACAGACATCTGGTTTCTCCGCTGTCCATATGAACTTGAAGATGACTCATTTTTTATTTGACTAAATCCATGCTAGCAAGTATGTTGACATCAGCTACACTTAACTTCTGGTACCTGGACATCAACGAATTTACGTCACATCCTGGACACCATATTGGTTGCCCATGTGCAATAAAATTTGATGAGCTCTCAGACTTTTAAGCTTATGATAGTTTGCATGCATTAGTATAATTAGGGCCCGTCAAGTCAAGCCTATTTTTATAGTGCTTTTAACAATACATTTTGTCGCAAAGCAGCTTTACAGAATTTTAGTGACTTTAAACATGAGGTAATTTTATCCCTAGTCTATCCCCAATGAACAAGCCTGTAGTGATGGTGGCAAGGAAAAACTCCCCCAGATGGCATGAGGAAGAAACCTTGAGAGGAACCAGACTCAAAAGGAAACCCATCCTCATTTGGGTGATAACAGATAGCGTGATTACAATAGTTTTAACATGTACTATTTGTACTTGTACTATTGATATCGATCATGTTTAAATGCTGTACCGGCACCCTTTCACGCCACAACATGCAAAGAGATCTTTTTTGGAAGCAAGTGTGTGCCTCCAACTTTGTGGCAACAGTTTCGTGAAGGCCCTCATATACGTGTGAAGGTCAGGCGTCCACAAACTGTTTTCCTGATTGTGAAAAGATCATCTGTGATGTGTATTAATCAATCAATCAGACAAGTATTCAAAACATACGTCTACCGTCCAGACCTTGATTATAAACAAGAACTGTCAGCAGAAAGCAATACAAGGCTAGACATGGTTAATGGTATCAGCAGAGCATTTCTCTGAATTAATTATTGATAAGTATATATGGATAAACATCTGCTGTAGATTGGTGACCAAATCATTTTTAATTGATTTTATAGGATGTAGCCGAATAGGTATGGGTCAGTTTAGTTCAAGGCAGTAAAACTGGTCAGTACTTGTTGCTCGAAACCATTAGCAATCAACTTGTGTTTCGATTTAATTTGGTCTCCGCGCTATTGCAGTGGACACTATCTCAGACTTATTGCAGTTTCTCTATCAGCTGAGAGTCTTTTGAATTTACACCAAACCCAAATTCCCTTTTTAATCTCACCACTAATTGGTTCCTTATGCTCCACCACCAAGACTCTGCCAAGCAACAGTGTGCATCACCTGCGAATGCACTTGAAGGATGTGTTTGCACAAGTGACCTGCAAGCCTGAATTGATTATGTTGTGCCACTGAACAGGCATTTTCTTTACACACATTACTATCTGGGAGCGAGGGCATTTGAGGGCCAAGCTTCTGCTCTTTCCAGCACTGTTTAACATGACTCTGAGGCTCTCCATCATCTCCATTTTCCTCTCTACAACGGCTTGCTAATGGGCTCTTAACACTGGCTCGGGTTGAAGCTAATCCAATCTAAACTCATCTTCCTCCCTTCAGCTGCCGGGCTGCCATCCCATTTTACGATGATAAAGGACAAGAGAAAGCAATATACACAATGGGCTTTATTGAGGCGGCATTTTTGGAAGTCGCTGTTTTGTTCTCGGAGACTGTGAAGGAGATTTTGGCAGATGCATTTACGATACAAACAGGCTTCTCGGTCACTAATGGCAAACACAGGAATTCCCAAAGCTAATGGAATTATGGGAATATGAATGAGACCCATGCTGGCCACAGTGACCCTGTAGGACAGAAGCTCTCAGAGCTTCACTGTAGTCTGGAAGGAAAATAGGACATGGTGGGAAATTCCCGAATATTTTGCTCACCATCCATCCGAACAAGTGAACCAGACTCTTGCACTATTCCTCCCTTGTTTTCTTCCTCTTTATCTCAGACAGTACTCCGCTCTCAGCAGATGGTTACAGAATAAAGAGACTCATTCAGTTGCCAGAACAAGCTAGCATGACTTCACCCCTTAAGAAGCCACATGGCACAAGGGGTTACAAAGGAGCCCAAGATCGACTTTGGGTAACAGACTTGTTCATAGAAGATCAGAAAACAAAGTCAAGTAGAATGTAGCAATAAAAAGATGAGTGATCAAGCTGGAACTGGCTTGGTATGCATGAGAAAGACAGATGCAATATTTTTTTTTTTTTAAACAGACCAGCTCCGAGACACAGATGTTGATTGTATTCTAGGCGCTGTAGAAGCCGGGCCACGTCCTAAACACCAGTGGACGAAATGAACAGATGCTTGCAGTGAAAGTCTGTAAAGACGACTTCTGAGGAGGCCTGAAAGGCCCAAACCTTGAAAACTTGATTAAATTTGTCTGTAAATGAGTCCAGTCATGAGGGACATGATCATCCACAAGGTTTGCATATTAAGGTCTGCTAGCAAAGTTTACTGCACCATTAAGTTCCTGGAAGTAACATTTTGGTTACTATATTTGTTTTAATGTTAACTCAGTCAGTACATCTACACTGACTAATGTTTATTCAAGCCAGCATTTAAAAAAAAAAGGAAATTCGAAAAAATGGACTCTCAGCATGTTCCACAATGTTGATATTTACTGAACTCTGGTTTCCTGACGTAAATTTTGGAACTTGCTTTAGTCTCGGTTGTAAATTTTGCCATTTAGCAACCACAAGCATGCTCATATCAGTCATGGTGGGTTTATTTGGTCGATTATTTTTTTAAAAATTAATTCATAGAAAGGTGTTTTATCACATTATTAAATGTTACTGCTGTATTAATGCTGAAGTTCATGGTTTCCTCATGTTAAAAATGTTAAATAAAACCAGTGAATGAAATCTTAATGTGAAGTGCTGACGCGGACATTTCTGAAAAAGTTAACAAAAAAATAAATAAAATTTGGTGACTTTTTTTTGTTGTTGTTAATTTTAGGCCGAATCCCATTTCACCCCTTGGACCAACCCCTTGGCCCTTCCCCTCCATTTTGCGCGTTCACGTGAAGGGGTAGGGGTATCCCAATCCCAGTTAACGCGGAGGGGTAGGGGAAGGGGTAGGGCTTCTGTACCCCTCCAAACGGAGATTTTCCTGGAGCTGACTCCGAACGAAGGGGTTTGAGTGATTTCCCACAATGCCATGCGGATTTCAGCGAGATTTCATGCGGATTTCAGAAAGATGGCGGTTCCCGTGGCGAAAGATTGTCATAAATGTATTTTCTCCATTATTTACGTGTTTTAAGTTGTTATCCAGAGGAAACACGCCGCTTGATTCGCTTTCGAGCTGAGAATGAGCAGCGATTTCTGAAATCCAAGCTGCTGCTAAAAAGCTTTGGGAGTGAGTATTGTTTTCGGTTGCTTGACTGCGTACGTTTTGTTCTGTTATTCTCGCTTTTATTGTTTACATGAGTGTTCTGACACCTCATTCTGTCGGATGTGGTGCACGAAGCGCCAAAGATATCCCATTCAGTGGTGTTAGTTAACAAATCACACCCTGCCAGCAGAGATTTCTGGTTCTGCCTTTGGCTCTGACTGTAGCGGCTGGTCGCAGCCAATGACGCATTTGGTCGCGTTTTGCTAACGTAAACGCTGACGGAGGTACGCGATGACGTATGCGATCGTTGAAGGGCTATCCCAATACGTAAGGGTTGAATTTCAAGCCCTATCCCTTGTAGCTCAGTTTCAAGGGGAAGGGGGAGGGGTAGAAATTAGAATTGGGATTGGGCCTTAGTCATATTCTGGGTGGCATAGTGGTGCAGTGTTTAGCACTGTCGCCTCACAGCAAGAAAGTTCTGAGTTCAAGCCCAGTGGCCGACAGGGGCCTTTCTGTGTGGAGTTTGCATGTTCTCTTCGCTGCCTGCGTGGGTTTCCTCTGGGTGCTCCGGTTTCCCCCACAGTCCAAAGACATGCAGGTTAGCTCAAATGGCTACTCTAAATTGCCCGTTGGTGTGAGGGTTTCCCGCAGCGCTTTATAGTTAGGGCGGCCGCCTTGACAACAACTGCCACCCGCCTTGACTACATCCCCCCGAAAAAAAAAAAAATCTGCCGCATCCACGCATGCATGGACAATTAAAATACGGCCGCATCGCGATGAGGCCGAATAGCGGCATCTGCTGGTTAAATATGTTACTGCGCCATCTATCACCTGTCGCTACACCAATATTATTTTTTTTTAACGGGAAGAGGCTAATTATCCGGCAACTGGATATCATACAACCTGTCGTCGTTGTGGGAAGGACATGTGGAGGTAAGATAATTATTCATCTAAACTAAACGTATTTAGAGTGTCCCATCAACTGCTTGCCCATGCATTCTGTTAGATAGGCTCTGCAATTCCTTCGTTTAGTTTATCATCAAGGCTACCGATGTGTTTACGCGTGGCTTTCTGCTATGTTTGACAATTGCACGTGGTTTTCTCTAGTGTACAGTAACGGATGGGAAAAAGCAGTCAAAAATATCAGGATACTTTGTTCAGAGAAGCCGGCCGACTTCACCATCTGCGCCTCCTCCTCCTCCACCCTCACCACCCCACCTCCACAGCCCCAGTCCTCTAAACATCACGGTAGTGGGTGGAACCCAGAGTGGGCAGTGGACCCGAAGTATTCTGGTTGGCTATATCACATAGAACACGGTGAGTGTAGCATTCATTTTCATTCAAACATTTGACATGTATAGAATATGTTAAATAATGAGTTGACTGTCCTGCCTAGGGATGTTTTGCAGAGTATGCAGGACTCATCACCAAAAAGCAACACGTGGTGCCTCAGAGAGGCCCTTCATTGAAGTCCCCTGCACAAATTATAGGCATGATGCACTGGACCAACACATGAGCTCAAACAACCATAGCTCATCCCTTGCCATTGCTGCCCAATCTAGTATAAGTAAGTGTTTTTGAGATGTTCAAGAATATTGGTTGATTTGATAATTGCATTTAAATAAACATTTTTTTATTTAGCTGTGTCCATCAGTGAAGCATTTCAGCCAATTCTGAATTTGGAGCATGAGGCCATAATGGGTGAATTTAAATGCCTTTACTGGCTGGTTAAGTGTGAATTGGCACACCACACCACACCAATTATACTGCACTGATGGAACTAGCAGACCTCCTTGGATGTGACTATTTTGCCAAATTGAAGGTAATATTTAAAAATGGAATGTTCTATTTCTGTGTTTGTTTGCTTGTGGTAAAATTAACAGTTTAATTGGAATATATTTTCTGAGCTCGATCAAAGGACAAACTACATATCTCATAGAATTGATGAGATGCTTCAAATATTGGCAGCAGTAGTTGAGGAGCCTGTTCTAGATGTTATTCGAACATCTAAGGCTATTGGCATTGAAATCAACGAGTCCACAGACATGTCTGTACAAAAACAACTGGACATGCATATCAGGTAAAGAAGCAATCACCTCTCTTACAAGTATTGGAGAGTCCTTGTTGTATGTAAAACCAGGATTGGATAAAATGTTTTCATACATTTCAGGTATACAGACCAGGAGGGACAGCTTTTCTGTCAATTCTTAGATTTAGTGCCCATACCAGATCTTGTGTCAGACTAGAAGTGTTTTTGCACGTTGTGCAATTGCATGCTGTACAATTCACTTAGTTACTGCTTGCTTTATTTATAAAGAGTAAATAAGATGATGTTTCCCTTATGATCCTGTAAACATCTACCTCCACCCCAACCACAAACAAGACTCAACAGTGCCCCTTCAGAGTTTACAGACAACTATGTGAAGTTGTATCACACTAGAATACTTGCACATGTTGTGTGATTGTATGTTATCTTGTTATTGTGTTATTGCACTTTGTTATTGCACTTTAACTGTTTTGTTTATTTATAAAGAGTTCAGTAAATAAAAGAAGGCTGTTGCCCTTGAAGTTGTTGGCCCTGTGATCCAGATTTCTCGCCAGCATCGCCCAAACAGGACACCACCTGCCCAACCCCCCCGGCTCGACTGTTGCTGCCGCCACTGCCCCCCAGGCGACGCCCCCTCCCCCTGGTCACCACCTTGACTAACTGATTTTCTGCGGGAAACCCTGGGTGTGTTTGTGTACCTGGGGGTTTGGGTCCCTCTGGTGTGCTATAATCACTCAAAAGAACTCATGAAAGCTAGTTGATTGCTTCCTGGATCACCGACCCTCAACTCTGAGGACAGACGGAGTCATCTTCTGACAAAAAGCAACATAAGAGGTTTTGTTTCAAAATCCTGAAGGTCAAATTAAAGAGTGAGCCAAAATACACCACAATTGTTGTATTCTGAAAGTGCTCCAAGTGTTAGTGAGGCTGCAAATCACTCAGTCGGTACATGACTATAAGGCCCTGGTCACACTATAGCTCGCAATGGGTTTGCGAATACTTGGTGATGAAAAATTGGTTGTATGGCCACCAATCGTACAATGCACGGTGAATGTTCTCCGAGCTTCACAAGTTGTTTTTTTTTGGTGTGGCTCCACCTCATGAGTGGCAAAAAACGTCGCGAAAAATTCCAATGCATGCATTGAAATTTGGTGGCGATGTTTTTGTTGGCAAACTAAGCGGTGAATACTTGCAGATGGGTTTGGGAATACTTCCCGAAGCTCAGGGAACCTTCAGGGAGCCTCTTGAGATGCATTCGTCTTGAATCCATGTCCCCGATGCTCGCAGGAGCCCCAACACCACAGCGACTCAGCATAGCCTAACCTTCGCCGAGACTTAAAAAGTGCATTTACATTCGGGGATCCTTCAAAGCGTGTTGTGCACGCTCTTGGGAGCCAGTTGTTATGGGAAACACCTGATGCTCATTTGAGCGCAATCAGCACGCACAAATATGGATGCTGTTTTCACAGAGACTTTGCAAAGGTATGCGGCAGTGCAGGAAGAGCGTTTTTTAGCAGGCGTGATATTTACAAAACCAAAATGTTAGTCACGGTCAGAGTAACAAAACACAAGCAAAACAGAAAGCAGAGTCATAAAGCAGAGTATTTATCCAGAGTCATAAACTAAAATGACAGATGATGATAATACTTTCCAAAGCCTCTGTCAAAACAGTGTCCTTGTATGCAACGTGCTGACTGTGCTCAAGTCAGCATCAGGTGTTTCCCATAACGAGTGGATCCCAGGAGCAAGCGTGGCCGCTCGAGCATGTGAAGGCATGACAGTCAAAAGCTGTGTGACCACAACTTTTAGCTTGCCTGTATATCGCCATACATCGTCAGCAAAATGCCTCATTTTCATCGATAACCCATCACCACAAAGCATCGCAAGCTATAGTATGACTGTAGCTTAATATATCATCAGACTTGCATTTAAGGTACTTAAACATTTTTTTCCTGTGTTCAAACAAAGCCGTGTTCATAGCCCGTTCCTTTCTTGGGTGCTGCTTCGGAAGTAAAAAAATAAAAAAAAAATCCTTGGTGTGATGAAATTTTGATATTGCTCAATACGATGTAAGCCACCGAAGCTTTGTTTGAGATCAATGCTGAGTGTAATTGTAAAATACATCGTCATTTTGGTTATAGCAACTGGTTAAAATTAACTTACCAATGTTAATACGCCTGATAGTTTTGTCTTATTCTTTGTGGTTTGTATAATAGCCTTAACAAGTATGTGCAAGTGAAATCATTAGATTAGTCCACGTACATCATCCATAAAGTATTTCTCAGATTTTTTTTGCCTAGCATTAAGTGTTATCTTTTTTTTTTTTTTAAACCACCAATGAACGGTGAGCATATCCAGGAGTGGATAAAAAGGTAGCCCAGTTGTCCAGGATAATCAGATTGTGTATTCAGGTTATTAGATTGCCTGTGAAAGAAGACGGTTCAACCAGAAAAACACAAAAACCTACTGACTTTCATTGAATAATTATTAATGTATAAATGTATTGCTGCAACAATAGCACAAGCTACTCATGCTGAATCCTACCTACCGCCTCAAAGATTCCGAATACACACACTGTCCAAGGTGATGTGGCTGTCGAATGAAGGGTTTATAGCAGGGGCATTCAATTAAAAGTCACTGAGGTCCAGTTATTAAATTTTGTCCAAGTAGAAGGTCCGAACCAAAGTCCAGCTTGTGTCTTATAGCCTTCCCCTATGTCCACATTTTCATATGGTTTCAACAATATTTATTGTTCATTTCCAATGCAGGAAATGAACTGAGTGCACAACTATCTCTTTTACCATAAATAAAAGTAGTCCCAGGAAAATAAATTCAAGGCCTTTATTTCAGATTAAAGAAAACAGAAACCTCAGAATAAAATAAATAAAAAAGTGCAAACAGAGTGGAATAACTCCTTTTTCTCTTAAATTAAAGAGGTCCCAACCTGAAGAATTGAAGGCCTACACTTCAAGTAAAAAAGTCAACTCAGAAAACATTAACTAAAAAGTGCAAACAGAGCATTGACTTCACATTTTCTCTTCTTTGTTCTTAAAATAAGGAGGTCCCAGCCTAAAAAAATGAGGGCCTACTTTTCAAGAAAAAAAAAGTCCACATCTTCAGAAAACAAGTGGCTTTCTGGGGGGGAAATGCAAACAGAACATTTCTCTTTTAATTCTTCTTTTACTCTTCTTAATGAGAAAAACTGGCATGTGGCTGACCTGCCAGTAATTTAAATCTTGGTTGGAGTGCCATTCTCATGCAGATATGTAGGTGTTCATTGTTGAGCCTAGAACGGTACTTGGTTTTGACAATGTTCATTGTGGAAAAAGCTGACTCACAGCTGTAAGTCGATCCAAACATAGTCAAGGTGTGCAGTGTTCCTTTGATTAGACCAGGGAACACACTCCAATGTGTTTATGTTGCCCCAAAATCCACGCTACTTTTAAGGAACATTCGTTTGCACGTTGCTGGGCTGTAAATGTATGTGTGATGAGTCGGGTAGACCTGTCATACTGTGCTTGCAGTTGGGTTATTTTGCGTGCCCTCAGCTCGGACTTCAGGGGATAACTTTGCTCAAAAGAGCTGTGCTTTGTTTCGTAGTGGCGCTTCACGTTGCCACTTTTAATTAATGCCACGTTTTCGGAGCATATGAGGCACACTGGTTTTGAACTGCTCGCCGGAAGAATGAACATATATTTCTCCGTCCATTCATCTTTAAAACAACGATTTTCCTTGTCTACTTTTCCGCCGCCTTTTGGAGCAAGCCATGTTGTCTCGGTCGGTTGTCTCTGAACGTAACTCTCTTCCTCTCTGCTTGTTGCTGTGCTGTGGCGCGCTGGGTAAACTAACGATTTTATTGGCTCAACTGAGTGAAGCTATTGTCGTATTAACTGGAGTAGCAGCGCCCGCTGTCAATAGCCACGACCATCCAAAATAATGCTCCATGAAAATTACTTAATCTCGTGAATTTACCATTGGTCACGTGTCCGGACAGAACCATCACTGGGTCCGGATCCGGACCGAGGTCCGCCATTTGGTGATGCCTGGTTTATAGTTACCTTTCCAGTACCAGGAACACTCGGGTATATACAGTGGTGCTTGAAAGTTTATGAACCCTTTAGAATTTTCTCTATTTCTGCATACATATGACCTAAAACAATCAGATTTTCACACAAGTCCTAAAAGTAGATAAAGAGAACCCAGTTAAACAAATGAGAAAAATATTATACTTGTCATTTATTTATTTATTGAGGAAAATGATCCAATATTACATATCTGTGAGTGGCAAAAGTATGTGAACCTTGGCTTTCAGTATCTGGTGTGACTCCCTTGTGCAGCAATAACTGCAACTAAACGTTTCCGGTAACTGTTGATCAGTCCTGCACACTGGCATGGAGGAATTTTAGCCCATTCCTCCATACAGAACAGCTTCAACTCTGGGATGTTGGTGGGTCTCCTCACATGAACTGCTCGCTTCAGGTCCTTCCACAACATTTCGATTGGATTAAGGTCAGGACTTTGACTTGGCCATTCCAAAATATTAACTTTATTCTTCTTTAACCATTCTTTGGTAGAACGACTTGAGTGCTTAGGGTCATTGTCCTGCTGCATGACCAACCTTCTCTTGAGATTCAGTTCATGGACAGATGTCCAGACATTTTCCTTTAGAATTCGCTGGTATAATTCAGAATTCATTGTTCCATCAATGATGGCAAGCCGTCCTGGCCCAGATGCAGCAAAACAGGCCCAAACCATGATACTACCACCACCATGTTTCACAGATGGGATAAGGTTCTTATGCTAGAATGCAGTGTTTTCCTTTCTCCAAACATAACACTTCTCATTTAAACCAAAAAGTTCTATTTTGGTCTCATTCATCCACAAAACATTTTTCCAATAGCCTTCTGGCTTGTCCACGTGATCTTTAGCAAACTGCAGACGAGCAGTGGCTTTCTCCTTGCAACCCTGCCATGCACACCATTGTTGTTCAGTGTTCTCCTGATGGTGGACTCATTAACATTAGCCAATGTGAGAGAGGCCTTCAGTTGCTTAGAAGTTACCTTGTGGGTCCTCTGTGACCTCGCCGACTATTACACGCCTTGCTCTTGATCTTTGTTGGTCGACCACTCCTGGGGAGGATAACAATGGTCTTGAATTTCCTCCATTTGTACCCAATCTGTCTGACTGTGGACTGGTGGAGTCCAAACTCTTTAGAAATGGTTTTGTAACCTTTTCCAGCCTGATGCACATCAACAATGCTTTTTCTGAGGTCTTCAGAAATCTCCTTTGTTCGTGCCATGATACACTTCCACAAACTTGTTGCAAAGATCAGACTGTGATAGATCCCTGTTCTTTAAATAAAACAGGGTGCCCACTCACACCTGATTGTCATCCCATTGATTGAAAACACCTGATTCTAATTTCACCTTCAAATTAACTGCTAATCCTAGAGGTTCACATACTTTTGCCACTCACAGACATGCAATATTGGATCATTTTCCCCGGTAATTAAATGACCAAGTATATTTGTCTCATTTGTATAACTGGATTCTCTTTATCTACTTTTATGACTTGTGTGAAAATCTGATGTTTTCGGTCATATTTATGCAGAAATATAGAAAATTCTAAAGGGTGCACAAACTTTCAAGCACCACTGTAAAACAGAACAGCAATGAATCTGAGCAAACAAACAGCGCAGTCATATCGGCCTCGCAGAATCCTTTGAGGTTAAACATATCACAATTGAGAGAAACTAAAGAAACAATCTAACCCTGAATAATATCTTGTGTGTGTGATGTGAGGACCAAACACCCCGCCTCAGAGCCCCAACATCTCCCCACAACTTGATGACTTTCTGATGTGGTACAGTAGAAACTTTGTTAGATGAGAATAATGACCACATATTCATGCATTTCTTAGTCTGTAAGTACAACCCCGATTCCAAAAAAGTAGGGACAAAGTACAAATTGTAAATAAAAATGGAATGCAATGATGTGGAAGTTTCAAACTTCCATATTTTATTCAGAATAGAACATAGATGACAGATCAAATGTTTAAACTGAGAAAATGTATCATTTAAAGAGAAAAATTACAGTAAGTAATTAAACCGCTTCTAAAAATAATAAACTCTTATCTTACGATTGGCTATGTACCCAAATCCTTTAAACTAGCAGTTATCAAACCCCTGATTAAAAAACCTGACCTTGATCCCTGTCAGCTGTCCAATTATTGGCCAATATCAAACCTCCCCTTTATCTCCAAGATCCTTGAAAAAGCTGTGGCACAGCAGTTATGCTCATATTTACATAGGAATAACATCCATGAAATATATCGGTCAGGATTTAGACCTCATCATAGCACAGAGACAGCTCTGGTTAAAGTAGTAAATGACCTACTGTTGGCGTCTGATCAGGGCTGTGTCTCGCTGCTTGTGTTGCTTGACCTTTGTGCAGCATTTCATACCATTGATCATTAAATTCTTCTGGATAGACTAGAAAATGTTGTGGGAATTAGAGGAACGGCCCTCTCCTGGCTCAGCTCTTATTTAACTGATTGCTATCAGTATGTTGATATAAATGGTGATATTTCTAGATGTACTGAGGTAAAGTTTGGTGTTCCACAAGGTTCTGTCTTGGGTCCACTGCTTTTTTTCTTTATACATGTTACCTCTGAGTCATATTATTAGTAAACATTGTATTAGTTTCCACTGTTATGCTGATGACACATAGTTGTATGTCTCTGCAAAACCTGATGAGAGATACCAGCTTAATAGAATTGAGGAATGTGTAAAGGACATTAGACACTGGATGCTTATTAATTTCCTTCCGCTTAACTCTGACAGGACTGAAGTACTTGTACTAGGACCACATGCAGCTAGAAGTAAGTTTTCTGATTACACAGTAATTCTGGATGGCCTTTATGTTTCTTCACGTGAAGCAGTAAAAGACCTCGAAGTGATTATTGACCCCAGTCTTTCATTCGAAACTCACATTGATAACATCACCCGGATAGCTTTCTTTCATCTCAGAAATATTGCAAAGATAAGAAATTTAATGTCACTACATGATGCAGAAAAACTAGTTCATGCTTTTGTTACCTCCAGGTTGGATTACTGTAATGCCTTACTGTCTGGATGTTCCAATAAATGCATAAACAAGCTCCAGTTAGTTCAAAATGCAGCAGCAAGAGTCCTTACTAGAACTAGAAAATATGACCACATCACCCCGGTCTTATCCACACTGCATTGGCTCCCAATCAAATTTTGTATTGATTATAAAATACTACTATTGACCTTTAAAGCACTGAATGGTTTCGCACCACAGTACCTGAGTGAACTTCTGCTCCTCTATGACCCGCCACACCTACTTGGATCAAAAGGTGCAGGCTATCTGCTGGTACCTCGTATAGTGAAGGCTACATCAGGGGGCAGAGCCTTTTCTTACAAAGCCCCACAGTGATGGAACAGCCTTCCAAGTAGTGTTCGGGAATCAGACACAGTCTCAGTGTTTAAGTCTAGGCTGAAAACATATCTGTTTAGTCAAGCCTTTTGTTAATGGTGTTTATGAGGTAACGGAGTAGATCTGGAGGGTCCTCAGACATAGAGTGTTTTGGTAAACTGGGATGTATGGATGCTGTCAGTCCCCACTCGCTTGCTCACTCGAGTTTGTTGACGGTGTAGTGACTGGCTGCTTTATGTCCCAGGGCTCCCTCATGCCTGTGTTACCTTCTGGCTCTCCCCTTTTAGTTGTGTCATAGTTAGTTGCCGGAGTTCCTGCTTGTACTCCGTGCAATATGTATACTGTTCCTACTTATTCAGGTGACATTCGGCATACCTAACAACCTGTGTTTTCTCTCTCTTCTCTCTCCTCCCCCCAAATCTGTCCCTCTGAGTTACATGTCAGTCCTGGGATTGAGATGCTGACTACTTCTGCTCCTCAGACCTGCCTGATCCATCCTGGTGCCCTGTGTCTGGTTGGAGTCTCATCGCATCGCTCCTGTGGAGGGCAGTCCCATGTGGACAGTTGGGGGTCGCGCCTGGAGGATGCTCTGGACTCTTGCAGTGGTGCTTTTGTGGCTGGGGACTGCAGTTGACTTGCTGACTTTAGGACTGCAGTTGACTTGCTGACTTTGGGACTGCAGTTGACTTGCTGACTTTGGGACTGCGGTTGTCGTGAACAGTTTTGCGCTTGGGTTTCCGTTGGTGGGGGGGTTTATAGCATTAATGAAGCTGACTTTGTTAGGACTATTACTGTTATAGTCATGTTGTCTGTTGTCTCCCGGATGGGGATGGGTTCCCTTTTGAGTCTGGTGCCTCTCAAGGTTTCTTCCTCATGTTGTCTGAGTTTTTCCTTGCCACCGTCGCCACAGGCGTGCTCGTTGGGGATAGATTAGGGATAAAATTAGCTCATATTTTAAGTCGTTCAAATTCTGTAAAGCTGCTTTGCAACAATGTTTATTGTTAAAAGCGCTATACAAATAAACTTGACTTGACTCACCTGCACTGCTGCATGAACTACCCTACCATACATCAGGCTCTTAACAACAAAATATGGTGGACTGTATTCCGAGAGAATGAGAAAACCGAGAGGATCCGGAGACCGGATCTTGTACTAAATCGCAAAATGCTGGAATTGGATTTGGAAATAAAAAGGGATTTTTGGAACTGGAAATGTTTACGTATATAAAGACTTGACTGTTTTTCTTTTGATAGACTGTATGCATTTTATTATATTTATACTTCACTGATACTTAATCATATTTACAACCCCAATTCCAAAAAAGTTGAGACGCTGTGTAAACTGTAAATGAAAACAGAATGTGATAATTGGCAAATCTTGGAAACCCTATATTTCATGGAAAATAGTTCAAAGACAACATATCAGCTGTTGAAACTGAGAGATGTTATTGTTTTTTGAAAAATATATGCTCATTTTGAATTTGATGTCAGCAACATGCATCAAAAAAAAGTTCAGTCAGGGGCATGTTTACCACTGTGTTGCAGCACCTCTACTTTTAACACCACTCTGTAAACGTTTGACAACCGAGGAGACCAACTGTTCTAGTTTTGAAAGAGAAATGTCCCATTCTTGCCTGATATGCAATTTCAGTTGCTCAACAGTTCAGGTCTCCTTTGTCGTATTTTTCACTTCATAATGCGCCAAATGTTTTAAATGGGAGACAGGTCTGGACTGCAGGCAGGCCAGTTTAGCACCCAAACTCTTTTACTACAGAGCCATGCAGTTTTAATATGTGCAGAAAGTGGTTTTGCATTGTCTTGCTGAAAGAAGGAAGGCCTTCCCTGAAGATTTTGTCTGGATGGCAGCATATGGCTCTGAAACATGTATATATCATTCAGCATTACTGATGCCTTCCTAGATGTGCAAGCTACCCATGTCATGTGCACTAATGCACCCTCATATCATCACAGATGCTGGCTTTTGAACTGCGCACTGATAAGCCGGATGGTCCCTCTCCTCTTTAGCCTGGAGGACATGGTGTCCATGATTTCTAAAAAGAATTTCTACTTTTAATTCGTCAGACCTCAGGGCAATTTTCCACTTCACATCAGTCCATCGTAAAAGAGCTCAGGCCCAGAGAAGATGGCAGTTTTTCTGGATATTGTTTATATTTGGTTTTAACTTGCATTTGTGGATGCAGTAATGAACTGTTTTCACAGACGATGGTTTTCTGAAGTGTTCCTGAGCCCATACAGTGATTTCCAATCCAGATACCTGTCTGCTTTTAATGCAGTGTCGCCTGAGGGCCTGAAGATCACAGGCATCCAGTGTCAGTTTTCAGCCTTGTCTCTTGCATACAGAGATTTCTCCAGATTCTCTGAATCTTTTAATGATATTATGTACCATAGATGATGTGATTCCCAAATTCTTTGCAATTTTACATTGAGGAATGTTATTCTTAAATTGTTGCACTGTTTGCCCACACAGTCTTTCACAGAGCGGTGAACCCTTCCCCATCTTTATTTGAGAGACTCCGCCTCTCTGGGATGCTCTTTTTATACCCAATCATGTTACTGACCTGTTGCCAATTAACCAAATTCCTTTTTTTTTTTTTAGCATTACACAACTTTGTCAGTCTTTTGTTGCCCCGTCCCAACTTTCTGAAACGTGTTGCTGGCATCAAATTCAAAATGAGCATATATTTTCAAACAATCATAGAATTTCTCAGTTTCAACATTTGATATATTGTCTTTGTACTATATTTAATGAATGGTTTGACCCCAATCAATCATCATTCACGTCCTTGTGTGTCATCAGGAGGGAAAGTCAAGAAATTGCCAAATCATAGCCATCAAGGAACATTTCAGAAGAGAATATACAAAAATTTCTGACATGCTAGATTTTTAGTGTGGGGGTCGGGAGGTGTCGGAGATGTCACACTGATGTTCTTTGATCATCTTGTTCTTCAAGGCCTGTTCTTCATTCCCATCTTTTATATTCAGGCCTGACAATGAAAATTTGTTGGCCACAACAAAAACGTGTCAAAATTAGGCTAAACTTGTGTCGTCCGATCCTGGCATAAGTTTCTGGGTAAACAAAACTCCACCCAAAAGGTTAATGAATTTATGATTTGTCCACTTCTGGTATTCCACTTCCTATACTGAAGACACATTCATTTCCATTTCTGTCTTTATTTTACTTCTGTAGTGACGTACGTGTTTTAAGAGAGGCATACTCTTTTAGAATACTATTGAGTGCTGCAGTATGTGGTTCACAATTTATTCCAGCCTCCTCTCCCTCACAAAACACTTACAAAAACCCATTTTTACTAAAGTTCTTCGATATAGTCTCACCTGTCACTAAAAACACAGGACATACTGTAGGACTGTAACTGTTTACCATTAAGGAGCTTTAAAAAAAAAAATTCAGAAATTAGCCCCCCCGTCCCCACTCAGAAGCTTGTATTTTGCTTTATTGGTGTGATTGGTGTTGATCCTCCTGGGCTTAATAGTTGTGATAATTAGTGAGTGCACAAAGATATGTTTAGCAAATTACCGCGATTAATTTCACTAATTCAATACAAGCTCTGAACCGTAACCTTTACTCTTTCCCAATTTCAATTTGCGAGAAATGGATATGAGAGAATGCCCTAGAACATAGACAAACAAGACAGCCACAATGAACCGGTGCCATTACCAAAGGTGATGTTTGTCGAAAATACAGAAAGAAAACAACATTACTTGGAGGGAAAAAGGTTAAAAAAAAGAAAAAAAAAAGCCCAGCGACAGTGTAAGCTAGACATGGTTGTTAACTGTGGTCTGGTACCGTACTTCTTTCACGTATATGATTCTCCCCCCCCGTATGATTAGAGTGCAGTAGTTAAACTGGCACAAAATTGCAATCCCCAAGATGCTCCTGGTGTGTGAGTAAACAATGTAACCTTTGATTTTAATAACCAGACATATTTCAGAGCAAACCTATTAAGAAAACCAGGCATGATTGCTCTATCCTGGGTTTAAAAATAAAAAGTTCTTGCTTACTTTCCGTGCTGCATGAAGGTCAAAGAACGGCTTGTTCCGGACGCTGAAAGGCTCCTTGGTCTTGTCGATTTGGCCCATCTTTATTTTCTCAGAGCGAGGGAAGATGATTTCCTTCTCTATGCACAGCAGCCGTCTGCTGAAGTCACACTGACCTACTGGCTGGCCCTGCCAAACGATCAACAGTCGATATTAACTTCATTACACAGCTAATGGTTTGTACAAAAGTAATTAGCCTTTGCTTAATGGAAAAAAATATAATTACACACGTCCATGCATCTACAGTAACATATCGCTCTTAATTTACTTTTACCATGACAACACTTTCACACTTCCCTGTGACAAAGAACATAAGGCTGTGTGTGTGTGTTGTATTCTCTTGAGTAGATCAATTTTGTAGCTGCGTTTGTTTACTTTCCTAATATTTACTATTTTCACTCAAATAGCAAAGAGACTAAAGCGAGGGAACTGGTGATGGAATAACTGATTACCTGATATTTAACATTTTAAAACTAAGTGTAAATGGATAAAAAAGGATGACGGGTCATTCATTAATACACTGAAAACATGAATCATTGGAAAACTGCTGTGATATAAGAGGAATAAACCACTCTGGGACATGCACACTTCACAACGTTCCATATCGCACCACCTCATCATTGATTGGTTTCTTTTAACATCACGGTCCCTGTCATGACCACTCAGAACATTACCAAACGTGTAAAACTGGTCGTGTGTGTGTGTTTGCAGATAGTGGAGTAGCAAAAGTACCCGCATGACTAGTACAGATTTCATCAATCTCTGTCTCTAATCAGTCACCCTGGTGGCGGCCGTATCCATGGCAACAGCACCCCGAAGTCATGGCTGTCTCACGTCTGCTCTTCCTTGACCCTAGGGTACGACTTCTGACCGCTGGCAAAAGGGCATGTGCTTGGCACTCGACAAGAGAGGACAGCTTGTGTGCTTCGATAAACAGATAAACGCAAATGGGGACATCTTTGGAACATTAATATTATACAGTTCCTGCTGTGGTGAAACGTACCACAGCCATTTATCACTTTTTATTCCCAGTCAAGTGCGATTCCTCAGAGACTTTCAATATGCTAATGCTTGTATCTTTTGCATAGTGTTGAATATGCATGTACAGTGCTCAGCATAAATGAGTACAAACCCTTTGAAAAGTAACATTTTAAACAATATCTCAATGAACACCAACAATTTCCAAAATGTTGACAAGACAAAGTTTAATATAGCATCTGTTTAACTTATAACGTGAAAGTAAGGTTAATAATATAACTTGGATTACACATTTTTCAGTTTTACTCAAATTAGGGTGGTGCAAAAATGAGTACACCCCACAACAAAAACTACTACATCTAGTACTTTGTGTGGCCTCCATGATTTTTAATGACAGCACCAAGTCTTCTAGGTATGGACTGAACAAGTTAGCAACATTTTGCAACATCAATCTTTTTCCATTCTTCAACAATGACCTCTTTTAGTGACTGGATGCTGGATGGAGAGTGATGCTCAACTCGTCTCTTCAGAATTCCCCGTAGGTGTTCGATTGGGTTCAGATCAGGAGACATACTTGGCCACTGAAATCACTTTCACCCTGTTCTTCTTCAGAAATCCAACAGTGGCCTTAGATGTGTGTTTAGTCATGTTGGAAAAGTCCACGACAACCAAGGGCACGGAGTGATGGTAGCATCTTCTCTTTCAGTATCGAGCAATACATCTGTGAATTCATGATGCCATCAATGAAATGCGGCTCCCCGATACCAGCAGCACTCATGCAGCCCCACATAAGGACACTGCCACCACCATGTTTCACTGTAGGCACCATGCATTTTTCTTTGTATTTCTCACCTTTGTGACGCCATACAGTTTTGAAGCCATCAGTTCCAAAAACATTTATCTTGGTCTCATCACTCCAGAGTATAGAGTCCCAGTAGTCTTCATCTTTGTCAGCATGGGCCCTGGCAAACTCTAGGCGGGCTTTTTTGTGCCTGGGCTTTAGGAGAGGCTTCTTTCGTGGACGACATCCACGCATGCCATTCCTCTGCAGTGTACGCCGTATTGTGTCATGGGAAATAGTCACCCCAGTTTGGCTTTCTACTTCTTTAGATAACTGCAGTGAACTTGCATGCCAATTTTCTTCAACCTTTCTCATCAGAAGACGCTCCTATCGAGGTGTTAACTTCCGTGGACGACCTGGACGTCTCTGTGAGATGGTTGGAGTTCCATCTTTCTTAAATTTTTGTACCACTTTTTCTACAGTATTCCGACTGATAAGTAAAGCTTTGCTGATCTTCTTGTAGCCTTCACCTTTGTGGTGGAAAGAAATTATTTTCTTTGGGGAATTCTGAAGAGACAAGTTGAGCATCACTCTCCATCCAGCATCCAGTCACTAAAAGAAGTCAATGTTGAAGAATGGAAAAAGATTGATGCTGCAAAATGTCGCCAACTTGTTCATTCCATGCCTAGAAGACTTGGTGCTGTCATTAAAAATCATGGAGGCCACACAAAGTACTAGATGTAGTAGTTTTTGTTGTGGGGTGTACTCATTTTTGCACCACCCTAATTTGAGTAAAACTGAAAAATGTGAAATCTAAGTTTACCTTACTTTCACGTTATAAGTTAAACAGATGTTATATTAAACTTTGTCTTGTCAACATTTTGGAAATTGTTTGTGCTCATTGAGATACTGTTTAAAATGTTACTTTTCAAAGGGTTTGTACTCATTTACACTGAGCACTGTAATGATAATTACTAAAGCACCACACTGTCCAATCTATACATACTGTAGTATTAAATAATAGATATTCTAAGTCACACACTGAGATCCTGAATGTAGGTTCAATTTCCTGTTCCTGGCTGACAGGAGTGGAACGCCATGTTCTCTTCTGCTGTTGTAGCTTGTGATGTATGGTGTTCTCCGAAATGCTTTGCAGCTCACCATGGCTGTAAAGAGTGACTGAGTTATTGTAGCCTCCCTGTCAGCTCGACCCAGTCTAACCATTCTCCTCAACAAATCTTTTGCTTTTTTCACCCTCACAGCTAATAATTGTGCTTGGCTTGTCATAAGCGTTTTATTTTCACCATCCTAATCAACTCATCTATATTCGCATAAACTCAAGCGAGTCAACCGCAGCCGTTCCTTTATCACAGTCCTTTGTGGGGAAAAAAAATTAAATCTAGAACTTGAAAAATTACCTTAGTAATGAGGGATATATGCAAATTTATTTCTTTTTGATGAGCTAACAAGATCAACTGTGAGCTACTGCTCACTTACGTATCCCCCCGCTCTCGCTTCTACCAGAATGCAAGCAACCGAGGAATAGGACACTTATTATGAATGTTGACTTCAACAAATAATTAAACCCTGAAACAAGTAAGAGCAGATATTTCAAATAGCATCCTGGTAAACTGTCATCTTGAAATAGCGTCAAAATTCACTGTGTGTTTATATTCAGTCGGTAAACAGGAAGTTGATGTGCGACAGACCTGAAAATGGCATACACAGTATCGAACCTCAAGCTGAAGCTTGATACCAAATATCAAGCAGTTGTGATTTGTAGTTGCTGAGAAAAGTGTTACGAAAATTTTGTAAATCCACGCTATATGTTTCATAAATACATTCAGTCGGTAAATAGGAAGTTGATGTGCGACAGACCTGAAAATTGTATATATGGTATAGAACCCCAAGCTGAAGCTTGGTACCAAATATCAAGCAGTTGTGATTTGTAGTTGCTGAGAAAAGTGTTACAAATATTTTGTAAATCCACACTACATGTTTCGTAAATGCATTCAGTCGGTAAACAGGAAGTCAATGTGCGACAGACCTGAAAATGGTATGCACGGTATAAAACCCAAAGCTGAAGCTCAGTACCAAGTGGCTATGATTTGTGGTTGCTGAGAAAAAGGGTGTTTCAGACGGATGGACAGACAGAGGTAAACCAGTATACCCTCCCTCTTTCAGAGCGGGGGTATAATAAAGATTAATATTGAGTGAGTTCTGAATCCTCTGGAACTTATATTGAGGCAAATGATCTCATCTCATCTCATTATCTGTAGCCGCTTTATCCTGTTCTACAGGGTCGCAGGCAAGCTGGAGTCTATCCCAGCTGACTACGGGTGAAAGGCAGGGTACACCCTGGACAAGTCGCCAGGTCATCACAAGACTGACACATAGACACAGACAACCATTCACACTCACATTCACACCTACGGTCAATTTAGAGTCACCAGTTAACCTAACCTGCATGTCTTTGGACTGTGGGGGAAACCGGAGCACCCGGAGGAAACCCACGCAGACACGGGGAGAACATGCAAACTCCACACAGAAAGGCCCTCGCCGGCCCCGGGGCTCGAACCCGGACCTTCTTGCTGTGAGGCGACAGCGCTAACCACTACACCACCGTGCCGCCCCTGAGGCAAATTATGTATCAGAGAAATTAAAAGCCAGGCTCTGAATGTCAAAAGTTACAGCATTGTTAATTGGAAATTAATATATAAACGTTATAATCCCCGTGGCCTGCTACGCCACATCATGTGATGCTGAGAGTTTAATAACTAAAGCAGTGAAAGATGAATGAAAGGAATAAGAGAGCACAAAAGTGCAGACTTATGAAATACACGGTTACCCGACGTGGGAACACTGCATTAACATAGTCATGGACTTCATCTTCAAGGTGGTTATAGGTAACTGGGGAAGAGTGGGCGTCTTAACATGTACAAGTTCATGACATTATCATGAGAGGTGCAATTTTCCCTTCTTTTCTTTCAAGGCTTGTAAGCAAAGATCTTCAAGTGCAAATTGGCACAGAGCTGCAGACATGTGTCCTGCAGAGTTCGAACCTCTAATGTCACTCTATAACAGATGCAGAGACAAAATGGCAAAATAACTATAGATAATCAATACCTTTAGCATATAGACTGGAGCAGAAATTGAAAGTGTATGAAAAGGTCAGAAGGATTCAAAAAAGGCACACTGCCAACATACAGTGTCTTGCAAAAGTATTCATCCCCCTTTGTGTTTGTCTTTTGTGGCATTACAAGCTGGAATTAAAATGAATTTTTGGGGCGTTAGCACCATTTGATTTATACAACATGCCTACCATTTTAAAGGTGAAAATTGTTGTTTTATTGTGACATGAACAATAATTGAGATGAAAAAAAAAAACAGAAATCCGGAGTGTGCATAGGTATTCACCCCCCCAAAGTCTATACTTTGTAGAGCCACCTTTTGCTGCAATTACAGCTGCAAGTCTCTTGGGGTATGTCTCTATTAGCTGAGCACATCTAGCCACTGGGATTTTTGCCCATTCCTCAAGGCAAAACTGCTCCAACTCCTTCAAGTTAGATGGGTTGCATTGGTGTACAGCAATCTTCAAATTATACCACAGATTCTCAATTGGATTGAGGTCTGGGCTTTGACTAGGCCATTCCAAGACATTCAAATTTTTCCCCTTTAAACCACTCCAGTGTAGCTTTAACAGTATGTTTAGGGTTGTTGTCCTGCTGGAACGTGAACCTTTGTCCTGGTCTCAAACCTCTGGCTGACTCCAACAGGTTTTCCTCCAGAATTGCCCTGTATTTAGTGCCATCCATCTTTCCTTCAGTCCTGACCAGCTTTCCTGTCCCTGCAGATGGAAAATATCCCCAGAGCGTGATGCTGCCACCACCATGCTTCACTGCAGGAATGGTATTCTCAGGGTGTTGGGTTTGCGCCACACATGGCATTTCCCATGATGGCCAAAAAAGATCAATTTTAGTCTCATTTGACCAGACAATCTTCTTCCATGTGTTTGGGGAGTCTGCCACATGCTGTTGGGTGGCTCCAAAAGAGTTTTCTTCAGCAATGACTTTTTTCTGGCCACTCTTCCATAAAGCCCTGCTCTACGGAGCGTACGGCTTAAAGTGGTCCTATGGACAGATACTCCCATCTCCACTGTGGATCTTTGCAGCTCCTTCAGTGTTATCTTTGGTGTCTTTGTTGCATCTCTGATTAATGCCCTCCTTGCCCGTTCTGTGAGTTTTGGTGGACGGCCTTCTCGTCAGGTTTGTAGTGGTGCCATATTCTTTCCATTTTGCTATAATGGATATTCAAAGTTTGGGATTTTTTTTTTTATAACCCAACCCTGATCTATACTTCTGCACAACTTTGTCTCTGACCTGTTTGGAGTGCACCTTGGTTTTCATGTTGCTTGCTTAGTAGTGTTGCAGAGTCAGGGTCCTTCCAGAACAGGTTGATTTATACAGACATCATGTGACACTTTGATTGCACACAGGTGGATCTTAATCAACTAATTATGTGACTTATGAAGTGAATTGGTTGGACCAGCTCTTATTTAGGGGGTTCATACGAAAGGGGGTGAATACTTATGCACACTCCAGATTTCTGTTTTTTCATTTTAATTATTGTTTGTGTCACAGTAAAACAAAAATTTGCACCTTTAAAGTGGTAGGCATGTTATGTAAGTCAAATGGTGCTAACGCCCCAAAAATCCATTTTAATTCCATTTTGTAATGCAACAAAACAGGACAAACATGAAGGGGGATGAATACTTTTGCAAGACACTGTACCTGGTGTTGATTACTAAGAATTTACCAGCATGATTATTTAAGCTAATGTTAAACCAACACAAGCCTTTACCTAGTGCTCTAAAACATTGAATATTGCAACAGGGGAGAGAAAAAAAGAAAAGAAAAAAACCCACCACACTGCACAGCTTCAGCAATTCTAACCCTCCAAGAATTCATGAGGTTCATGTCTAACGATTTAATGGCATTTAAAATTCAGCACATTTCTGGCTGTCAAGATGTCGTCATACTACATCATCAAAATCACCTACATGTCTGAGGAAAGGATCAATTCTCCCACTCAGGAGAGAAGCAGCAAATCTGAGGATCTTCTCAATAAACTGATAAAAGTCATCACTATCTTCATGCTCTTGTAGAGCAATGTAGCGGATAATATATTTATTAAAAAACAAAACAAAACAACACCTCAGGTTCAAGGATCCAACCAGGCAAAGCTGGGATTTGAACTCAACTTTCTAATCAGTAATTCAAAGCATTAACCACTTGATCAAACAGGTTAGTCTCACTGACAGGAATGGACTCGCCTTTACATATAAATGTGTATCATGACATTAAAAGAAAATAAATAATAAAGTGAAGCTGGGAAGGAAATAGCAGAGATCTTTGGTGCATCTGGTGAACTGCATGTCGCTAATACAAAGCCTGACATGTTAGAGGGGTTAGAGAAGCTTTGGGACCTAAAGGTCGCCAGTTCGATTCCCTGGACCAGCAGGAATAGCTGAGGTGCCCTTAAGCAAAGCACCCCACCCCTCAACTGCTCCCCAGGCTGCTCTGGGTATGTTGTACGTTGCTCTGGATAAGAGCGCCTGCTAAATGACCTTTTATACAAAAGAGAGACAAACTACAAGCAACTTGAGTGACTTGTGTGAAAGCAGAATAAAGGTTTCCCACCTATCAAATGCGCTGGCATTTTAGTGTAAGGAAAATATAAGCTTAAATAAAGTTGCAAAACAAATTTTTATTTTGCTTGACTGCTTGCTTTGCACTTGACAGGCGCTTTGTGATTAAAAACCCCACACAGAGGCGTGCTGCACCAGGATGCCAAGAACCCTCCGTAAAAGGTAAGAAGATTTGTGTCCTGGAATTAAACTGCAAATGCCTTTTTAAATAAATAAATAAATAAATAAATAAAATTAGTCTTTCCCCCCCTCACCAAAATTAAGAAAGCTCTTGCTAAAGATAAGCCGTGCAGCAGTTGATGTGCAAAGCCATGGCCATTCCGTATCAACATTAACCACAGGAAAGTTGGCAGTATTTAACAAGAATGTGGAAATGAATGCAAAATTGCCCACAGCTACGAATAAAGTTCTTCAAAATGTGATGCAAGACCAAGTACGCATGAAAGCATCACAACATTCCAAGAAGTTCCAAGTCCTTCAGGCTTCAGTTTCTTCAAATGGCAAATTGGGGGACAGAGAAATGAATGACTATCAAGCAAAGACGGGGAAAATTTTGGAGACCATCATGAACGTCCAATATGAGATTGAAGAGACGAGCTGGCACCAAATTAGCCAAAAAAGGCTAACCAATCAATATCCCGCTAAGCACGTGATCAGCTTCCCAGGCGGCTGTGGGCTTTATATTGATTGTGCATGCATGCGATGATGGTTGGTTCAGCTTTACAGCAGTAAGCTGATTGTAAGCTCATCCTACAGGACAACAAAATTATGTTTTTTTTTTTTTTAAGAGTAGCAAAAGCTATCGGGCTATTTAATCTGTGTGAAATATAAAATAGCAGAAATGTGCCGATTGCAAATGGGCTAAAACTTGGGAAAGAGCACAAATTGGGGGGGGGGGGGGGGGGGGGGTTGAAGGCACAGAAAAGGACAAAGCTATTGATGGCATGCTAAGCACATGATCAGCCTCCCCGGTGGCTGCACGCTCCTTATTGATTGTGCATGTGTGCTGGAGACGACTGCTCGATCGGTCTTAAAGCCACATCTCGCCTGGAGTTCACAAGCACGTTAAATGGAAAGGAAGGGGAATGTGTTCGATAGGCTGCGGCTCATTTACATTTCGCATTTGATTTTACCAGGAAATTTTATCTTGCTCACTCTAGATTACCTGTACATGTTGGATGCAGAGTTGTGAAATGCCAATATCTTAACTGGATTATTTGCAAAACATTATAACATACTGAAAACTGAAGATAACTGATAAACTGGGCCATGAATGTTCATCTGTTGAATAAACATATGGCACCTGAAGCAAAGACTACTTGTTTTCTCTTAAACTGGGTCTTGAAAATTAACTATTTAAAAATTTGCACATACTGTCTTTTCATTTTAATTTAATGTGTTTTAATTTAAATACGGAAGAAGCTATGGCCTAGAGGTTAGAGAAGTAGCTCTGGGACCAACAGGTTGCTGGTTCGATTTCCTGGCCCAGCAGAAATGGATGACGTGCCCTTGAGCAAGGCACCGAACCCCCAACAGCTCCCTGGGTGGAGTGTGTCAGGGTTCTGCTGTTACATCACTCTAGATAAGAGTGTCTGCTAAATGCCCGTAATGTAATGTAATTTGCGTTCAGTTTTCTGAGGTTAAATACACTGCACGCTGCAACTTTTTTTTTTTTTACTCTAACAGGTGATCAAAAATACTGTAAATGTAGTCAAGCTAAATATTATTCTCAAAAAAGTACTGTTACAGCAGGCCAAGTACTGAGTAACAAGAGTACTTGTAGTTCCTTAGAAATAAGTATTTAGTTTAATAAACCGTAGATTTACTGAGGTATAATTTCAGTAATAACGTTGTGGTCAGACGTTTGCATACAGTAACATAAATGTCATCTTGGATATGAATGTCATGGCAAAAGTTGGGCTTTCAGTGATTTCTTTGAACTGTTCTTTTTCTGTGGCAGAATGATTGTACAGCATACATCTAATTTAAAAAAAAAACTAGAATTTGGTGCACAAGTTTTAATTTTCTTTGGGTTTTCTGAAATCCACACCTGGTCAAAATTATGCATACAGGGTCAAAAATTTACAAATGCTCACTTAGATTATTAATTCAGAGGTGCTGAAACTTCCAAAATATGTCTCATCTTGCCAAGGCCTCTTAACTTCCTGTTAGTGATCATGATTGACTGCAGCTGGTAGCTTCTCTGTGCCTTCATAAAAAGGGCTCGTTTATAGCATTCATTGGATTGACCAGCACACAGTAAAATGGGAAAGTCCAAGGAGCTCAGTGCAGATCTGAGAAAGAGGATCACAGATATACACAACCTGGAATATCTCTTGGAGCCATTTCTAAACAACTGCAAATTCCAAGATCCGTTCAAACAATTGTATCCAAGTTATTGTGAGGTGTAGTCACTTTGCCAAGACACTTTGCTTCAAGAAAACCCAAACTGTCACCCTCAGCTGAAAGGAAATTGCTTCAGATGGTCAGGAACAACCTGGGAACCACCACGGCACAACCCTGCCATGAACTGGAAGCTGATGGATCACTGTCTGTAGTTCAGATCACCATGGACTAAGAGGCTGCTATCCAAGAAATAACTCCCCGCTCCAAAATTGACACCTTCAAGCTTAACTAAAGTTTGAAGCTGACTACAGTGACAAAGAAAAAGCCTTCTGGAGGAAAGCTGTATGGTCAGATGAGACAAAGATTGAGTTGTTTGGCCACAGTGACCACCATGTACAGAGGGACACTGTACCAGCTGGTGGTGGTGGTAGGATCATCATGCTCTGGGGCTGTTTTGCTGCCAGTGGAACTGGTTCATTGCACAAAATGGATGGAATAATGAAGGAGGACTACCTCAGGATTCTTCAGCATAAACCATCAGAAACTTGAACATGACTTGGGACTTACAACAGGACAATGAACCCAAACACACATCAGAGCTGGTTGTGGAGGATAAAGCAGGATAACATTAAGCTTAAAACAAGTCTTTACTTCAACCTTATTGAAAATATATGGACCGTGCTTATAAGTCCAGTCCATCCCAAGAAAAATTAATTGAACTCTACCAATTCTACCATGAAGAGTCGTGAAACAGCCAACCAGAATTCTGCCAGAAGCTTGTTTATGGTAAACAAAAATGTTCGGTCAAGGTGAATCTTGCGAAGAGACATTTTACCCAAATATTAGGTGTGCTGTATGTATATTTTTGACTCTGTGTTGATTTCAGAAAACCCAAAGAAAATTAAAACTTGTGCAACAAATTCTAGTGTTTTTTTTTAAATTAAATATGTATGCTGTACAATCATTCTGCCACAGAAAAAAACAGTTCAAAGAAATCACTGAAAACCCAAATATCGCCATGACCTTCATATCCAAGATTACATTCATGTCACTGTATGTAAACTTCTGACCACAACTGCATTCATCATTAACACTTCGCAAATGACCAAAAAAATAAAAAGGACTAAAGTTCCATAAACAGCTTTCCGTAAATTTAATACCTGCCTTTTAGCTGTACTAATTTGTACACGCAATCACTGTTCCAAGAGTGACTTTTCAAGGTTGGAGGACATCACACTGCAAGTGATGATCCATTTCCAGCGACACCACCCTTTATTTAACACCTTAATGCAGAAACACCCCAAGGTGTGCAATATTGCTCATGTCAAATACACAAACCACCATAGATCCTTATTATAAATCAGCTCGCACGTTTCTATTTAACTGCGTCAATGTTTCTCCAAAAGCAAATAAATCAGGACTTAAATGTGTTGAACCAATCAAAAACACGCGCAGAGAGAGACGGGAGTCTGGAATACACTACCGTTCAAAAATTTGGGGTCGCCCAGACAATTTTGTGTTTTCCATGAAAAGTCACACTTTTATTTACCACCATAAGTTGTAAAATGAATAGAAAATATAGTCAAGACATTTTGCGGGCGGCATGGTGGTGTAGTGGTTAGCACTGTCGCCTCACAGCAAGAAGGTCCGGTTTCGAGCCCCTTGGCCAGCAAGGGCCTTTCTGTGCGGAGTTTGCACGTTCTCCCCGTGTCCGCGTGGGTTTCCTCCGGGTGCTCCGGTTTTCCCCACAGTCCAAAGACATGCAGGTTAGGTTAACTGGTGACTCTAAATTGACCGTGAGTGTGAATGGTTGTCTGTGTCTATGTGTCAGCCCTGTGATGACCTGGCGACTTGTCCAGGGTGTACCCCACCTTTCGCCTGTAGTCAGCTGGGATAGGCTCCAGCTTGCTTGCGACCCTGTAGAACAGGATAAAGCGGCTAGAGATAATGAGATGAGATGAGAATGAGTCAAGACATTTTTCTGGGCATTTTGAGCATTTAATCGACCCCACAAATGTGATGCTCCAGAAACTCAATCTGCTCAAAGGAAGGTCAGTTTTATAGCTTCTCTAAAGAGCTAAACTGTTTTCAGCTGTGCTAACATGATTGTACAAGGGTTTTCTAATCATCCATTAGCCTTCTGAGGCAATGAGCAAACACATTGTACCATTAGAACACTGGAGTGAGAGTTGCTGGAAATGGGCCTCTATACACCTATGGAGATATTGCACCAAAAACCAGACATTTGTAGCTAGAATAGTCATTTACCACATTAGCAATGTATAGAGTGTATTTCTGATTAGTTTAAAGTGATCTTCATTGAAAAGAACAGTGCTTTTCTTTCAAAAATAAGGACATTTCAAAGTGACCCCAAACTTTTGAACGGTCGTCTAAGTTTTGAAAAATACTGTACCCTTCAGATGGCTTTTGTTACGCACTTTATATAATCCCAGCTTGAACTAATTGACAAACGTTAGAACCCAGGCAACGTCTCACCCTTCAGAAAATCAAGTATATTAAAAAAAAAAAAATCAGAGCAATTAACTGCAACTGGAATATGAAGAAAGAAAAATTTAATGAGTTTTCTTCACCGGTAAATCGGATTAAACTATACGGGTAAACGTGCTAATCCAGGAAGGTTAATCAATCAGTAGATACAGAAAAGCTTGTTTGGTTGAATGAAAAATTGACAGAGATGTAAAGCAGGGTGTTATACAAGAACAGACCTAGCTCAGCTAATTTAGCCTCACTGAAATCAATCTGTTTACACCCTGATACAAGGCATCAACACTAAGGAAACACAAACATATTAAATTGGCATGCACAAAGTCAGGGAGAAGGTGTATGGAGCAGCATTTTAAACAGGAAATAAGGATAGACATGATTTGGCTCAGCCTAGCACTCAGTGTTTAAGTGCATGCACTGCACTTAGGCTACTGTTTACTCACAGCCTTTATGCGGCTGAAGCTAAACAAGAATGCTCCGAGAGCACAATATCCACCGCTGGAAACTCTGCCATAACGCTGGTAAAATGCGACCGAATTGAACGAAATTGAAATATGCGTATTACTGACATATAACAAAGAATCCTGCCAAGTTTTGTGAAATTCCTCCAAAAATTGTGAGAGGAGTTGATTTCAGAAGGTGAGCACCCTTCCTGGGACGGACAGACTGACATCGCCACGACATAATCCCCCTTCGGGCTTTTCGGCCAGCGGGAGATAAAAATTGTGAGGGAAGTTGATTTCAGAAAGCAAGCACACCTTGATGAAATTGCCGAAGTACAAGTTTGTTAATAATCAAGGGCATAACTCTGGTAAAATTTGCCCAAATTAAACAAAATTTCAATATGCGTATAACTGTCAACTTTAAATAACAAAGCCTGTTGCCAAGTTTGGTGAAATTCCTCCACAAATTGTGAGAGAAGTTGATTTCAGAAGACCGTACACCCTCATAAAATTGTCCAAGTTATTTAATCAAGGGTCAAAATGCTGGTAAAATTTTCACAAACAAAATTAAATCACAATATGTGCATTACTGTCATATGCCTTTTGCCAAGCTTTGAGAAATTCATCCAAAATTGTGAGAGGAGTCGATGTCAGAAGGAAAAAACACTCATGAAATTGTCAAAGTATAATTTTGTTAATCAAGGGCTGCAAACTCTGGTAAAATGTGACCCAGTTTAACAAAATTGCAAGGTGCCCATTACCGACATTTACAACAAAGAATCCTGCCAAGTTTCGTGAAATTCCTCCAAAAACTGTGAGCGGAGTTGATTTCAGAAGGTGAGCACCCTTCCTGGGACATACCGACGGATATCGCCATGACCTACAGTAATATCCCTTCAGGCCTTTCGGCCAGAGGGGGATAAAAATAGATACCCACATTGCAGAAATGTATCTTAACGAAAACCAAGTTAAATCAGCAGTTTGCAGAAACCAGTGGCGGCTCATGCATGCGTTTAGATCGGCCATGACATCAGCCGTTCAACAAATGTCAATCTTTATCAAGTTCCCATTCATAAATCCATACATTTTAAAGTCAGTTGAAGTACCAATTGCATCCGAGTGACTGATTTTAAAAAAATGTTGCTCGGTCATCACTGATGGTCATGCTGGATGAACATTTTCAGTGGAGGAGGAGCAGCAGAAAGGAAAGTTAATGACCGGTTTGTGTTTTCTACGCAAAACTGGGCTAGTTAAAATACTCCGTGGTGGCAAAGATCTCGTTTTGTAGTGGTTAGCATGGTTGCCTCACAGCAAGAAGGTTCCGGGTTCGAACCCCGCAGCCGGTGAGGGCCTTTCTGTGTGGAGTCTGCATGTTCTCCCCGTGTCTGCGTGGGTTTCCTCCGGGTGCTCCGGTTTCCCCCACAGTCCAAAGACATGCAGTTAGGTTAACATGGGGCAGCCTTGGGCTGAAGTGCCCTTGAGCAAGGTACCGAACCCCTGACGGCTGCCCACTGCTCTGGGTGTGTGTGCGTGTGTTCACTGCTTCAGATGGGTTAAATGCAGAGGATGAATTTCACTGTGCTTGAAGTGTGCATGTAACAAATAAAGGTTTTTGCTTCTAATTAAACACAACAGATTTCCACAAAGTGCAGTGTGGTGTCGTGACGTACAAAACCATGTCTGTTATAAGTGCAAAGATTGGGAGAGGGAACGAGGGATTACTGAGTCGATAATATCCACACATTAGAAATGTGTGTGCGCCAATATGACCTTATTTCCCATGGAACGGCTGAGAAAAAAAAAGAAAAATGCGAGAACCTTTTCCAGTGCCTGATTTTTTTAAAGATATTTTGCAGGTTTGGAGATGTAGTCGGGCTGAAAACGTTCCTGAAACCTATAAACCCTGGATAAGGATATGCACTCACTGGCCACTCTATTAGGAACGCCCATCCACCTGCTGTTTTATGCAGTTCTCTAATCAGCCAGTCCCTTGACAGCGGCACAGTGCATAAAATCATGCAGATACAAATCAAGAGCTTCAGTTAATGTTCACTTCAGACATCAGAATGGGAACAACTGATCTCAAAGTGTGATTTTTACTGGGCCACGGGTGTTGGTTTGAGCCAGATGGACTGGTTTGAGCATTTCAGAAACTGCTGATCTCCTGGGGTTTTCACACACGACAGTCTCTAGGATAGAGACTGTCGATAGAGGATAGGATACACAGAATAGTGCGAAAAACAAAAAACTCTGAGTGAGTGACAGTTCTGTGGGTGGAACGCCTTGTTGATAAGAGAGGTCAGAGGAAACTGGCTAGATTGGGTCGAGCTGCCAGGAAGGACATAGTAACTCCTTCCAACCGTGGTGAGCAGAAAAGCATCTCAGCATACAACAGCAGAAGACCACGTTGGGTTCCAATCCTGCCAGCCAAGAACAAGTTCCTATTAAAAGTGGCTGGTGAGTGTACGAGGGTATTTCAAAAAAAGTTCTCTGCCTCACCCAGAAAACGTCACAGGAGAAAGATTGTTCTTGCATTATTTTCCAACATAGTCTCCTTTAACTTGATCCACAGATGTTCAAGCTTCGCTATCCCTTCGTGGAAGGTGGTCACATCTTGAGCCTCCAGATCCTCCTCAACAGCATGGATGACCATCACTCTGAAAATGGTGACCATATGAGTGGGATTTCAGTTTGGGAAATAGACGGTGCCAGGTCAGATGATTAAGGTTCATAAGGAAACTGTTCAAAGCCACATTTGTCTGCTTCTGCCCCTGCCCCCTGTGCTGTGTGGACGTATGCATTGTCCTGGAGCAACATCACACTAGCCTGAAGCTTTCCTCACCTTTTTTCTTTGCTTCTTTCATTTGAGCTTTTGTGGACAGTGATATAAGGCTTCATAGTATACATTTATGCTCCCAAATGGGAGTTTGAGCCCCTTGTTTCCAGGTGAGGTCAAGAACTTTTTGAAGTACCCTTGCATAAGGAAATACACTAGTAAATAAAGATAAGCGCTGTGACCCTGTGACTAGGCGATCTACAGGGTCAGGAGGTGACCAGAGGAGACTTGGCAAATAAAAAGCAAAGTTATGAATAGAAGTGAAGAATGGTGGATGGAATGAACATAGCTAACTCTACAAGAGGAACTACAGGAACCAGTCCTGATCGCTGCTACTTCCTTATATTTCTTCATGAAGTCTCGATTTATGAAAGGTCATGTTTGACAGGATAATATTAAAATCATGCTTAAAGGTTTTCTACGTTGCACATCAAAGCGTAAATAGGAGCTATTTGGAGGTAGGAAGTAAAAAAAAAAAATTGGACCTCACACTGCAGGACTGGTAGGAGGACTCTTTCATGCCAATCATGAAAACCTCCACCTCAAAGGTCACTTTAATAGCAACTCCATGCTGAGAGAATAAATGGCTGCGTGTTGTTTGCTAGCTAGCGAGAATGCAGGGTCAAACCGGTTTCTCCGTATACTGCACACAGCCGTGTCTTTTGTGGAGCTATATCTACCAGTGAAGCCATGACAACTAGTAGTACGCAAAAGACAGAAACCATAGAGATAGCAACCAACACAAGAGAAACAATGCTGCTGGCGTGAAGGTAGCTTAATATGTGCGTCTTTAATAACCCCGCCTTATACAGTGGATATAAAAAAAAAAATGTACACACCCCGTTAAAATTATAGGTTTTTCTGATGTAAAAATATGAGACCACAAAAAATAATTTCAAAACTTTTCCCACCTTTAAATGTGACCTATAACCTGTACAATTCAATTGAAAAATAAACAAATTTGTTAGGAGGAAAAAGATAAAAAAACAAACCAAAAAAAAACATACAATAAGCTAATTGCAGAAGTGTGCACACCCTTAAATTAATACTTTATTGAAGCACCTTTTGATTTAATTACAGTATTCAGTCTTTTTGGGTCTGAGTCTGTCAGCCTGCCACATCTAGACTTGGCAATATTTGCCCACTCTTCCTTGCAAAAGCGCTCCAAATCTGTCAGATTGCGAGAACATCTCTTGTGCACAGCCCTCTTCAGGTTACCCCACAGATTTTCAATTGAATTTAGGTCTGGGCTCTGGCTGGGCCGTTCCAAAACTTTTTTGGGGTCACTGTCATGCTGAAAGATGAAATTCCTTCATCTTCAGCTTTCTAGCAGACACCTGAAGGTTTTGGGTCAAAATTGACTGGTATTTAGAACTGTTCATAATTCCCTCCACCTTGACTAAAGCCCCTGTTCCAGCTGAAGAAAAACAACCCCAAGGCATGATGCTGCCACCACCATGCTTCACCGTGGGTATGGTGTTCTTTTGGTGATGAGCAGTGTTTTTGTGACAAACACACCTTTTGGAATTGTGGCCAAAAAGTTCAACCTTGGTTTCATCAGACCATAACACATTTTCCCACGCACTTTTGGGAGAGTTCATCTCATCTCATCTCATCCCATTATATCTAGCCGCTTTATCCTGACCTACAGGGTTGCAGGCAAGCTGGAGCCTATCCCAGCTGACTACGGGCGAAAGGCAGGGTACACCCTGGACAAGTCGCCAGGTCATCACAGGGCTGACACATAGACACAGACAACCATTCACACTCACATTCACACCTACGGTCAATTTAGAGTCACCAGTTAACCTAACCTGCATGTCTTTGGACTGTGGGGGAAACCGGAGCACCCGGAGGAAACCCACGCGGACATGGGGAGAACATGCAAACTCCACACAGAAAGGCCCTCGCCGGCCACGGGGCTCGAACCCGGACCTTCTTGCTGTGAGGCGACAGCGCTAACCACTACACCACCGTGCCGCCCTTTGGGAGAGTTGATGTATTTTTTTTGCAAAATTTAGCCAGGCCTGGATGTTTTTCTTTGACCCTACCCCATAGTCCAGACGTATGGAGAATATGGGAGATAGCTGTCACGTGTAGTACACAACCAGTACTTGCCAGAAATTCCTGCAGCTCCTTCAGTGTTGCTGTAGGCCTCTTGGCAGCCTCCCTGACCAGTTTTCATCTTGTCTTTTCATCAATTTTGGAGGGCCGTCCAGCTCTCGCTAATGTCACTGTTGTCCCGTATTTTCTCCACTTCTTGATGATGGTTTTCACTGTGCTCCATGGTATATCTAATGCTGTGGAAATCTTTTTGTACCCTTCTCTTGGCTGTTATCTTTCAACAATGAGATCCCTGTGATGCTTTGCAAGCTCTCTGTGAACCCTGGCTTTTGCTGGAGGAGCAACTGAGTAAATGTCTGAACTTTATTTGGGGTTAATCAGAGTCATTTTAACTGATGGCAGGTGTGAACCCAAAAAGACTGAATGCTGTAATTAAACCAAAAGGTGCTTCAACTAAGGGTGTGCACACTTGTGCAACCAGCTTATTGTACTATTTTTTTTTCACCCGAACAGATGTGTTTGTTTTTCAATTGAATTGTACAGGTTATAGGTCACATTAAAGGTGGGAAAAGTTTTGAAATGATTTATTGTGATCATTTTTTTTAAACATCAGAAAAACTTATTTTAATGGGATGTGGACACTTTTTATATCCACTGTAGTTTGAGTAACTAGTTGATCCTTTTTGGTTCACCATCGATCCCAAATGTTGAAATACAACCCCTGGCAAAAAATATGGAATCACTACATTTGGAGGATGTTCATTCAGCTGTTTTACTTTGTAGCAAAAAAAAAACTAGGTAGAACTCGACGCCAACGGCGTCGATGGGGATGCCTCCGCCCGGTAGACTACACACCTTATTAAGTTGTGATTTGGGGATGGACATTTGACTTCACAGTAATCCTGACTTGGTGAAATTACTTGCGCCAGCCTTGGAGATATTGTGTTCACAAGGTTTTCGGACAGACACTTGACCTCACAGTGACCTTGACCTTAGACCTTTTGATCTGAAAATCTAATCAGTTTATCTTTGTCCCCAAATGCACAAATGGTGAAAGTTTGGTGAAATTCCTTTCATCTGCCTTGGAGATATTTACCCCTTTTCCACCAAATTAGTTCCAGGGCTGGTTCGGGGCCAGTGCTGGTGCTGGTTCACAACTCGTTCAACTTGCGAGCCAGCTGAGAACCAGTTTGCTTTTCCATAGCTCACGGAGCCACGTCATTACGTCGCAGTATACGTCCTTACGTCGCTACGTTTACATAAACCTTGGCGCGAATATCAAAGCAAAAACAACACGGAAGAAGCAGCAACAACAACAACAATAATTATAATGGATGACTTCGCGTTTGTACAGCTGCTGCTTCTCGTCGCTTAAAAATGGCGATCTTTCGCGGTCTTGTTATTGTTGTTGGTCTTAACAACTCCGCCCCCCCGCTGACGTAAAAGGTTCTTTCCTCTGGCCCAGCAGAGAGTTGGTGCTAGCCTGGAACCGGTTTTTCTGGCCCCAGAGCCAGTTCTTTGTCAGTGGAAACAGAAAACCCGGTTCCAAACTAAGCACTGGCCCCGAACCAGCCCTGGAACTGCTTTGGTGGAAAAGGGGCAATTGTGTTCACAAGGTTTCGGACAGACATTTGACCTCACAGTGACCTTGACCTTAGACCTTTTGATCTCAAAATCTAACCAGTTCATGTTTGTCCCAAAGCACACAAATGGTGAAAGTTTGGTGAAATTCCTTTCATTCGCCTTTGAGATATCGCGTTCACAAGGTTTCGGGACGGACACACGCACGGACAGACGGACAACCAGAAAACATAATGCCTCCTGCACCTTACGGTGGCGGAGGCATAAAAAACAAAACAAAATCACACATATGATACAAAATTATTTTATTTAACAGCTGAACATTCTGGCTTTGTAAAATATACCTTAAAAAAAGGAAACGGAATTGCCGCAATTAATGGCACTTTTTTTTAATTTAAGATCAAGTAGAGGAAAAAAATTATGGAATCATGAGAAAAAAACAAACAAACACACAATTAGTACTTTGTTGCACCTCCTCTGGCTTTTATGACAGCTTGAGGTGTGGACTTCACTAACGAAAAACAATATTCTTTATCAGTCAAGTTCCACCTTTCTCGTACAACAGCTGACGGATCAGCTTTGCAAGATGGAGCCTTATGTCATGGACCCTTTTTTTCAATTCCCACCATAAATTTTCAATTGGATTGAGATCCGGACTGTTTGCTGGCCATGTCATTGAATTGACCTGCCTTTCCTGAAGAAAAGTTTTAATGCGCTTTGCAAGATGCGTGATGATCCTGAAAAATGATCATCACCACCACCAAAAGTACTTTCGATTGATGGAATGAAAAAAGTATCCAAAATCTCAATGTACAATCATTTACCGTAGAGGTAATGACTGCCATCTCCCCAGGTCCTTGACCTGACATGAAACCCCATATCATCAATGATTGCGGAAATTTGATCATTTTCTTCAGGCAGTCATCTTTACAGAGGTCTCAAAAGTAGCCGGTCGGCGGCGGCGGCGGCAAATTGCCAACTGTAGTAGGATTTGCCGCCGTCTATTCTTCATTGAGTAAAAAAAAAAAAATTTTTGTTTACATATCTGTACAAGACTGAGCAGCGTGCGATGTGAAACTAAGTTTTATTCAACTAAATAATGGCCAGATGCTAACACGTCCGCAGGAGATGGAGGCTGCCGTGCGCTGTAACTAAGATGTAATCTGACTGGCTGACAAGGTGTTGACAATGTTTCATGTGCTGTGATTGAGCCGTGCTACCACACGGCTAGAAATGACAACTAGGAAGTGGAGCAGCACGTTAGATGCCTGGTTTTCAAAAAGGCCTCGGACCACGGGTATGTCTGTAATTTTAGCCGTCACTATGATTACCGAGTGAAATACGTCCATGTATGGGTCCATGTATAAATGCTGGTCGGCTAAATATTAAAATTATAAATATCGATCGCTGTTTTGGGTCAAACCCACCCACTCGGCATGCTTGGCGCATTGACATTGTTGACATTTTGACTTGCGACAGAATGCAATGTATCCTTGTAGGGGAGTCACATGACATCTGTCATGCAGTTAATGTTAACGGTAATTGTTAAAATTATAAATGAGTTTATACGTATTTGTTTTTGTACAGTTGCTGTTGCAAGAACCGTCACTCGTTGTCAAGTGAATATAGACAACTATATATTGCACTTATATAGTGCAAGAAATTAATGTATTTTTTCAAAATATCTGAAAAATCTTTTAAACTCTGAACCTCCTTCATATAAATGGGATATCACATGCTTATATATATATATATATATATATATATATATATATATATATATAATTTGAACCTAATTTGAATTCATCGGAAGTGAACAGACTTGTGCAAAAGGCAACAGAGCGGTTCCTTTCAAAGAAAAGAAGACGACAGAACACGTAAACAACCTGAATCAAGTTCAGTACCTGATATCACTACAGACACTGTTACAGAAGCTTTAGGATTCGATCAATACTCCGATTGTTCAGAAATCGAACTAATGAATCATAAAGAAATGTGGCGACACAAAACTTATATATTTTTGATGTTTACAAAATCAAGTTATTGTAACTGTGACTTGATTTTGTAAACATCAAAAATATATACAAGTTTTGTATTGTCAAATTTCTTTTTGATTCCTTACTATATGGCAGTTCTATCAAATTTTTTTTAGTATCGATTACCATCACTTCAGACTTGAATTTGCTGTTTGCAATAAATTGGAAAGGGCTTCAGCCTTTTACTCCCCTAAACTTTGAGACCACTGCTTTATACGTTTCATTGGAACGGCACCGGACAAAAGTTCCAGCGTCATCTCCTTGGCCAATGCAGATTCGTGATTCATCACTGAAGATCACTTTCATCCAATAATCCACAGTCCATGACTGCTTCTCTTCAGCCCACTGGAACATTGTTTTCTTCTGTTTAGCTGTTAATTATGGTTTACGTTTGGCTTTTCTGTAAGTAAATCCCATTTCCTTCAGCCAATTTCTTACAGTCCTGTTTCTGCCCATTTTTTATTTCTTTTGTTGTGCATTTTCTATTTTCAAGGTATAATCGCTTTGAGTTTCCTGTCCTGACGCTTTGATGTCTTCCTTGGTCTACCTTTTACAACCTTCCTATATTGTTTGTACTTGCTCCAAATTTTAGACACCACTGACTGGGAACAACCGACATGTTTTGCTGCACTCCGTGTTGAACACCACCGTATTGGGCGGCACGGTGGTGTAGTGGTTAGCACGGTCGCCTCACAGCAAGAAGGTTCCGGGTTTGAACCCAGCGGCCGGCGAGGGCCTTTTTGTGTCGAGTTTGCATGTTCTCCCCGTGTCAGCGTGAGTTTCCTCCGGGTGCTCCGGTTTCCCCCACAGTCCAAAAACATGCAGTTAGGTTGACGTGGGGCGGCCTTGGGCTGAGGTGCCCTTGAGCAAGTACAAACCCCTGACTGCTCCCCGGGCGCTTTGGTGTGGCTGCCCACTGCTCTGGGTGTGTGCATGTGTGTGTTCACTGCTTCAGATGGGTTAAATGCAGAGGATGAATTTCACTGTGCTTGAAGTGTGCATGTGACGAATAAAGGTTTCTTCTTAAAATTACCTTCTTTAAGGAGTTTTACAATCCTTTCCATTGTTTCAACTGACAGCTCTCTAGTTGGGGCCATGTTTCCTGTCAATCAGCTGCAGACTAATTTGCATATTTAGGCTTGTGTTTGAGAAATGCAAGTTATAGGATGATTCCAAAATGTTTTCCTCTACTTGATCTCTTAAAAAAAAAAAAAAAAAAGGGCCATTAATTACAACAATTTCATTTAATTTTTTGAGGTACAGTGGTATGCAAAAGTTTGGGCACCCCTGGTCAAAACTGTTGTTACTGTGAACAGTTAAGCAAGTTGAAGATGAAATGATCTCCAAAAGGCATAAAGTTAAAGATGACTCATTCCCTTTATATTTTAATCAAAAACAAGTTTTTATTTTCATCTTTTACATTTTCAAAATGACAAAAAAAAGAAAAGGGCCTGAAGCAAAAGTTTGGGCACCCTGCATGGTTAGTACTCAGTAACACCCCCTTTGGCAAGTATCACAGCTTGTAAACACTTTTTGTAGCCAGCTAATAATCTTTCAGTTCTTACCTGGGGGATTTTCACACATTCGTCCTTGCAAAAGGCTTCCAGTTCTACAAGTTTCTTGGGCTGTCTTGCATGCACTGCTCTTTTGAGATCTATCCACAGATTTTCAATTATGTTTAGGTCAGGAGACTGTGAGGGCCAGAGCAAAACCTTCAGCTTGTGCCTCTTGAGGTATTCCATTGTAGATTTTGAGGTGTGTTTTGGATCATCGTCTTTTTGTAGGAGCCATCCTCTTTTTAACTTCAACTTTTTTTTTTACAGATGGTGTGATGTTTGCTTCCAGAGTTTGCTGGTATTTATTCGAATCTATGCTTCCCTCGACCAATGAAATGTGCCCTGTGCCACTGGCTGCAACACAACCCCAAAGCATGATCGATCCACACCCATGCTTCAGAGTTGGAGAGGTGTTCTTTTCCTGGAATTCGGCACCCTTTTTTCTCCAAACATACCTTTGCACATTGTGGCCAAAAAGTTCTATTTTGATTTCATCAGTCCACAGGACTTGTTTCCAAAATGCATCTGGCTTATTTAGATGTTCATTTGCAAACTTCAGACGCTGAATTTTGTGGCTCGGACACAGGAAAGGTTTTCTTCTGATGACTCTCCCATGGAGGTCATATTTGTTCAGGTGTCGCTGCATAGTAGAACAGTGCACCACCACTCCAGGGTCTGCTCAATCTTTTTGAAGGTCTTTTGCAGTCAAACGGGTTTTTATTTGCCTTTCTAGCAATCCAACGAGCAGTTCTTTCAGAAAGTTTTCTTCATCTTCCAGACCTTACCTTTATTCTCCACTGTTTCTGTTAACTGCCATTTCTTAATAACATTACAATCTGAGGAAACAGCTACCTGAAAACACTTTGCTACGTTCTTGTAGCTTTCTCCTGCTTTGTGAGCATCAATTATTTTATTATTCAGAATGCGAGGGAGTTGCTTAGAGGAGCCCATGGCTGTTGATTTTAGGGACAAGTTTGAGGAGTCAGAGAATTTATACAGCTTTGAAATCTGCATCATCTGACCTTTCCTAATGAAGAAGAAATTCAAGGTCAAGGTCTTATTTGCCATTTGTGCATAAATCAACAGTTCAGACACATTGGAATTTTTGTGCAGGGCTCTCTCAGAGTCAACAGTTTAGGAAATAAAACACTATAATAATAATAAAAAAGTATACAGCGTAAGGAAATAGAACACTATAATAAAAAAAATAAAGCACTATACAAAAAGGTGGTAATATATACAAAATTTAAAAAATACAAGTATTAAACAAAAGGGGAGGGCAAATGTTAAATAACAGTCATAAAATAAAAGGCTACTCCTGAGTGCTGTTCCTGGAAATATTGCACATTTTGGAATATTTCCAGGAACAGCACTCAGGACTAGCCTTTGCTAGTCCTGAGTGCTTTGCACTTTGCTATGTTCTTACATATTCTTTACAGATGTTAAACATCTGTAAAGAATATGTATCTGTAAAGCCATAGCTCAATAAGCTAATTAAGGTCTGGAACCTCGGTAAAAGTTACCTGAGAACTCAAATGTATTAGAGTGCCCAAACTTTCGCATGGTGTTCCTTTTCTTTTTTCACTCTCCAATTGTACAAAACAAAAATAATACACAAATCTTGCAGAAAACACTGAAAATAAATGTTTCGTCTTTACCTTTATGCCTTTTGGTGATCAGTTCATCTTCTGCTCACTTAACTATTCACAGTAACAGACATTTTCAGTAAGGGTGCCCAAACTTTTGCATTCCACTGTGTATTTTACAAAGCCAGAATGTTCAGCTATGAAATAAAATAATTTACTGTCATCTGTGATTTTTTTTTGCTACAAAGTAAAACAGCTGAATGAACATCCTCCAAGAGGAGCGATTCCATAATTTTTGCCAGGGGTTGTAGTAAAGACAGGATATGGGACAGCTCTGTATACATCTCTGGTCTCACAAGGAGCATGACACTAAATGCTGCAATCCTGTCAACATCTCAAATAAGCAAACGCTGTCAAACAGGGCCTGATTCCATCACCCCTCCATATTGCAGGAGGAAAAAAAAAAAGAAAAAAAAACCCTAATATACACTGACATTTTTCTGTAACATGGCGACACAGCCACAGGCAAAACAAATAAATGAAGACTTTGTCCCCAACATGCAGGCCCTTCGAGTCTGAAACTACAATTTAATGACTGTCTTTTCAGGCTCCATATGTTGTGCAGAATGACATCTAATAACTTCATTACATCTCGCAGACAAGAACGAGAGAGTCCTTTTTTGGACCAGACTCCACGTAAGTGAGAAAATAAACTGCAGTGTAACTTTAATTACCCTTGAAAACAAGACATTCTAATTATCACCGAAAACCAGCACTGGCCCGCAGTTCCCTCTTCTTTTAAGCATCACATTTTTAAACAATCGAAATAAATTATAGCTAAAGGCAAGACTGCCTTTATAGCTTGGATTTGACGCAGTCAGTCATAATTGGGAACTGCATTACTTCATTATGTACCGGTACATGTAGATAAGATGATGACATGCCCTGTGTCCGAAATCGCTCCCTACTCACCATATAGGGCACTATATAGTGGTGATGCAATTTTGCAGTGCTGTCCGAAACGATAGTGAGGATTATTACATCCTATATAGTGCACTCAAAGTATCCCACAATGCTTCATGAAAAGTAGTGTACAACCGATGGTCACTAACCAAGCAATATATCCCATCATGCATTGCGGTTGCGCTGAAAGAAATCAAAAGTCTCAAATTTGATTTAATAAAAGGCAGCAGCAAAGAAGAAAGTATTCAGCCTTGATTTAAAAAAACTGAAAGATGCAGGTACTTTGAATTAATTAATATGGGAAATATGCTCAATAATATGTATTTATCACAAAAATATACGCATGTATTTATTATTTTGAAAACCCACCGGCCGGCTGATATTGGAACGTTTTAATTGTGTGACAGTAATGACGTAAATACCAGCGTGACGGAGTAGTGTCTGAAAGCTTTTTTTCATTTTACCAATGAGCTCACTGTATAGGCTTCTACAGTTGTGGTCAGAAGATTATATACAGTGATATGAATGTCATGGCGATATTTGGGCTTTCAGTAATTTCTTTGAACTGTTCTTTTTCTGTGGCAGAACGTACAGCATACACCTTTGATTTAAAAAAAAAACACTCGAATTTGTTGGACAAGTTTTAATTTTCTTTGGGTTTTCTGAAATCAACACAGAGTCAAAATTTTACATACGCTCATTTAGATGATTAATTCAGAAGTGATGAAACTTCCGAAATGTCTCTTATCTTGCCAAGGCCGAGGACTCTTAACTTCCTGTTAGTGATCATGATTGACTACAGCTGGTAGTTTCTCTGTGCCTTCATAAAAAGCGTTTGTTTACAGCACTCACTGGATTGACCAATACACAGTAAAATGGGAAAGTCCAAGGAGCTCAGTGCAGATCTGAGAAAGAGGATCGCAGATGTACACAACCTGGAATGTCTCTTGAAGCCATTTCTAAACAACTGCAAATTCCTAGATCAGTTCAAACAATTGCATCCAAGTTATTGTGAGGTTTAGTCACTTTGCTTCAAGAAAACCCAAACTGTCACCCTCAGCTGAAAGGAAATTGCTTTGGATGGTCAGGAACAATCTGGGAACCACCATGGCATAGCCCTGCCATGATCTGGTAGCTGATGGATCATTGTCTACAGTTCAGATCACCATGGACTAAGAGGCCGCTATCCAAGAAATAACCCCCTGCTCCAAAATTGACACATTCAAGCTTAACTAAAGTTTGAAGCTGACCACACAGACAAAGAAAAAGCCTTCTGGAGGAAAGCTGTATGGTCAGATGAGACAAAGATTGAGTTGTTTGGCCACAATGACCACCATGTACAGGGGGACACTGTACATCATGCTCTGGGGCTGTTTTGCTGCCAGTGGAACTGGTTCATTGCACAAAGTGGATGGAATATTGAAGGAGGACTACCTCAAAATGCTTCAGCATAAACAATCAGAAACCTGAATATGACTTGGGAGTTACAACAGAACAATGAACCCAAACACACATCAGAGCTGGTTGTGGAGGATAAAGCAGGCTAATATTAAGCTTAAAACAAGTTCTGACTTCAACCCTATTGAAAATACATGGATTGTGCTTATAAGTCGAGTCCATGTCAAGAAAAAAAAAATTATTGAACTCTACCAATTCTACCATGAAGAGTCATAAAATATCCAACCAGAATTCTGCCAGAAGCTTGTTCATGGTAAACAAAAATGTTTTTTCAAGGTGAATCTTGTGAAGAGACATTTTACCCAAATATTAGGTGTGCTGTATGTATATTTTTGACTCTGTGTTGATTTCAGAAAACCCAAAGAAAATTAAAATTTGTGCACCAAATTCTAGTGTTTTTTTAATTAAAGATGCTGTACATTCTGCCACAGAAAAAGAATAGTTCAAATAAATTACTGAAAACCCAAATATTGCCATGACATTCATATCCAAGATGACATTCATGTCACTGTATGTAAACTTCTGACCACAACTGTACATAGTAATTCCCTATATAGGGAGCAGTGAACGAGTGAGCGTTTTCGGACACAGGGATGGTCATAACTATCCCCCGCCACAAGCATCTTATGAAGACCTCTTAACACTTACGCCCTTATGAGCCCACTGCTTTAATATTAACTTATGTCATAAGTGCAAGCACACCTCCGTAAAACGCTACCCAGCTTTTTTTCAGTAGTATGAGCACACAAAGTTTCATTGATGTAGCTTATGTAGTTTCTGAGAAAACTTGTCCAGATGGAGTCCACTTGTACAAAGTCCAATAACGAAAATCAAGGGCCATAACTCTGAAAATAATAATTGCAAAAGATTTTCAAATTCAACTTAGATCATGAATATTAATATGAGCACGCAAAGTTTCATTGCTGTAGCTTATGTAGTTTCTAAGAAAACTTGTCCAGATTGAAACGGATGGACAGATTCCATTCCTACATCCCCCTGTGCACTTTGTGGCGGGGATTAATAAAAGTATCTTGCAACTGAACAGCATAGCTAGACGTAAGCTTACAACAGTCAGCCATACAATTAAAGCCACCTGCCAAACATTGCATCACCAAAACATCTCTGACCCAGTGAGGCATGGACTCCACAAGACTTCTGAAGGTGTGCTGTGGTATCTGGTACCAAGACGTTCACAGCAGATCCTTTAAATCCTGAAAGTTGCAATGTTGGGTCTCCATGGATCAGACCTGTTTGTCCAGTGCATCCCACAGATGCTTGATCAGCTCAAGATCTGGGAAATTTGGAGGCCAAATCTATACCTTGAACTCTTGGTCATGTTCCTCAAACAAGTCCGTCACATTATCTGCAGTGTGGTAGGGCATATTATCCTGCTGATAGAGGCCACTGCCATTTGGGAATACTGTTGCCAAGAAGGGGTGTACAGTGGCATGCAAAAGTTTGGGCACCCTTGCTGAAAAGGTAAGTGAGCAGATGAAGAACTGATCACCAAAAGGCATAAGGGGAAAGATGACACATTTCTTTAATATTTTCCACAAGACTGCATTTTTATTTCCATCATTTACAGGCGTAAAATACCAAAAAAATGAAAAAGGACCTGAAGCAAAAGTTTGGGCACCTGACATGGTCAGTACTCAGTAACACCCCCTTTGGCAAGTATCACAGCTTGTAAACACTTTTTGTAGCCAGCTAATAATCTTTCAGTTCTTACCTGGGGGATTTTCACACATTTGTCCTTGCAAAAGGCTTCCAGTTCTACAAGTTTCTTGGGCTGTCTTGCATGCTCTTTTGAGATCTGTCCACAGATTTTCCATGATGTTTAGGTCAGGAGACTGTGAGGGCCAGGGCAAAACCTTTAGCTTGGGCCTCTTGAGGTATTCCATTGTAGATTTTGAGGTGTGTTTTGGATCATCATCTTATTGTAGGACCCATCCTCTTTTTGACTTCAACTTTTTTACAGATGGTGTGATGTTTGCTTCCAGAGTTTGCTAGTATTTATTCCAATCTATGCTTCCCTCGACCAATGAAATGTGCCCTGTGCCACTGGCTGCAACACACCCCCAAAGCATGATCGATCCACACCCATGCTTCAGAGTTGGAGAGGTGTTCTTTTCCTGGAATTCGGCACCCTTTTTTCTCCAAACATACCTTTGCACATTGTGGCCAAAAAGTTCTATTTTGATTTCATCAGTCCACAGGACTTGTTTCCAAAATGCATCAGGCTTATTTAGATGTTCATTTGCAAACTTCAGACACTGAATTTTGTGGCTCGGACACAGGAAAGGTTTTCTTCTGATGACTCTCCCATGAAGGTCATATTTGTTCAGGTGTCACTGCATAGTAGAACAGTGCACCACCATTCCAGGGTCTGCTCAATCTTTCTGAAGGTCTTTTGCAGTCAAACGGGTTTTTATTTGCCTTTCTAGCAATCCAACGAGCAGTTCTTTCAGAAAGTTTTCTTCATCTTCCAGACCTCACCTTTATTCTCCACTGTTTCTGTTAACTCCCATTTCTTAATAACATTACAATCTGAGGAAACAGCTACCTGAAAACACTTTGCTACGTTCTTGTAGCTTTCTCCTGCTTTGTGAGCATCAATTATTTTATTATTCAGAATGCGAGGGAGTTGCTTAGAGGAGCCCATGGCTGTTGATTTTAGGGACAAGTTTGAGGAGTCAGAGAATTTATACAGCTTTGAAATCTGCATCATCTGACCTTTCCTAATGAAGAATCTGAACAAGCCACAGCTCAATAAGCTAATTAAGGTCTGGAACCTCGGTAAAAGTTACTTGAGAACTCAAATGTATTAGGGTGCCCAAACTTTCGCATGGTGTTCCTTTTCTTTTATCACTCTCCAAGTGTACAAAATAAAAGTAATACACAAATCTTGCATAAAACGCTGAAAAGAAATGTCTCGTCTTTACCTTTATGCCTTTTGGTGATCAGTTCATCTTCTGCTCACTTAACTATTCACAGTAACAGACATTCTCAGCAAGGGTGCCCAGATTTTTGCATGCCACTGTACTTAAAAGAAAATGTGATTCATCAGACCAGACCACCTTCTTCTATGGTCCATTGCAGGCACCTTTGGTGACGGATGGGGTCAGCGTTGGCACTCTGACCGGTCTGCAACTACACAGCCGTATAAGCAGCAAGCTGCAATGCAGTGTGTTCCGACACCTTTTGATCATAGCCAGCATGAACTTTGTCAGCAATTTGTGCTGCAGTAGCTCTTCTGTGGGATCGGACCAGACGGACTAGCCTTCACTCTCCATGCGCATCACTGAGCCTTGGTCGCCTATGACCTTGTCGTCGGTTCACCGCTTGTCCTTCCTTGCACCACTTCATACTGGAAACACCCCACAACATGTACCGTTTTGGAAATGCTCCAATCCAGTCATCTAGCCATCACAATGTGGTCCTTGTCAAAGTTGTTCAGATCCTTATGCTTGCCCATTTTTCCTGCTTCCAACCCATCAACTTCGAGAACTGACTGTTTACTTGCTGCCTAATATATCCCACCTCACGAAAGGTGGCATTGTAGTGAGATAATTAAATCATTATTCACGTCACCTGTGGGTGGTTTTAATGTTACAGCTGATCGGTATATATCAGAGTGGCTATGCAGGCAATTACTGACCGGCCATTATATACATTTCACTTATTCAAAATGATTTAGGATTAGTCGCTAATCACGTTACCCTTGTACTCTTCTTAGTAGCGGAGCTCCAGCGGAGCACCAGCGGAGCACCATACCTAAGAAAAAATGGTAAACCCATCGAGTTGATTTTTTGTGGTTTGTCCGTGTACCACCAGTCATACACACCGCCTAGTGGCCAGTGTTAGTAATTACCAGTCATATGTCTGTGAAGATTCTCAATCATCCAGGTCATAGTAAACTGTGGGTGGTAGAAAAGGGCAACTGGACTTGCTTGAAGATTCTTGAAAACGTTTCACCTCTCGTCCAAAAGGCTGGAGGAAGAACTGAGGAAGCTTTTTGGACGAGAGGTGAAACGTTTTCAAGAATCTTCAAGCAAGTCCAGTTACCCTTTTCTACCACCCACAGTTTACCAGTCATACACACCGCCTAGTGGCCAGTGTTAGTAATTACCAGTCACACACACCGCCTAGTGGCCAGTGTTAGTAATTACCAGTCATACACACCGCCTAGTGGCCAGTGTTAGTAATTACCAGTCACACACACCGCCTAGTGGCCAGTGTTAGTAATTACCAGTCACACACAGCGCCTAGTGGCCATTGTTAGTAATTACCAGTCATACACACCGCCTAGTGGCCAGTGTTAGTAATTACCAGTCATACACACCAGTCACACACACCGCCTAGTGGCCAGTGTTAGTAATTACCAGTCACACACAGCGCCTAGTGGTCAGTGTTAGTAATTACCAGTCACACACAGCGCCTAGTGGCCAGTGTTAGTAATTACCAGTCACACACACCACCTAGTGGCCAGTGTTAGTAATTACCAGTCACACACACCGCCTAGTGGCCAGTGTTAGTAATTACCAGTCACACACAGCGCCTACTGGTCAGTGTTAGTAATTACCAGTCATACACACCAGTCACACACACCGCCTAGTGGCCAGTGTTAGTAATTACCAGTCACACACAGTGCCTAGTGGCCAGTGTTAGTAATTACCAGTCATACACACCAGTCACACACACCGCCTAGTGGTCAGTGTTAGTAATTACCAGTCATACACACCGCCTAGTGGCCAGTGTTAATAATTACCAGTCATACACACAGCGCCTAGTGGCCAGTGTTAGTAATTACCAGTCACACACACCGCCTAGTGGCCAGTGTTAGTAATTACCAGTCACACACACCGCCTAGTGGTCAGTGTTAGTAATTACCAGTCATACACACCGCCTAGTGGCCAGTGTTAGTAATTACCAGTCACACACAGTGCCTAGTGGCCAGTGTTAGTAATTACCAGTCATACACACCAGTCACACACACCGCCTAGTGGCCAGTGTTAGTAATTACCAGTCACACACACCGCCTAGTGGCCAGTGTTAGTAATTACCAGTCACACACACCCCCTAGTGGCCAGTGTTAGTAATTACCAGTCACACACACCACCTAGTGGCCAGTGTTAGTAATTACCAGTCACACACATCACCTAGTGGCCAGTGTTAGTAATTACCAGTCACACACAGCGCCTAGTGGTCAGTGTTAGTAATTACCAGTCATACAAACCAGTCACACACACTGCCTAGTGGTCAGTGTTACTAATTACCAGTCATACACACCGCCTAGTGGTCAGTGTTAGTAATTACCAGTCACACACCGCCTAGTGGCCAGTGTTAGTAATTACCAGTCATACAAACCAGTCACACACACTGCCTAGTGGTCAGTGTTAGTAATTACCAGTCATACACACCGCCTAGTGGTCAGTGTTAGTAATTAAAAGTCACACACACTGCCTAGTGGTCAGTGTTAGTAATTACCAGTCATACACACCGCCTAGTGGCCAGTGTTAGTAATTACCAGTCACACACAGCGCCTAGTGGTCACACACAGCACCTAGTGGTCAGTGTTAGTAATTACCAGTCATACACACCACCTAGTAGCCAGTGTTAGTAATTACCAGTCATACACACCACCTAGTGGCCAGTGTTAGTAATTACCAGTCATACACACCAGTCACACGCACCGCCTAGTGGCCAGTGTTAGTAATTACCAGTCACACACTCCGCCTAGTGGTCAGTGTTAGTAATTACCAGTCACACCGCCTAGTGTCCAGTGTTAGTAATTACCAGTCACACACCGCCTAGTGGTCAGTGTTAGTAATTACCAGTCACACACAGCGCCTAGTGGCCAGTGTTAGTAATTACCAGTCACACACACCACCTAGTGGCCAGTGTTAGGCCCAATCCCAATTCTAATTTCTACCCCTTCCCCTCCCCCTTCCCCTCCCCCTTCCCCTTGGCCCTTCCCCTTGAAACTGAGCTACAAGGGATAGGGCTTGAAATTCAACCCTTACGTATTGGGATAGCCCTTCAACGATCGCATACGTCATCGCGTACCTCCGTCAGCGTTTACGTTAGCAAAACGCGACCAAATGCGTCATTGGCTGCGACCAGCCGCTACAGTCAGAGCCAGAGATCTCTGCTGGCAGGGTGTGATTTGTTAACTAACACCACTGAATGGGATATCTTTGGCGCTTCGTGCACCACATCCGACAGAACGAGGTGTCAGAACACTCATGTAAACAATAAAAGCGAGAATAACAGAACAAAACGTACGCAGTAAAGCAACCGAAAACAATACTCACTCCCAAAGCTTTTTAGCAGCAGCTTGGATTTCAGAAATCGCTGCTCATTCTCAGCTCGAAAGCGAATCAAGCGGCGTGTTTCCTCTGGATAACAACTTAAAACACGTAAATAATGGAGAAAATACATTTATGACAATCTTTCGCCGCGGGAACCGCCATCTTTCTGAAATCCGCATGAAATCTCGCTGAAATCCGCATGGCATTGTGGGAAGTCACTCAAACCCCTTCGTTCGGAGTCAGCTCCAGGAAAATCTCCGTTTGGAGGGGTACAGAAGCCCTACCCCTTCCCCTACCCCTCCGCGTTAACTGGGATTGGGATACCCCTACCCCTTCACGTGAACGCGCAAAATGGAGGGGAAGGGCCAAGGGGTTGGTCCAAGGGGTGAAATGGGATTCGGCCTTAGTAATTACCAGTCACACACAGCGCCTAGTGGTCAGTATAAGTAATTACCAGTCACACACACCGCCTAGTGGCCAGTGTTAGTAATTACCAGTCACACACACCGCCTAGTGGCCAGTGTTAGTAATTACCAGTCACACACAGCGCCTAGTGGCCAGTGTTAGTAATTACCAGTCATACACACCGCCTAGTGGCCAGTGTTAGTAATTATCAGTCACACACACCGCCTAGTGGCCAGTGTTAGTAATTACCAGTCACACACAGCGCCTAGTGGCCAGTGTTAGTAATTACCAGTCATACACACCGCCTAGTGGCCAGTGTTAGTAATTACCAGTCACACACAGCGCCTAGTGGCCAGTGTTAGTAATTACCAGTCATACACACAGCGCCTAGTGGCCACTGTTAGTAATTACCAGTCATACACACTGCCTAGTGGCCAGTGTTAGTAATTACCAGTCATACACACCGCCTAGTGGCCAGTGTTAGTAATTACCAGTCACAGTGTTAGTAATTACCAGTCACACACAGCGCCTAGTGGCCAGTGTTAGTAATTACCAGTCACACACAGCGCCTAGTGGTCAGTGTTAGTAATTACCAGTCATACACACCGCCTAGTGGCCAGTGTTAGTAATTACCAGTCACACCGCCTAGTGGTCAGTGTTAGTAATTACCAGTCACACACAGCGCCTAGTGGTTAGTGTTCGTAATTACCAGTCACACACACCACCTAGTGGCCAGTGTTAGTAATTACCAGTCACACACAGCGCCTAGTGGCCAGTGTTAGTAATTACCAGTCATACACACCGCCTAGTGGCTAGTGTTAGTAATTACCAGTCACACACAGCGCCTAGTGGCCAGTGTTAGTAATTACCAGTCACACACAGCGCCTAGTGGTCAGTGTTAGTAATTACCAGTCACACACACCGCCTAGTGGTTAGTGTTCGTAATTACCAGTCACACACACCGCCTAGTGGCCAGTGTTAGTAATTACCAGTCACACACACCGCCTAGTGGCCAGTGTTAGTAATTACCAGTCACACACAGCGCCTAGTGGCCAGTGTTAGTAATTACCAGTCATACACACCGCCTAGTGGCTAGTGTTAGTAATTACCAGTCACACACAGCGCCTAGTGGTTAGTGTTAGTAATTACCAGTCACACACAGCGCCTAGTGGTTAGTGTTAGTAATTACCAGTCACACACACCGCCTAGTGGCCAGTGTTAGTAATTACCAGTCACACACAGCGCCTAGTGGCCAGTGTTAGTAATTACCAGTCATACACACCACCTAGTGGCCAGTGTTAGTAATTCCCAGTCACACACAGCGCCTAGTGGTTAGTGTTAGTAATTACCAGTCACACACACCGCCTAGTGGCCAGTGTTAGTAATTACCAGTCATACACACCGCCTAGTGGCCAGTGTTAGTAATTACCAGTCACACACAGCGCCTAGTGGTTAGTGTTAGTAATTACCAGTCATACACACCGCCTAGTGGCCAGTGTTAGTAATTACCAGTCATACACACCAGTCACACGCACCGCCTAGTGGCCAGCGTTGGTAATTACCAGTCATACACACCGCCTAGTGGCCAGTGTTAGTAATTACTAGTCACACGCACCGCCTAGTGGCCAGTGTTGGTAATTACCAGTCACACGCACCGCCTAGTGGCCAGTGTTGGTAATTACCAGTCACACGCACCGCCTAGTGGCCAGCGTTGGTAATTACCAGTCATACGCACCGCCTAGTGGCCAGCGTTGGTAATTACCAGTCACACGCACCGCCTAGTGGCCAGCGTTGGTAATTACCAGTCACACGCACTGCCTAGTGGCCAGCATTAGTAATTACTAGTCACACGCACCGCCTAGTGGCCAACGTTAGTAATTACCAGTCACACACACCGCCTAGTGGCCAGCGTTAGGAATTACCAGTCACACGCACCGCCTAGTGGCCAGCATTAGTAATTACCAGTCATACACACCGCCGAGTGGCCAGTGCAAGCCAGTAAAGAAATAAAACAAAAGAGACTGGCTATGATGTAAGAAAATTCTACAACCCAGAAACAGATGGGAGCTCCACTTTTAGGCAGTGCCTAAATCTATATATTATCATAATTACTAGTCAAGCGTTCTTCTATAATATATAGAAGTCTATTCTGACCAGCCTGCAAATTTGCCCACTCGGCCATTAAACTGCTTGACAGCCAAGTTATAACGTGAAATTGGGCTCAGGCTGATTTGCGAGAATGACCAAGAGTGTCTTTGCTGGTGTTATAATGAGCTCTCATGAGATTTGTAGCTGTCATTACCTAAATCAACTAGCTAGCATCATTAGCGCTGCCAGCTGTACAGGAGTCAGCTCACGTTTTATATATACATATTTTTTTCCTATGACGGTAGTTCATCCAAAGCATAACCTTACCAAACTCTACAGGTGATAAAAAGGTTTCTATTTGATTCATTATATGAAGCTGCTATTCAAACTTCAATGAACTATACCGACAACAGTTGTGCGTACGTACAGAAGCAAATGTTTGTAATTCTGTGAGCAACTTCAGCCCCTTCACCAGTAATACATTTCTCCTTAGGAAAGGAGTAGCAAAGTTTTACTATATTTTACCTGTCATCAAGTTTTTGGAAGTCATCAAGTTTTCATTTTTACTCATCTTAAAAGTACCTGGTTACTCTGGGCTGAGTCCACCATGTATTTTTTTTTCCTCTTTCTGAAAAGACTGCAGTGAAAGGGTGTTGGGAAATATCTATACAAAGACCGATAAGAAACCATAATATAGTTGTGCTGTCATTGCTTAAACAATTGTTTTTATATCTTTTACATAATTTCTGGATTATCTATACTACAATTATAGACAGTCCATAATTATCGATGCCTTTTCAGATTTACCAATAAAAACAATTTTACAAAAGGTGAGTTTCAATTTCAACAGTTATTAGACCCCCTCACCCTTTGATCTTGTCGTCTGATGACACAGCTCGTTACCTGAGATGGAATTTTTTTTAGCACGATCAGCAATTTGAGGAAAACCCAGACGTTATTATTGCAGGTAAGCAGGTGGAAAGCTCATGGACATGTTTTTACTTATCAAATTCACTGATATTTCATGATCTTGTCGAAACCTACAACCCCGATTCCAAAAAAGTTGGGACAAAGTACAAATTGTAAATAAAAACAGAATGCAGTGATGTGGAAGTTTCAAAATTCCATATTTTATTCAGAACAGAACATAGATGACATATCAAATGTTTAAACTCAGAAAATGTATAATTTAAAGAGAAAAATTAGGTGATTTTTAAATTTCACGACAACACCACATCTCAAAAAAGTTGGGACAAGGCCATGTTTACCACTGTGAGACATCCCCTTTTCTCTTTACAACAGTCTGTAAACGTCTGGGGACTGAGGAGACAAGTTGCTCAAGTTTAGGGATAGGAATGTTAACCCATTCTTGTCTAATGTAGGATTCTAGTTGCTCAACTGTCTTAGGTCTT